>NC_136627.1:25751028-26194424 GCF_933228915.1 Telmatherina bonti | reverse complement strand
AGCGGCCACAGCAGGGAACCTTTCCCAGCACTCTTTCCAGAACCAGATCTGTCTTTCCAGGGTTGAAAGTAAAACGACAAGGATATGGCTCCATAGATGCAGACAATGCTGATGGTGGTATATAAGTATGGGCAAGGTCTCACACGTATTATCACACATCATTTGTCTCAGGCATGATTTGAGGTGTCTTCAACAAGGACTTGCGAGAGCGTTATAGTCATACTTACCTTCTAGATATGTTTTACCAAGTGTATTGACTGAAAGGGAACTTCTGAAAATAACAAAAAATGGTGTTAATAGGGCAAAGAGGAAACTTTATTCTTTTTTTACACTTTTTGTTGTTGGTAGTTTTTCTGTGAATAAGTCATCCAGACACAAATTTGCATGAATAATTAGTGCCTTTGCGCGGTCGTGTTTGCAGATGAACATAAATTATTGAATGAGAGCTCAGTGATGGGACTGGATGTGCTGAAACTGCTTCTTCTCTAAAATTCTCGTCTGTCTGGTTCATGTCTAGTTTTTGTCTGTTGACGTAGAACAGAATTAACATTTTATGCACTCATTTCATTACTTGGTAATAAACTGTGTTAATTATTTTTGAGGCCTTATGAAGCTAAATGAGCCTTATAGGCTCAACCTTCTAACTGGAAAATCTTTAAATGGTCAGCTATTCATGGCAACGCAGGCAGGAGATCAAGGCTTTTAAGTTTTACTCTGGTCAGTTCACTGGCACACAAATTCCTCTGTTGCAGATGTGTATGTGCATTTGACAGATAAGTACTGTTATATAAACAGACTGAGCACTTCTGCATTGTCAAAATCTAAAAAAAAAAAAATTGACTTACTGACTTAGAAAACAGTGATCTTTGTAAGCATCTCTCACATGGTCTCAACTGTCTGCAAATCATGACCTCTAGTGGAGAAAAGGTGTCTTTGGGCTCCTTCCATGTTCTCTTTGCTTCATTCATGCCAATGATGTAAGCCTTCTTAAAATGACAATCAACGTTTCAGTTTTCAGTGGTCACTGAATGTGTCTTTGATAATTGAAGAAATAAAAAACTACTCATTTTACCAGCTGGGGTTGATTAACCTGCCAATTGAAAAATAAACGCCCAAGCTGTAATTATCCAATAGGAGGCTTGTACCTATTTGCTTAGTGCAATTCAGGTGGCGACTTTTTTTTATTTTATTTTTTTGACTAGCTAGTTTATAATCCCAGTTCATTTGTGCATTCTTCTCCTCTAAAAACTTGTGAACTTAAAGACAGTAAGTAAAAGATCATCCTATATATATATATATATATATATATATATATATATATATATATATATATATATATATATATATACACACACACACATATATATATATATATATATATATATATATATATATATATATATATATATATATATACATATATATATATATATATATACACACACACATATATATATATATATATATATATATATATATATATATATATATATATATATATATATATATATATATATATATATCAAGAGGGGCAAAAAGAACAAAGTCTGCTTGTCAGTTTGAATCTTGGGTATTTCCATATAAGAGAATATTCAGATGTATTTTTAATGAAAAATGGATTACAACAAATTAGTTTCCGAGAAAAAACTATCAAGTGAAAAATCATGTTCTTGTTCTTGTGTGAGGAGCTATTTACCCTCTGTATTACATATCATTTTAACTTATGTAGCATTTAATAGCTTAAGTTAATATTTTAATTTCAACTATAATATTATATAATTTGTAATATATAAATATAGTATAATTCATAATATAATAATTTGTTATGCTATTATTTTTAACTCTACTTTGGAGAAATTTGACTTATAATTCACGGGAGGACAGTGGCTGGCGGAATACTTGGCTTGCCTCTCGCTTATTAAACAAACCACCGAAGAAGAAGAACTTCCGTTCCGAGCGTCACACAGGAAATAAACAAAGCCAGATAAGCTGAGTGGAGGGAAGGAAAAGAGGATTCTGTACAGAGCTGCTGGGACATCAGAGTTTGTAAGTAGAAATAAATCTATAATAAAACCATATTTACTGCATATAGAGATAGGATCAAAGGGATCCTTATCTCTTGTAAACTGCCGGCTAAGATGTCATAAATATGCCATATTAAGTATAAGACCCATTAAAAAGTACAAATAGCATGACAGCTCTAAAGCGAAACTGTTATTCAGGATAATAAGACTTAAATGCGTATAAACTAAAATGCTAGCTTAAAGATCATAGTATTGAACCTCTGTGGTTGCATGTTTTTGTGTTGCCCAGAACTGAGCACATCACTCAACGCCATGATGACAACAAAAAGGCTTGACAACTTCGAGGTGGTGTGCGAGTGGGATTCATGCGGCTACAGGGGCCACACGATGGAGGAGCTTAGCGACCACATGTCCCTGCATCTGAAGGACTACTTGGGAGACAAAGACACCCTGGAGGAGCTGGGTGAGTGAGGGACAAACCCGTGTGCCAGACCATAAAAACTCAGCCTCTTTTTAAATTGATTCATTCATCACTTTTCAGAGGGATGTTCGAGTAATTTATACCAACTTTACTCATAAAAATAGACAAAATAGCAATTTAAGCTGACACTGAAGTTATATTAAGCTGTTATGTCAGTATAGTATCCAAAACAAAACTAGCAATACAGTGCACCTTCCTTCAATATTGTTTACATCATAGTTGTCCGAAGTTGGTCCTCAAGGGTTGCTCTCCTTCAGGATTTAGATGTTTCCTGCTGCAACACACCAAAATTAAATAAATTAATAGATCAACATGCTTGGGCAGCATGTGATAACAAGCTTGAGATAATACATATAAATGCCTGATTTAATTTGAATCAGGCATGTAGGTGCAGAGAAATGTTTAAAGGCATGGAGCTGGACACCCCTGCTTTACACTTTAACCTCTTTTAGACATGCGATCCTGTAAATTACTTTTTCAAAACATTTCTTTATGACTTTCTTGGACCTACTAATGTGTATGAATCACTCCTGACTAAGCAGATCTGAGCTATAACAATCACATTAACAAAAAATGGGTTAATACGTGTTGTGATTAGCAGTGTAGAGGAATCTGACTGATTGTGAAACTAAAGGAATTCATAAATGTGCTGTTTAAACTTCTATTCTCCACAGTTTTACCTATAATCACACCAGACTGCAGTGCATTAACCCAGTTTCCCAAACATAATAAAATGGTGGTTAATCCATTTGATTTTGATAAATTACTGAGGCAGCACAGTATCTTTTTTTTTCTTTTTTTTTTTTTAAGTATTATCAAGAATGTATCTTAGTATTGCTATACTAACAAAAAATCTTGTCTTTGTTTAGATGAATATGCATGTCTCTGGAATGGATGTGAATTCCTGTCAATGGGCAGCCGCACAGAGCTGGAAATACATGCTTATTTCCACAACTACCATGGTAAACTCAAGTTTATCGGGTCTCAGCTGCTGAAGTCCCGTCCTAACCTACCCAGCTGCAACCAGGGCATGAACAGCAACAACCTGGTACCAGAAGGATCAGATGGATATGTTTGCCAGTGGGAGCATTGTGATGTAGGCATTTTAACTTTAAATTATTTATCAGGATTTATAACACAGCCATCCCATATGGAATGAGCATACTTTTGTCTTTTTACAGAGTACATTTAATAATCCTGAGTGGTTCTACCGTCATGTTGACAATCATGTAGAAAGTGCTGAGCAACAGTCAGTGTCACAACGGCAGCAGGCACTCTTTTGCAACTGGGCAGGTATGGCTGAGTAAGAGGAGGTTGAACATGTGTTTGTTTTCCCTGCATCTCCTCTGATTTTTCATGTTTCTGTCTCAGGATGTGACGCCTACTTCAAGATCAGGTACCGGTTGAGAGAGCACATGCGCAGCCACACCCAGGAGAGACTTGTAGCCTGTCCTACATGTGGCAGCATGTTCTCCAGCAATACAAAGCTGTTTGACCACCTCCACAGACAATCCGAGCCAATAGGTCAGACAAGTGTACAGCCATTTATCGGATGTTGGTGTTCTACATGTGTTGCATTTATCTCAGAAGCCTGAACTTATTTTTGTTGAAACAGAGACGCTGGTGTGTGAACATTGTGGCAAAGCCTTTTCCAGTGAGAGGCTTTTGAGGGATCACATTCGCCAGCATGGTAATAATCACTAACAGTTTATTATTGAATAGAAATGATCAGGATTATTAAAGGACTCGAACCAACTGTGTGTAATGACAAGCTGATAAATGTGTGCAATTTTGTTTAGCAAGAGAAAGCAGGTGTTATTTTGTGTTTGATTAAATTTTTTGTTTGGATGCTAACATTTTTTTTTTTTTTTTTTTACAATATAATTTTTATAAAGTATTACCTTAAAGACCATTAAGTGGATGCTGGTCATGTCACATAAAGGCCATCAGAAAATTGATTGGTGGTTGGTTTTAAATGGCTTAGTTTAAGATTATATACATTTCAGCACTTCTGTTTATCGAAGGAAGGTTTAAGTTATTTTTTTGTTTTAAAAAGAGTTTTTTTTCCCCAGATAATCAGCTGTCAATCATCTTGATAGATGTTCTTTATAATTAATGCTTTTGTATTCTGCTTCCAGTCAATCAAGTAAAGTGTCCCTTCTGTGATATGACCTGCACCACTTTAGCAGCCCTGAAGATCCACATCAGGTTTCGCCACTGTGATGAGAGACCCTTCCCATGTGACTTCTGTGACAAAAGGTAGGCCATCACAACAAACTGGCATCATAAAACCCCTCAAAGTTTGTATTTTTTCTTTGCTTGTCTTTCTTTATGTAATGGAGTTGCATAAAGGTTTTACATGATTATAAATTCAGTGGAGGATCACATGTTTTGATAACATCCATTTTCACCAATTATATTTATCTAAACACAATATTTGGTGCAAGCTTATTTTATATTATTAAAAAAAAAAGAAATTTGCTTATTATTTAAAAAAAGGTACTAGGAATTGTTATTGCAGCCTATTTTTAAGGAATATTATAAACAGATCTTATGTTTACTGTTACTAAATATAGTTTTTATTTAGAATAAATTCCCCCCCTAACAAAAACAGTTTTTAATTTAAAGATACTGTTTTGTGAAAAAATGTTTCCTCAGTTCAGTGCTCTCAAGGTCTTTTAAAACTTTATGACAGACATGTGTCCCTCTGTGTTGAATCATTTAGAAACATAGGAGAGACCAGCTGATGTTTGTAAAGTTAAATGTTTTGCAATTTTTGCTAAATTACAGGGTTTTCTTGTTGTAGTTTATTTATTTATGTATTTATTTGTTTATTTATTTATTTTTTATTATAGAAGTGCTCCATAATTTTTTAAGATCAATTATTGTTTAATTTTAGAAAACATAAAAAGCACGAAAAGCAGAAAGGACAATCTATATTTGTCACACTGGGAGTAGAACTACACCCATATTAGGTTACTGGTCTCGTGAACCCTATTTAATTATGTTGTGTATTTATAAAAATGGATTGTATTTTTATTATTGTAGATTTAAGAACCAGCGGGACCTCCAAAAGCACACAGAGGTACACAATGAGGGCACTGTGTATCACTGTACTGTGGAGGGGTGTGATTATTCCTGTCACACATTCCAAACCATGAGCCATCACTTCAAGAGAGCCCACGAGGTTTGTCCACCATTACCATTAAAATCTTGTTGTTTTTGTTTTTATAATTACTGTGTAATGTTAATGAATGATCTGTCTGCCAACAGGTAGGGGGGATGTCTAAATATAAATGCCATATCTGTGATAAGGTTTTCTCTTGGTGTTATACTCTCACACTTCACCTGCGTAAAAAGCATGAGCTGAAATGGCCTTCTGGACATTCCCGTTTTAGGTGAGTGCAATCTTTTGATAGTTGAGTAGTTTTATCTCCATGCTGCTTTTCAGCTCCGTCAATATTTAAATGTCTAAATGCTGAGAATCTTTTTATGCACTTGTTTGTTTTTTTTTCCATCCAGATACAAGAAGGATGTAGACGGCTTCCTGAAATTAAACATGGTACGATTCGAGACTGTTGAAGTGACCAAGGAGATCATGAAGAACATGGCCAAAAAGCCGCAAAGCCTTCGACAAAGTCAGAGAACCAGCAGCCGGAACAAGAGCGCTGCAGTCGCTCCAGAGAGCAGCCGAAGCTCCCCGACAGGATCGTCCTCGCCCTCATCCAGCTCTTCCTCCTCGTACTCCTCAGACCTGTCTGGAGGAGAGGACATGTCTTCTCAGCACAGCCCCCGAGGTGGGGACTCTCCCGTCTACTGCGTGATGAGTACCATTCCTCACACTGAGGACGATCCAGAAGGACTGTCGCATGAGGACTGTGATGGCGGTGGGAGTTCCAGGGCTGTCCAGGCTCTGACAGAGGTCGCAAGAGGCCTTGGGATGGATGTGGTCTGATTGTGTACTGCGTAGAATCACTCATGTCCAGTGGACACTTGTGTAGCTGCACTTGGCCTGTTTTAATGTGTTGTTTAGCTGTGGATCTGCCAGTGGAGGCAAGACTGCAGCACTTTCTGTCTAACCAAAGCTTCCTGCAGTGTTTGTGCTGTGTTCAGGATCATTCCTACACTTTCATCATTGCTGCTTTTACTAATTCTGATGCTGGAGCTTCGCTTTGTCGTGTCTCCTGCTGATAAGATCATCTCTGAAATATCATTTCTGACCAAACTTTGAAAATGGAAGGAGTTGAGAGCACTAAAAAGCTAGTTTTATAAGAACCTCTGCTCATCACATGTTCTGTTTTATGGGATATTTCCAGGATGTTGCTCAGCAAGGGGGTTTTATGAAGACATTGTTTTTTTTTATTGTAGCCTTTAAATATTGTTTTAGTGTTGCATATTTTAAATACATTTAATGATACAAATGTTGTTTTTGTTTTATTTATTCATTTAGAATTGGGTCTTTACCTTTGGATGGATGTAGATGTATATAATGCTACCACATATGACACATCCCATCAGCTGTGATTGGATTTGGTGTTTAGCGCTCGTTTAACTAAGATGAACATGGTTAATGTGATTAGCATGTTAGCATTTAGCTAGTTCAGCTTTACAGAGAGAACAGACTGCATTTATGACCCCTCAGAGATGGGGATTCATATTGGTTAGTTTTCTAGTAACAGTACATGTTTGTCAACAGTTTAGGTGATTACTCACCTGAAAAACCAGAGATAATTTTATTTTTACTTCAATGCTTTCTTTACTTTATCAATAGCATGTTTTGTAGGATGAGAAACCTTGCGTGACCTACCATTGAGATGATTCACCGTCATCGTTGGTTTTTTTTTTTAGTTTAAAATAAAAAAAACTGGAAGTTTCCTATTCAAACATGCCAGGTAGCAGAGGTGCCTTGAACTCAGTAAAGATAAGCTGATTTGAGTTTTATCTAAAGCTAAATGTTTTTTAAAACCATTTCTCTCATGAAAAATGATGTAAAGGCAACTATTTGATATAACTGTAGTCATAGTTGTGTAAAGGTCATAATCTTCTTTAACCTGTTTGAAAACAGGCAGAAATGTATATTTTTTAACTTTTTTTCTTTTTTTCCTTTAATAGAGGCTATTTCCTTTTAGGCGGTTGCATGGTGATGCAGTGGTTAGCACTGTGGCCTCACAGCCAGAAGGTCATGGGTTTGACCCTTAGGGGTGGGGGTAGGGGTGAGGTGTTCCAACAGTCACCTTTCTGTGAGGAGTTTGCATATTCTCCCCGTGTATGCGTGGGTTCTCTGCAGGTACTTTGGGTAAGGTTGATTGGTTACTCTAAATTGTCTTTAGGAATGAGTGAATGGTGTTGGCCACACGATGGACTGGTGACCTGTCCAGGGTGTACCCTGCCTCTCACCTAATAATTACTGGGATAGGCTAAGTGGTTGAGAAAATGAATGAATGAAAAGGATTCCTTTTTAATGACAATCAATGTACCCAGTTCCTCTGCTGTCAGTACACCACAATATCTGACCTTTTTCCAAAGAAAGCCTAAATATCATTGCTTTATTTATATTTCTGTATCAATTTGTAGCAGAATGATGTTGAGGCTTGCTTGTTACAAACTGTATTGTATCATTAAGTTCTCTTATATAATATGTATAAGACAGTACTTCTACAAAAATGGAAGAATCAGCCTCTAAAATGATTTCATAGTCTGTCAGTATACTCTAATCCATTTAGTCCATCTTTAATTAGCTTGTCTTTGAAGCCTCATAACCAAACTTCTCTGTTTACTGCATATCAAATACAATTCAATGAGTTAATAAGCGATATAAAAACAAATACAGTAACTTACAAAATCCACGACATACTATAGTTGCATCTTCATAATTTTGAAGGCAATACAAATTATTTTCTCTAAGAAAATCTCTTGTTTAAAGGTGGGTCAAATTTAAATGCATCATTTAACCTGGGTCTGCAGCTTTTAATGGTTTTTTTTTTTTTTTTTTTAAATACAATCATAAGGCTAAAGAGGTATTAAACCAGATGTATTCCCATCTTACATTATAGCCCAAGAAATACTGTGACTAAACAGGGTTTTGAAGCTTCCTGTTATAAAGCAGGGTCTGTTTTGATCTGTGAAAAGGTGGAGGTGAATCCCCTGTTGCTGCAGTACCGCTGCTTCATGCACAGGCATAATTGTGGAAGGGGAGAGATCTCTAGATTCTGTTTTTGAGTCAGAAATGACTCAAATCTTTTGTAAGATTGAATAACTAAGAGTAAATGGTTAACCTTAGCCCTTCTGGCCATTTGGTAGAATTAAGGTCCAACGCACTACATACACAAGCACTTTTATTTTAATGTGTTTAATTTAACAACCAGTGTTATGTGGGAATCACTACAAGAAAAATAAAACATTTCAATGCACTAGATGCTCCATTAAGAATCCTATTTGTTAAGGCTGCAGAGAGAATCTAAAAGAATAATATTTGCTTTCAATCAAAAGAAAAATGGGAGGGAAAAAAAATGAGCAGACACTATGAGTGAGTAGTTGCTGTGATGGGGGTGTTTGCTCTTGTTTTTTTGACAGGCAGACTTTGGAGATTCTGAGTCCAAAGCAGGATGTTGCCAAAAGGCCAGGATGAGGTAGCTGCCATCTGCAGTGGGGACAAAACCGATGGGAGTGTTTCCTTCCCTCTGGGGTAAACTGCCTCCTGCCATGTTGGTGCAAGAGGAAAATAAAGAGGTGGTGTAACCAAACCATGACAGCTGCTCCAGAGGTGGTCTTTCAGCACTTTTTGTCCAAAATGGACAGCTGCCGTGTTGTGACAAACATGCTTCCATGAAGAATTTTGGTAAGGATGCAACTCAGTGCCTGGAGAGGAAATATTACATCTACAGTCATGAGGAAAAGAGACACATAAACTACTTTTGTTTGTGTTTTGTAGTGTATGTGAGAACGGATTTGCACCAGATGCAGTTAATGAAGATGGACTTGTTGAAGAATCCCACTGGTTTTCCTCCATTTCCCATTTTACTCTCTTCACTTGAATAAAGCTGTGATGCTCAAGCGGTCTCTTCCTGGCGAGTGAGCTGCAGTGTCTTCCATCAAGTTCAGGCTGAATATTTGTATCCCAGAATTTTTCTCGAGATGATAAATGTTTTATATCAAGTTGGCTGCTTAAGTGTTTCTTTTTCCAGAGCATCTTCTCAGGCTGGTCCAGCTTCCCCGAGTCAAGCTCTTTCGTTGATGTTGCGCAACGGTCGCAGGATGCTGGTGAGGATGGGTGAAGCTCAAAGGCTTTACTTCTGTTTTCAATTTTATTAGGGTGTAATTTTCCAGTTTCACTCCTGTCACCAGTCCTTCCATATGCAGGGACTCTACATGGAGAGGCTGAAGAGTGAAAGACAGATGATTTAAATCATTTTGTACAATGAATTGATTGGAAAAAGGGCATTTATGACATCATTGGACTCACTCTCAGTTAAAGATGGGTGACCGCAGGAGTACTGCTGTAAGTCAGGAACCCCTGATGTAAGACACTCAGGCATGGGGTCTTTTGGCTTTTGGTGCATTCTCTGTTAAATTGAGGATCAGAAACAGTATGGGACGCAAAGTTGAGTTGTGCAATTGATTACAAAAATCAGTTTCACTGAGAGAGAAATTTGACAATTTTGATGTACCTTTGATTGTTTGTGATGGTAAATCCTCCATGCAATACAGACATGCAGAGTAGCCCATCTCCCTTGTGCCTTAAAAAAAAGAAATAGATCATAGTTTCTAATTCGATCAAATCAGTCTTATCAGTCATGGCTGATCTATTATTTTATGCTGCAGGACTCACTGTTGATCTGAATGACTTGGTGCTTAGGGTCTTTCTGGGAGGGTGCAGGTTGAGCTATAGCAAAGAGGAAATGTGTATTAATCAGTTAGATTTAAGATGGAGAAACCTTTAAATTTGTGACATATAGATATATATATATATAGATATATATATATATATATATATATATATATATATATATATATATATATATATATATATACATACATATATATATATATACATACATATATATATATATATATATATATATATATATATATATATATATATATATATATATATATATATATATATGTGTATGTATATATATATATATATATATGTATATATATATATATATATATATGTGTATGTATATATATATATATATATATATATATATATATGTATATATATATATATATATGTATGTATATATATATATATATATATATATATATATATGTATATATATATATATATATATATATATATATATATATATGTATGTATGTATGTATGTATGTATATATATATATATATATATATATATATGTATATATATATATATATATATATATATATATATATATATATATATATATATATGTATGTATGTATGTATATATATATATATATATATATATGTATGTATGTATATATATATATATATATATATATGTATGTATATATATATATATATATATATATATATATATATATATATATATATATATATATATATATATATATATATGTATGTGTGTATATATATATATATATATATATATATATGTATATATATATAAAAGCCAGTAACTGCATGTTGAACAGGGTGGCTTTTTCTAATGTAAAATAGACACATGTGCTTACATTTCTGTCCTGAGCTGCCATCATTATTGGAGCTGGTAGGATGGTTGCAGGTTGTCGCAGGATGGGAGTGAAAGCATGCTGCTGGATTTGCGGCGCGAGATGGTCTGCAGTTTAAGTAAACATTCTGAAAAGACTTACAAATAGTTGTAAGCACATTTATTTAAAATGGGGTGCATTTAAAAACAGATATAGAGGACTGATAAGGATACACCTAACAAATAATTTGTCCTTCATACTGAAAGGAGATGACAGGTATCTTGTTATTGTAGATTGCATCGTTGACGGTAATCCAGTTGCGTTATTCAGTGTGCCAATCCATTTAATTAATTCCAAGGACGCATGATTAGTAAAGCTGTTAGTGAACAGACTGCAGTGGGATACAGGGTCAATCTGCAAAGGATATGAAGAACGAAAAGAAAAGCTTACAAGGTTTATGTGTGTTAGTTTGAAGAAGGAATTACCTGCTAGTTTAACAGAATCAGAACTTGACTGAGTCACAAAAATCCACAGCAGTAATGCCCAGTGAGCACCTGAGACAGAATGCTTAAGCGTTCAGATAATCATAGATAAAGAAGCTTTGTTTCCCAGCTTTGAATTTTCATAAGAATTTTCTGGGGTGCATGGCGTGGGTCTCGTGAAGTAGCTTTTTCTTTCCTGTTTTTGATGAATTCCTCCACCTGCTGCTTGTGTCGGCTCTTTTTGCTGCCAGAATCCAATAGTCTGTTCCTTCCCTTCTCACAAAGACAAGATTAGCTTGAGGTTACACATCCCATGTTCTATAAACTACATCCATGCCAGCATGCTGCAGAAATCTCTTAATCCCATAAAGGGGCAGTTAGTGGGAGCCAAAATCAGTCAATGAAACACTGGAAACGAATCGATATGTCATCTGAGGGCATGGAGAACACAAAAAAATCCTCATCAAATTGTAATGTTGTTGATGCTTTTTGTTGTTCTGAGAAGTTATCAGGTGTTATAGATTTATATATTAAAGTTAAAAAACAAACTAATGCAAACTTAACAGTTTAGAAACGCTACAGCTGACAAATGTTAATGTTCCCTTAGTTTTATTAGTCTTATGTGATTACAAAGTAAATGTTTTTAATATTTCCCTGGGTGTTGGTAATTAGTGATGGAAACATGTCAATATTTGCAAACAGTGCAATTACCAGATTACCAATTTATAAATAAACTAACACTCGTGTAAAGTGATTTCCAGACCCAAACAACACCATTTGATTAAGAAGTAAAGTCTATATTCAACATAATATCAGGGGAAAAGATATTTTAATCTTTATTATTTCTATTAATTTTTTTTAGTTTTTGATTAAAAAAACAAACTTTAAAAAAAAAACAACAAAAAACAAAAAAAAAAAAAACTCAAGCACATTCTCCCTTGCTAAAGAAGAAACACATATTGGCACAATAATTGTTATTGTCTTACCTTCTGATTGAACAAAACAAGCCCAAAAACACTCCCTATGGATGAAAGTTAGTCTTTACAGAGTAATATCCTCCTATTCTTGTCTGATTGAGATTACAAATACTTTTCAACTTTTTCTTCCTTTTGTTAAAATCTCAGCCACACTGACCGGTTGATCTGTCGGTTTGCTGTTACGAGCAGCGACTTCAGCAGAAACCACCTGTCACAGTGGACCGCCGTCGGCTCTCTGCTGCACCTGGTCAATTAGCCAGTGTTACTTATCAACACCAAGAAAGACCATTAACTACTCCTAATGGCTTACATTAATCCAATCAGGCCCCTAAACCTTTCTGATTGAGTTTAGGGAAAGACAGCTTATGTAGCAGCAGAAAGGTTTGCTCAAAGAGACACTGGGGTGATTGGAAACCTGACACAGGAATAAAAAACACACCAAAACGTCACATTATCCCTGTATTTGTATTACATGGAGAGTAGGTGTGATGTAAGCTGTTTTAAGTTTGTGATTTTTTTTTGTTTTTTGGCAGACTTTGCATATGAATTAAATGATTCAAACAAAAGCAAATATGTGCTGATACAATACAATGTAAAGACAGGAGCAAGATCATTTATACCAAATTTTTATTGCTGATTATGACTGCTGTTATGTAAAGAAGAGGATTGTGTATTTTGAATATGTATGACTAAACTGAACTGTTTTATATTATGCGATTAGAATCCTGCATAATCTGAAATTAAAAAAAAAAAAAAAATGTTTTAAAACCTTGAAAGTCAGTGTTTGAAAATGTAAAACTTGAAATAAAGTTTTGCAAGTCTGAAAATAAGTTCTGTAACCTTGAAAAGTATTTTGAAAGTCTGAAAAAAAGGTGGAATCTCTGCAAGCATAATTTAGTACTGGAAGTGCAACATGTATTTTAATAAATTTCACATTTTCAGAGATTAAAATACATGTTGCTATTTTTAAGAAGACGTTTTTAGATGTTAAAATATGGCATTGTTCTCCCACCACAACTATGCTACATGGATTGTAATGAATGTTTAAATAATGAATGAAATGAAAATGAAATGAAATGAAATGAAAAATACTTTATTAATCCCCAAAGGGAAATTCAATATTGTAGTATATAATAATAATTAGTTTGAGGAGGTCTTGTTCCGGAGGTTGATGGCTGCTGCCAGGAATGATCTTTTGTATCTTTTAGTCTTGCATCGGACCTGAAGAAGCCTCTCGCTGAACACTGAACACACTTTGTTGTTTCATCAAATTTCATCAATATTTACTCAGATTTACTGCTCACTTTTAGCTGATCTTTCTTTTGTTGTGCTCAAATGTGATGGCGCTAAAGTTTAACCTTATAAAGCCAAACATATCATATACAGTTTCTGAGAACTTTTGGATCAATTTATGGAAAAAAAAAAAAAAACTCTGCTCAAAATCTGGTTCAGCACAACCTGATACTTGTCTTCTGCCTCCAAACAGATTCTAAGAAGCAGAAGATTACATTCATAATTTTGACACATAACATAGTAATATATGGTATCCTTTCCCCACCCCGCAACAAAACAAAAAGTAACTTTTTGTTAAGGGGCCAAATAAAGACATCATGCTCAAGAAATTTTACTTTTCTCACCATTTTTTCATGGGTCAGGCTTCAAAGGGTTAATAAAAAACCATTATGCTCACAGCCCTAATAAAACCCCGATAATCCTTTGCTTTTAAGACTTTAATTTTGTACTTGCTTTGCAATAATAAATGCAGCACATCAAAATAGGAGTTAGTTATTTTGCTTTTAAGGAAATTTTCCTCTGCAGCCGCAATGATACAGTATATAGCAACTTTGCTATTTTAAACCTTTAAATCTGTTTGGAGGCCTGTGTTTCGTTTTTCTGTGTCTATTTCCTTGGATTGTCTGGCCCCCTACACTCTTTAAAGGAGCCACGTAAAAAGCAACTCTCTCTGAAAAAGGCTGGAGTTGTTCTAGTCTGAGATTAGGATTTCAAGACCTTCAATATCTGAGCTTTCCTCTCAAAATGTTTCCTAACACTGAAACTGCTTTTACTGGATTCTGTGGCCTGGCTCCAGCTGGCTGTCCTGAATGGTTCCCTACGAAGTGGGCTATCCTTCAATTGGATCCAATTAAGCAGAACATAAGGTGCTGATTGGATGAGGCTTTGGGATGACATGTTCTCCTTGATTAGCTAATTCCATTCTCACTAACCATCCAAATCCTGTTAGTGTGGCCAGGGTTAAAGCTGCTGTGTTGTTCACCTGGTGAACAATCCTCTACCTATGATAAGCTACAATTCGCCCGAGTGCCAAGACCTACAGAAAAGGTTTGTGAAGAAGAAGAAGACCACAGTGAAAGTAACTTTGGACGTATTTTGTACATTCACAGCAACCCAGTGTCTTCATTAGCTTGACTATTAAGGTGTACAAAATATATCTTTTCTTGTTAAGTGTTTTATGGGTTAGGGTTAGGGTAAGCTGTGCAGCCCCTCTCATCTTCAAGCAGGCAACCAGTAAGTCTGACTGATTAAACAAAAAAATAATAAAGTAAAAAAATAAAAAGTAGAAGGATGAGCACTGTCTGCATGCCATTGGTTACATGATCATATTTGTTCAGTGTTCTGGGCTGATAAATATGTCAGTATATATGTGATTAACAACTGATATATTTTTACACATATACATACACACACCTACGCAGACCTGCAACCATCCTACCAGCTCCAATCATGATGGGAGCTCAGGACAGAAACGTAAGCACAAGTGTCTATTTTACATTAGATATATATATTATCTATGTATATGTGCGTGTGTGTTTATCTATACACACACATATTTCAGTGTAGTTAAAGAGGCGTTCTCACCGAACAAGCTGGGATCAATGTGGGTCATCTGGCTGATGCCATTTTAAATGGTGTGAGAACTCTGCGCCCACCCAGCTGTTATGGGTGGTAAATGCAGCGGACACACCACCTCTAACAGGCAACAACACTTCTACAACATTTATAATAGCACATCCTAAAGTTAAGATATTTTTTACCTTTACTGTTTAAAGTACGACTTTGGCTTTTCCTTAAAAATATCTTGCTCTGTATTGGTGTGTTGTGGTGTTTGCATTGCTGTTACATTCAAGGGCCATTATATAATTTAGGTTATTAAATAAAACAAATAAAATAAAAAATTGATCCCCATCAGGTCTTACTTGTCAAAGAACAAGTCAGCAACACATGGTAAGGTAGACGCACTTTATTCCTAAAACATAAGCTGCACCATCAGTAGCGGCACACAAGTATATGTACACATATACACACACAATTACCTAAATCTGTTATATAAAATATATAATCTGACAATGTACCTTTAATTCCTCTTCAGAGCTCATTGAGTTACTGTGCGAGAGACTCGAAGCAGACAGAGAGGTAAGTCTCATCCACTTGTTGGGTGGGACACAAATGCCCAGGCCAGCTTTTACTTAATTTTTACAGCATGGCAATAGAAAGGTCTGTACCCTCTGAAAAAATAATATTCTAAAAGCAATCTACAGCAAATTCACTTGAACAGGTTTTTCCTGTGTTCTAATTGAGAAAAATTACACTTTTTAAACCAATTCCTTTACAGTGAGATATACACACCCTCTAGGATTTGTAATATATAAAAGATATTAAGCATTAAAAATTCCACATTTAAAAACTTACAATAAATAATATATGCAGGCATTTCATTAAGATAAAATCTCATAGATTGCAATCTACAGTCATTAAAAAGACAATTTACTCTCCTTATGAAACATCCCTTGATCATCCAAAATGCTAAAATGGATTCTTGGCATCTGATTGATTGATTGGGACTTTCCAGTCAGCGTTCTGTGGGATGCATCAGGAAGAAGAAGAAAGCAGGCGTCTCCTCCACGTTTGTCCTGATGGAGTGCGAGGTCCTTTTGAGTGTCTGGGATTCTTCAGAGCTCAAAAATCCAGTTTGTCTGAGCGATTCTTCCTTTCAAATCTCAGTAAGTTGATCCCATTAAGAGTTCAGAGCATGTTCATGATGAAGTTGTACAACTGTGTGAGCACCACAAAGTGAACAGGCAGACAAGAGCGCCGGTCCTGGGTTGCAGGGTCACATGTCAGCCAGGAGAGGGCGTTGTATTGCTCTAGAACAAATCTGATGTACAGAATAGACCAACAGGTTAAAACAGAACAGATTTCATTCTCCTTATTCTGATAAAAACAGCGTGGAAGCAGTTCGTACCTGAGCACATCAGAGGTGTGATTAGAGTCCAGGGGGTGGGAGTGTTTACTATGCAAAAGCTCGTCTGACTGGACAGAAGACACGTGGAGGTGCAGAGAGGCCTGGGAACGAATGACAGATCCAAAGTGAATTGGATGCTTTTAGAGACAAAGTCTGAGGACTAACAAGGCTAAAAGCAAAACATTACAAAGATTTTCCCAGACAGATAGATTGTTGTAGCAGCCAGGTACATTAAATAATCATAAAAAACAAAGCCTCCTGAACTGTAATCAACAGCTCGTTTTTACCTTGAGGAAAAGTGGGCACTGGTTCTGGGCTTGAGGGCAGGCCGACCAGAACCAGTCGGGCAGTGGTCCAGCCTTTGCTGTCGAGACAAAGTAACCCAAAGCCATCGGCTGCTGCAGGATGTTCAGAGCCTCCTCGTGGGACTCCATCCGATCTGCACTCTGGCCCTGTTGAAATGATTTACATTTTATGTGTGACATCATGTTACTCTATAAAACATCATTATTTGAGTATATCTATGATAATTAAATCTCTCCAACGGGCTTTTGACACCATGTTGCATGTTTAATTTCTATGTTAATTTAAAAAAAAACAAAAAAAAAAACAGTAAGCTGCTAAAATAACGCAACACTCCATGTCGACCTTATTCAGTTTTATATATTAAAAAAAAAAAAAAAAAAAAAGGGTGGCTGACCTTGCTTCCATCTCCTCCCTGATGGTAGTGGGAGCCAGGAGAGTGGACAGGGGAGGTTGTGGGGGAGTTTGGCAAGATGTTGATGAGGTCTGCGTCCACCATCTCGTGATCCATCTCATTGCCAAAGAGGTCAAAGATGCCCATGCCATCAGATCCATCTGCAGAGAGAGATGAGCAGTTTGACTTGGCAGCAAAGTTAAGATTTTGCACATGCATGTTTGAAAGCTGAACAAAGGAAACTGAAGGCGGTGGGGGAACTTCTCCAGCGTTTTCAGCAGCACAATTCGCCATTTTAGATATTTTACAATCAATCTTTCATGACCGCTGAAAACGTACCAGAATTCATGGGGTTGAAGTTGATGTCAAGGGGCTCTGCAGTGTTAGTGTTGACCTGCACCATGGCTGAGGTGGGGAACACCAGGATGTGTGTGCAGGATGTGTCTTGAGGCGTGCTCAGCTGCGATGTTTGCATGTTTAGCGTGGTGCTGCGACCAAACACTGAACCCGTGGACACAGAGTCTGCACAGGAAAAAATGAAGACTTAACCGTGTGCATTTCAAGATTTTGTTCATTAAAATAAAAACAATCCAACTTTGAGCTGCTTTTTATTTTTTCAGTGAAGTTTAAATCCTTTTCTTACCTGGCATGATGACAAATGAGCCCTGCGGCTCCATGGCAACCAGACAGGCACTGAGAATGCTGGGAGTATCAGCAGCAGAGATGCTACACATCCTACATTTTTCCTTCAGGCGCTTACTGAGAGACTGCAAGTTCCTCCTGCTTAGTAAAATGCTCCAGTCTGGAATGTGAACAAGGTGACAGCACATCAGTGTGTGTGTGTTTATGAATGTAAATATTTTAACTTCTCTGTCTGAAGGATGATGCGTACCTCTCAGCTCGCCATGGCCCATTCTGCCAAGTCGCCCGATCACGATCCTCCATGGCAGTGATGTCAGCTGAACAAGGCCGTGGCACCATTCCCACAACTTCTCCAATCCCATTCGCCTGGCGGAGCCCTTTTTCCTCCGAGCCCTGCCATAACACATGCACTAAATTAACCATCAGGTGGTACGGAGGTGTTTTTCCTTCACCTTTTCTTTTTGCGTACAAGCGCACAAACCTGTTGGGTACATCAATACTAATAATGCAGGTCTCCAGCAGCTCTCCGTGCTGGTCGGTGCAGGAAGCCAGCAGCCATCGCTGGTCATGTGACAGACAGTAGCCGACAAACAGGACGTTGTACTTCTGCGATGCCTCGCCAAACGTCTCCCCGAGCTCAGTCTGCTTGTCCTTTACTGGAGCTAAAATGAAGGGTGGTGTGTACAGACGCAAACACTCCGGCCTCTGCATGAAGGGGGGAAAAAAAACCCACAATGTTTTTGTGTACAAAAACACAACATCAGACTGAGCTGAGCAGACACATTTAACCAAGTTCAAACAAGTTTCTGATAAGTAAACACTTCAAGTCACCTCTGGGTTCTTGAGCGCCATGTCTATGGCAAGCCCAGGCCCGAAGCCCGTCAGAGACTTGAAGTTGGTGGAGTTGGGCAGAGGCCGACGACACTGAGTGTACACAGAGAAAGCCAGCGACTTCAGGTGCTGGTTGTAGGCGTGACGCTCGCCGCTGTGCACCGGCTGCAGCAGATAGTGGCAGGGAACAATCTGGCAAGCAAAAAAAGGGAGCAGATTCACGCTTTACATTACACTCAGAGTGCAAACATCAATGCAAATAGACTTCACTGATGTTACAGAGTATACATACTCTGAGTGTGATAAAATCTTAAACTTAGTCACAAAATATCTGCTTATTGTGATGGGCCTGAATGCATTATGCTGCTACAGCTGTACTAATACTGAAAACCATTAGCTCATGTTTCACACATCGCATGTTTCAACATTCCCTCCGGCATGTTGATGCAATCTTGTGTCATTGTTTAACAGGTGTGGCCACTGTCACCTCCATTAGCATCTGCTAATGATTCCCCTGTTCCCTCTAAGCTCCCCTGTGTTTGCTGGTATCCTGCTCTGTTCTAACTAAATGATCAAAAGGGAGGAAAACAGTTCAAAAAGAGGACATCTAAAGAATGGAAACAATGCAACATGAATATATGTCTATTTTATTATTATTTTTTTTCAAATTTGAAGCAGACATTAGAAACCATCATACCTGTACAGAGACAGCATTTCTGATACGAGCAGGTAGGAAGAGAAGCATCTCCATGTAGCAGCGCAGAAGGGCCAGAGTGTAAGTGCTAGAGTGGACGTCTCTATCTGCGTCTTCGTAGCTGAATGGGTCAACAATATAGACCACTATGGCAGGCGGGAAAGAAATGCCATGGGACTCTCCGTCTGTTGGCTTGCCCACTTTGTCTCTCTCCATTGTGCTGTTAAGGAAAGTCAGATTATTATTCCACTTACAACAAAAACCTGTTGATGTTATAGTACATGTTGACAGCATGTGCAGCTTAGCTGTATGCAATGCTATGTCTGGAAAGATTTGAGATAATGAAGTTTTAAAATCAATACTAGAACAGTGTTTTGTTTTTTTTAGTGATAAAAAGTCAAACACACACACACACACACACACACACACACACACACACACACACACACACACACACACACACACACACACAACAGTGGCTTCATAAGGGTTGGGTGATCGTTTCGGCAAACTGATTGGACTCTGCAGGCATGCAAACAAACCTATACATACTATCTGTTGGGTCAGCTGAAGCATCCCTGGGAATGTAATCTGCCTTCAGTGTATAGAGGAGTGGATAATGGAAAAGCTTCTGCTCCTTGTCTTTATTTTTCTACTATGTTATTTAACGGGATAAACATCAGTCCAGACACGTGTGTGTGGTTGGTACGCTCCGTCTGTATTGTCTCACATTTGTTGGGTTGCATTTGGTCGGTTGAAAAATGACTCAGTGGACCCCCAGAGGACCGGTGTACGAGCTATACATCACGTTGGCATCACACATGAGCAAATGCAAAATGTGTGAACTGGAATAACATCACATAATAATGCTGGGAAGAAAATCTTTTCATTCAACCATTTCAGTCTGTTAGCTGTTGTTAAAGGGGTCCTATTATGGTATTTGGAGTTTTCTGAGCTTTTTACAGTGTTACAGTGTTGAATCCTCATCAGACATGTGAACGGCACTGTTTTTTCATCCCCTAAAAACGCATGTTTGAGTTTGAGTTCCAGCACTCTCTCCATTCGGTTTCCATGGCGACGAAAAACATCGAGAGAAAAGAGTTTTTTCTACTTGGAAATCCTTGTGACGTCCCGGGGGATAAGGTTCGGTGATTGGTTACTGTCTATTGGTTAACAAGGGCATGTACAAATACATCAGGCAGGTGGAAAACATCGGATAAAGTTATTTCCAACGATGGCTGGTGAGTTTACCAAAGAGAGACATCCTGCTGCATTCGTTTTTGTGGGTTACTGTTTTCCACTTCGTTTTCAGGGTCTGATTCAGGTTCCAACATGTAGGGCTGTATGCTATGTGTTAACATTGTAGTTTTTTTTTTTTTAATGAGTTCATATTAGCCTAATCCTTCTGTTTATGAGATGTTACAGCCTACGGAGAGGGTCGGTCTGAAGTAAATAAAGCGATTTGTGACAATAACTCGATCAATCCCAGCCCTTCTGGTCTCAGAAAAAAAAATAAATTAGCCTGAAATGCACATAATAGTTCCACTTTAAATACACTTCCCACAATTAATATGATCCTAATTCAATCATTTTATTTTAGCATGTCTATGCAGACAGACATTAAGGTGTGTGTTTAGATAGTTATGTTATATATTTCCACTTGTGAAGGTGTGCGTGTTTTTCATATGCAAACATAGTTTTTATTATGTAAAGCGCCTTATGCTCTTCCTCAAAAATAAGTGCTTTATTAACCAAATGATTACGTGGAAGGAAGCTTCCACTTTCAACAAACACTGCAACCCTTAAGAAAGAGAACAATCGAACTGGCACTAAAATGTCATGACAGTATGAAAATCAGGAGATGTGTATCATCCCAGCCGTTGTCATGGCTGTAGTTTGTTGTATTTACTTCACAAACTTGTGAGTTCACACAGAAGACAGACATTCCTGGCTGCCCTAATCCAAACATTTAAAACTTAACAATGAACTCTTTCCAAAACAATTACATGAATAAATATTCAATTTTCAACACAAACAGCCCTCTTCAGAGTCTATAACAATTATTTAAAGTAGTCCAAACTAAACGATACAGAAATAAATTCTTATTTTGATTTTTCTGATCAATAATTACAATATGGTTTGTAATGTAATCTTGTAAATGCCAGCGTCTGTTTAGTGTTCATGCAGAATTGTAGATTTTCTACAATATAGAAAGGATTATTATGAGACAACAAAATGCAATAGCCTTAAAAAAAAGTCTTCTTTTCAAAGCAATCTTTGCCCTCAATATTCAGAATGTGTTCCAGATGAGGCAAAAATCCTCATGAACTCAGAGGAGCAACATTAGTTTCATCCATGCATAAGTTTAAACAACTGTTTAAAACAATTAAATTAGGAGACGACGTGGAAATCTTGTCCACTGACCAAAATGTTTTACAAAATTTACTTTAAGTAGCTTTGAAGTTATTATTAAGGACAACTGTATAACTGTAAAAAGTCACATGTATATGACCGTTTTCCCTCAGTTTTGGGTTTTTGTGTGAGCAACTAATGATGGTAAAAAAGCAGAAAGTCATGATAAGTGACCAACATCTTCCTACTCCCCTTTCAAACATAAAAAAAGTCAACTCAAATAACCTCAAGGCGTTAATTTGTTTGACAATTTAATTGACATGTCTTGTATTTACTCTTTTTATTTTTTTAAAGATATTTTTTCTTCTCCTCTGTTTTTATTTATCCATTTGGAAATTATTTGTTCAACAAAAAGGTTTTTCAAACAAGGACAAAGAAATTGAGATATGAATGGCTTCATATCCAAGCAGCAACATGCAACCTGTGGCCTGAAGGTTACATTTCTTCAACAACAGGTTTAAACTTCGGCCTTCCAGTAAAAACTAAACAGTCTGATGTTTATATCTTGTTTACACCACAGCACGTCATTTCTCTTTGCTCAACAAAGTAGAGCTTAATTTCAATGCCACTCACAGACAAGTTAGACTGGGTGCACAACAACCAATATGTGGTTTCAACCACCTGAAAATTAGTTGTGTTTTTACACATCTTACAGGGAGGCGAAGACGACAACTTAAACTCCATTAGAGAGACGCAGCTGAATATGCTGACTCTAATTTCACTGAATTTCTGACTCATGTTACGGCTTAAAGTAGATTCAATTTTTACTGTAGGTGTCCAGCCTCAGTCCTCAGGACCACAATTTCATTGTTTCCCTACTCCACCATATCAGACTGAGATTAAGGGTGCATTCAAATCAGGATAGTCGGTTAAACTCAGTCCGATTGGGGACTCGGCTCAGTTGTAGGTGGGTGTATCCATGCGGACAGAGATCGTGTTCACGCTGCACTTCGGTCAAACACGCCAAACCGTTAGAATCATATATTCCCATTCCCACCAAAGGTGGCGCTGCACTAGTATTTAGCAAAAGAGAGGACAAGACCTGCATGAAGAAGAAACTCTGTTGAGAGTTAAACATGGAGACATGAAGACTGTTTTGAGTTTTTTTGTTTCGTCTTTGCGTGTATACTGCAGAAATACACTTCAACAATGGATGCAGTATGAACAACAGACGAGGCAGAAGACTTTCTACGCCATCACTATGTATTTACCTTTGATGCAATGCTATCAAATGCAGGAAGTGACTTATTTTGTAGTCTGCTTCCCGTATTTGGTCGGCTTGAAACTGGCCAAGTCCTGTGTTAGTAGGTGGACCGAATCCGTTCCTTTGGTCTGAATCAGAATTTGTTTGGCGCATTCATAGCTCCCAGATCAAAGCGGACTTTCAGAGCATTTGAACTCTGATTCCAATCAAAAAGGCTGATGTGAACGTGCCCTAATTAGTCATTGTACACAGCTTCATAGGCTGTTGGATCCATTTGATTTAGATGTATTGGAACAACAATACAATGAAAAACTAATGTCAACAAGTCATCCCAGATCTGAAATCTATAAATATTTAAAGTGACTCCACTAAGTTTAAGCAGATCTGGCGTGGATCCTTGCTTGAGATGTGGGGGGTTATCAGCCATTTCTAGCACACACACTTCATCTCTCCCTTCCTTCAGGTTAAGAGCCTGGGTGTCATCCAACACAGCACACTCCCCTTCAGTTCCCATATCAATGACATAAACCAGTCAACTTGCTTCCATCTCCACAGCATTAAGCATCTGCATGTCCGCAACTTTATTCATATCTTTCATTAAAGACTAAATTCATAATAGTCCCTCAAATTACTGGAGATTAAAGAAAGTAGATGAAATAAGAAATTGCTTTGAAATTTAATAATAATAAAAATAAAATGTCCTGAACAAATCAGAGCACTTTGCTCATGAGCAGTAGGCCAAAATACCTGATGCCAGGTGAAGTCTGAGTTACAGAAGATACTTGATTGCACCGATTCCCTTAAAACCATTATTCATTTAATGAGTGACGTTAAACGTATTTGTTTATTATCTTTGTTTGCATGTTTTTTGTTTTTTTAAAAATATTTCTATTGAACCACAATTCAGAAGCAATGGGAGGGTATGAATACATTTGAGGAGGACTGTACATTCTTCCCTCACACTGCTGCCATAATGGTCCACAGTCCAGTTACCTCTCGACTTGACAATTGCAACTCCCTTCCCTCCCTGCCCCCACAAAAAATGCCTACAAGCTGCATCTAGTACAAAACACAGCAGCTTGCATCATTATAATGATATCGCCTGTTGCACCAAGTAAAGAGAAGGTGCACTGCCGAAAACACACGGCAGCCTTGTGTTTCTCCTCCAACTGATGGCAAATTACTACACGATTGGTCACTTTAGTCATTTTTCTGCCAAAGTATCAGATACTGTGATCAGTTTTTGCCCAGAAACCAACTATTAGATCCGAATGTTTTTACACACTAAAACTGAAGGGCTTTTAGAAATAATCTCACATTAACGGTTGCAGATGCAGTTCTATCCTACCTCTCAGGTGTCTCTGTGGGCCCGTGAGGTTGAATGGATCCATTTTCTGCCAAGGCCCCTCCACTTTGGGAGTTTGACTGTGGTCCATTCTGAGTGGCGCTGCCCTGCAAGCCTGCTGTTCCAAATGGTGAGTAGGAACTTGGCTTGGCCGAGGCTATTCCTCCGATGGTCTGGGAGCCTGATGACGACGACGAGGGTGGGGTGCTGCTGACCTGGGCAGAGCTGGTGCTGGTAGTGTTGGTGCTCTGGAGTCCTGAGGAGATGCTGGAAGAGCTGGAGGTCTGGGAGGAGGAGGAGGAGGAGGAAGAAGAGGCAGCTGTGGTGGTACTGCGCTGGGACAACAGGGAGCTATCCAATGGCTGCTCTGACAGGTATGGAGCTGAAATAGTTCACAAATAAAAAGGTAATTAGTCACCATTTTCACAAACTATGACTTTCCCAGTTTGCATTTTTACACGTTAGGATTGAACCATACCTAGATCATAACGACACACTTGAGCAAAGAGTTTGAGCTTATTAAAGGCTTCGTTGTTTCCTTCTCTGGCAGCCATGCTGAGGAACCAGTCACTAAGGGGCTGCTCCGTCATGCTCCTGCCTTCTGTGGTGCCGACCGTTAATATACCCTCTGGGTGACTCTTGCAGATGGGCCTATGCTGGCCCAGCTGGCACGCCTGTAGAGAGAAAAAGTAATGCAACAACCAAACAGTGTGAATCAAATTTTGAATGCCAGCCAAACCTTTTGTAAGCATGTCAGCACAGGAAGGATGTTTTTTTTTCTTTTTTTCTCCAAAGTCCAAAACGTGCCTACCTCATACATTGCACTCAGATCCTTAAAAAAAGTTTTAGCCCCACGAAGCAACGACTCGTTTTCTGGGCAGATGACCACATATCCAATATCTCTCTGGGAGCCGAAAGGATCCAGGAGAAGCTTCTCCCAATAGGGCAACCCAAAAGGAGACAGCACCACAAAGTCGTACTCGTAACCAACCAAAAAGGTTGGGATGGGCAGAGGCTCAGGGGACTCATCTGTGCCTGCGATGAAAAGAGGACGTTAAACTGACTGGTTGTAGAATATTCTAGCAACTGAGCACATTGCTGCAGCATAAAACAATTATAATAAAATAGACAAAACTTCCCACATACCATATGAGCCCCTGCCAGCCATTTTGTGGAACTGTTGCCAGGTGAGTGGTCCTTGAACACCCCAGGAGCGCACGCTCCTCTTCTTCTGGATGGTGTCCTGCAGCACGGGCTGGAGGGACAACAACACCCGCAGGACGTCCTGAGAGAACAGCTTGCTCATATCTGTTGCTATAAAAGGGACAAGAAGGTAGAAGAAGTCTTAACTCGCTGCGTTTGATGTTGGAAAAGCATAATATAAAGAATCTTGTAGCATGAAAAGAAGTAAGACAATACATACTTTTGCATTTTGGCCACTGATGAAGACAGGTGCTTTTCACTAGTGTTTCATCTACTTTGCCCCCCGACATGTTGTCCATGAACTGCCGGCCATGCTCCAGTGCCATGTAGCAGTCATTATAACAGTCCCTCTCTTCCACCCGCAGGAATGAGCTGTGGGTCGAGCCCGGTTTGGAATACTCCACGCCTGCCATTGGGGCAAATGGATTGGTGCACTGATCCTGCAACAGGAGGATCAACTCATCTGGCGGCTTCTCCTTCACGCTGCCAGCTTTGTGGGTCATGGAAGCTCGCAGCTCCTCAAAACATCGCTCGGTGTCCCGACTGGCATCGGAACCCCGTCCCACCACGTCCAGTTCATCCTCCAGAAAAAGCCCAGCAGACTGACCAAAGCGACGGTTGGTGACAGCGCTGAAGCCACAAGTGCAGGGGTACTGTGCCTCGCCATTATCCTTGAGGTACACGCCTACGTCGGCCCCTCGGATGTTCATGTTGCAGACGCACACGCAGCAACTGTCAAAGTTGCAGTCTTTGAAGAGGTTCATGACCGACTCAGACAGTATGAGGGTCACGTAAAGGCTGTGAGCCTCAGGGATGGAGGGCACGGTGGCTGGCTCGACAGAACTGAGAGGTCGACAAGTGGAAGGCGTGGATGCCGGAGAGTACAGATCGGAGTTGTCATACTTGAGGGAGCCCTGGACACTGGATGGGCCGCGGGGAGTGCGTGGGGTCCGTGGCGTGCGAGGCGTGGGCACAGAGAAGCGAGGTGTGGCCGGGGAAGGCAGGATGCCAGCGCCACTGTTGCTGGGAGGAGCACTGCTGGATAGGAAGGGTGTGTGGGTTTGAGGGGTGTAGGACTGGTTGTAGTCTGGCTCCACACTTGGGACATTACTGTTACAGGAAGAAAAACAATGAAAACATTTAACACTGTGGGCTCTAAATTGTTTTCAGCTTAGCTGTAAAAACCTAAACGGAAAAAAACTGAATATACAGTTAGAAATATGCGACATTATGCAGGAGCTTTATACACAGATTCGATGCCATCTTGAAAGCATTCAACATTTACTTCAAACAACTATTTTATATATTATATATCCAGAGATTGATTCTGATCCCTCGCCAAGCAAGTGTTCAGATATTATAAAATCCAAATGATTTTGATGGTCCATTGTGGATGATCTAAACACTTCAGTTTTTAAGACATGTTGCATTTGTGTTAAGTCCCAAACAGAGACCAGGTGTGTGTATGCAGCTTTCTTAGATCAGAAGTCTTTGAAGCACAACTGTCTCCCTATACTGTGAGCCACAACTGAAATAAAAAAAAACCCCAAAGAATGGAAAAATAAATAAATAAAAAAAAGAATTTGAAGAAAAATTTGAAGTGGCAGAACAACATCGCTCTGTGGCCATGAAATTGTAAACAGTGGGCTCTAGTATGAGCCCAGAACTAAAACTGCAGCAGTGTCATTAAACTGCAACTTATCACCAACATTGAGTTTGGATTTTATTCTCTAATCTTCATACTCTTAGCAACTCTGTGACATTTTTAACTTCTGTTCAAAAGCATACAATCTTTAAACAGGTAAATTTAAATATTGTTTAGTTTTTGTAAGTGTAGAAGGTTATAGTTGGAGTTAACACACAAAAGGAGGCACAGTGACCTCTTTCTGCAGTAGAGGTTCCCGCCAACAAAGCCTAAGCTGGCTCTGGGTCATCAAGTGTTTACAAAATTAAAATTAAAAACCACTCAAGCTTTTCTGTTTCACTAAAAAATGTTATGGTACACCCATCATAGGAATCTCTAGTTAAAGGGAAATGAGCTCACAGCTGTCGGTGAATTAAAGCCCCATTACTCATGTGAGAATGATGCTATATGTAGATTACCAAAGAACATTTAAATGTTATGAATAAAGCAACAGCAGAGCTTTGGTAATGCTAGTCTGCATTAATAAACTAATTAGCCATGAAACGAGTCATGAAACTTGATTGTGTGACACGTGTTTAATTTGTGGTAAAGGCTACAAAAATAACCTTATCTGGTTGAAACAAAAACATCTAAAATGCATCATGTAAAATGCATTTACCTGTCTTTGGTGAGGAGATTGACGCTCGATACCGGAGGCATCAGTTCCATTTTGCCCATGGTCCAGCTTGGCGTGTACACACAGTCTTCTGGCAGTTTAACAGGCAAAAGACACTGACTGGGGAGTGTCTTGAGGGGTGCATACATAGAACAGCCAATGAATGAGTGACACGTCTCTGGCTTGTACACAAAGGAAAAGTCCTGAAAACAGAAAAAAGAAAAAGAAAAAAAGAAGTAATTTAACAAAAAAGCAAATGAAGCGAGAGAAAAGAAACCATTGATGTGGCTTTGATTTAAGCGTTCCTCCTTCTAGGCAACTGTGTCACACCTTTATTTCAGATGGCTTTGGGCTGCAGAAACACTCCTCCAACTCCATCTTGAAGTGGCTGTTAAGCTGGCTCCCGTCCAACAGGGTGAGGCTCGCCCCCGTTTCCAGGCTGTCCTTGCTTCCGGAGTTCATGGGGGAGTAGCCCTGCTGCTCCAGGGAGGGTGGGGTGGGAAACATCTGGTGTAGGTCTGCTGAGCCTGTAGAAACAAGACATTAATTCTCTGTAAAGATGCATAAATAGCACGATGCACAATCACTGACTGACGCTTAGTTTCCTTACTTATGCAAGACAGGGTATCCAGCGAGGCTGGTTTGGAGTCTTTACTTCCAAACTTGTCCTCTGTACCAACTCCAGCTCTCCTGGCTCCAGGCTGTGTGACAGAGAAAAACAAAATAATTTAAGTACATCTTCCACCATGTGAGCTTTTGGACTAAAATAAATGAATAAATAAATGTAACCAACCACACTTCACTTACCGCTAGTTCATCTTCATCTGAGTTGAATATTTTGTCGAGATCGCTGTAGGACACAGCCAAGTCATTTTCATGGATGAGGCTGGT
Source organism: Telmatherina bonti (assembly GCF_933228915.1). Classification (NCBI taxonomy): domain Eukaryota; kingdom Metazoa; phylum Chordata; class Actinopteri; order Atheriniformes; family Telmatherinidae; genus Telmatherina; species Telmatherina bonti. Next base: position 26,165,321 of record NC_136627.1, on the reverse strand, counting down.
CGAGGTCGAAGGTTTACTGCCAGATGGACCCTGACCATCTGTAATGCATAACAAATCAGAGAGATAACCTTGAACAAAATGTACGCCTCCAAATATCTTATTTAAATAAATGTCAAAGCTGGAGGCTGAACAGAGGTAGAAAAGGAAGACATTCTCACCTTCTGAAGAACTTCCAGTCCCCTCATCCAACTGAACAAAAAAACCAGAAAGAAAATCAGGATTTATTAGGGGAAGGATTTCTGATTTGACAGACTGGTTAATCAGAAACAATGCTATGGTTTTTACCTGCAGAATATCAACCTCGCCATTAAAGTCAAAAAGAGACTTAAAATCTGGAACAAGTTAAATATAATAAGCTGAGAAATGGATGTAATAAAGCAGGATCAGGGACCCACCTTGTGTTTCTTGTTGCCTTCCTTGTCAGCTGCAGCTTTATCCTTCTTCTCAGCGAAGCTAAACTCCTCGTCACCCTCCACAAAGGCGTAGGGGTCCGGCTCGTCACTGTGTTCTCCGTCTCCAGTGGTGGAGACGAGATGGCTGTTTCTCCTCTGAGTGTATGCCTTAACCAGCTCTTGGGACACCTTCAGGGGTTGCGAGGAGTCGCACATCAACCTGAGGGGGAGTAAATTGTACAGGGACACATGGCCATTATTTTCTTAACTACAAGCATTGATCGTTTTAACTTATCTGTGGGATGAGAAGAAAACAAAACAAACAAACAAAAAACTTACTCAGTGACAGAGACGACCCCTTCTGTGCCCCCTCCATGATCATCTCGTATTTTATCCACAGGCAGCTGAGGTGGCTGGAAGTTGGAGTCTCTCTTCCTGGGCAGGCTGAAATACTTCCAGGGGTTGTGAGAAGAGTCTTCACCGGGGTTAATAGCTGAGCCTACAAACATGGTGGGTTCTAAGCTTTCATTGTAGCTTGGAGGTAAGGGCAAAGGCATGGGCATGTTCTCCATCTGAGGCTCATCAGACGAGCCTTTTTGTGGCATCAGACAAGGCTCCATGGACGGCGGGTAGAACGGTTGGTGAATGGGCGTGGAAGAGTTCTTCATGCCGCCTGGGGTCATGTCGCCTTCTACGAGATCGCAGGGGTGTGGGCTGAGGGGAGGGGGAGGTGGGGATCCGACTAGGTCTGTGGGAGGGCCGTGTGGATGTAACGTGGGAGCTTTCGGCGGTACCGTGTCCACATGGTGCAGGCTCGGATACGAGCCCTCTTCCTGTGGTCTGGGGCAAAGCCTCGGGGTCTGTGGCTCCAGAGACTGCTCGTCACTCATGGAGTTGCGGTGGTGAAAGGGCGTCTGTGGCCTCCTCTGCTGCTTCTCTCCCTTCTCCGGCTTCTCGCCCAGCTTATGCTTGGGAAGCTGCTGGGAAGGCTGGCCTGAAGAAGGCGGGTGTCCTGAGGTGCTGCTGGATCGCTGCATCTGACCCTTATGCCTTTTGTGGAAACAAATATTTACTGCATGCTTCTTCCTTTTTAACCACACAACAGAAACCACTGTTGAACACATTCCTCCCAGCATACCTTAAGCAATTGCAAGATGGCCTGTAAGTCGATTCCACAAAATCCCAGAGTCCAGATTTGTCCGATTCCTCCTCGCAGGCCCCATTTGTCAAAGCTGTAAACTTCCTCCTGGTGATTAAGATGGACATGTTATCAGTTAGTGAAGTGGTATTTGAGAGCAAACCAGACATTTTCTTGAAAAGGGAACACTTAACGTACTTGTTTCCTGTACGATTTATGTTATACTCCTGCCACACGGACTCCACCATCTGGCTGGCCAGCCTGCGTGGAATTTTACCCCCATGAAGAGTGTTGTTAGAGCTGTAGCAATCGGAGGCAGAGGATAACTTCAGCCACCTGTGGGAGGGCTGGTAATCTGAGGGAAGGCAAAATAATAGAATCAAATAAGTGCAACACACTTTTGTACACAGACTGAAAGCTCAAAAGGGAGTGATTCATTCTGGTTGACCTGCTGGTCCACATTTTACCTGTGTGAGTCTCCTCTGGCGATGTTGGAGGAGTCAGGGTGACTGAAGATATGGCAGGATCTCTATGGGCAGCCTGACCCTGCTGAGCACCAAACTGGCTCCCAGGGGGGTTGGCAGAACCCTGGGAGACCACAGGAGGAATGTCCGATAGGGGAAGGAGCACCAGGCAGGAAGGGTACACCATCCTCACTCCCGCTGAAACCAAACAAAATTTTAAGTTTTCAGAGACCTCACATGCGTGTACGGCAAGTGCACAAAGCTCACAATATCAGGTTGTCATCATCATCACATCCTCTCTGGAACTCGTTTTCAGTCCAAATGATTGTTTCCTCACATAAAACCATATTTATATTTTTAAATGAAAATGAATACAATTAAAACTCCTAATTATACATCAATCAGTCATTTTTGGAACCACTTAGTTAATTTAATGCAGTGTTTCTCAAATCCAGTCCTCAGACACCCCCTGACCTGCATGTTTTAGACATGTTCCTCCGCCAAAGCTCCTGAGTCAGATTATTGAACTTCCTCATCAAGTTATTTGCAGCCTGATAACAGGCCCTTTATTTCATTTAGGTGTGTTAAGGTAGGGTTACCTATACAACATGCAGGGCAGGGGGGCCTGAGGATAGGAATTGAGAAACACTGATTTAAGGGTTGCTGGGAAGCTGGAGCCTATCCAAGATGCATGGTACAGCCTGGACAGGTCACCAGTGCATCGCAAGGCCAACACACTCAAGCTCACAATCACTCCTAGGGACAATTTAGAGTAACCAGTTGCACGTCTTTGGACGGTGGAAGGAGTACCTGGAGAGAACCCACGCATACACTGGGTGAACATGCAAACTCCACACAGAAAGGCCACTGTTCGAGCCTCCTCTCCAGCTGAGGCTAGCCACAGTGCTAACCACTACGTCGCTGTGCAATTGTTCTTATACTTACGTAGTTTAATGAAGACTTACCTGATGGCAATCCCATCGCTGCATTATTGAATTATTATAAAGCCTTACCAACAAGGACTTCCACAGCAGCCAGGGACTCATCTTCCCAATCTGTGTCTTCCATCTTTTCTTCCTGGACCTCCTTGGGATTGGGGCAAATGGGATAAAACTGCCTCCACTCTTCTATGAGCTTCTGAGTAGGGTGGTCAGACATCTTAAACGCCTGGCCGGTGAGGGTCCCATTTAGGCCATATGGGCTCAAGATAACTGTAGGGCAGAGAAGGAGTCACAACAAATGGGAAAACGCCCCTAATGCTCCAGTTTAAAAACAAAAAAAAGGCCTACAAAAGACTTGAAACAACTCTATTTAGGTCTTTTCTACTGAGCATAACTCTTGTGGTCAAACCTTGCAGGGGGCTGGAGCTCTGCTGTGCGAGGCTGAGATGCTCCTCGCTCAGTCTCTGCAGAGGCTGGTGTTGAGCAATCTCCACACTCGTGCACACGTTGCTGTCGCCGTGGACGAAGAAGGTAAATGCGCAAGAAAGATGCTCGCTGTCAAGTCAAAAGACAAAACAGGCATTTTAACATTTAGACGTTTTAATCGTCAAATACAGAAAAACACACAGCAAGCAAACTTTTAACTTTTAACAAAATATTGTGTCAATCAGCGAGGGTTCACTGACGTCATCAGATGATTCAATTTTTCTACATAAGATGGGGATAACATGACATTTACTATTTCATTCATGATCTATTTGGGGGGTTTCTTTTGTGTTATGTCTTAAGACACCAGAGGTGGGATGAAAAAACAGCCGTTTCTACATCCAATCAGATGATGCATGTGCATCTCTCTCTGCCTCACCAGCCTGAATCATTACAAAATTATGCTTGATCACAAACCTAAGAAAAAAAATATTTCCTCATATGTCAAAAACAATGTCCATCTTTATTTTCTAGCTATGTCTGGAAGTCCAAGCAGCTAAATGCACTAAAATAGTACTTGTTGACATGGTTGCTGTAAAACCACAGTGCACACTCAGCATTTTCCAGAGACTGCTGTGTTTACCAGCCAGAGACGGCAGGCGACAGCAAGACTACCAGAGTCTCCTGTTAAAGGTGCCTCAATACGCACACACACAGACACACACTTGCAGGCCTCTTTAAAGAACAGAAGCTGAACCTTAGTGAAGAGTAAATCACATCCTCTTCTTTGCAACAATTCTTTAAGACCTAAAAGTCTCGTAAATCAATAAAAAAGTTCCCAGATGGAGCTGAAGCCAAGCCATTAAACACGAAGATTTCTACACGAACATTGACAAAATTCTGAAGCTTATCTTAGTTCTCTAGGAACACTTGGGTCTCTTTGGCTCTTTACTCAAGAGAAGACAATAAATATGTGTTAGCAAGCTCAAATATGGGCAATGAGAGAAACAACAGTGCAACACTCCATTCAGAATCAGGCAGATATTTATATGTTGCTGGTTAACCTCAAGCCTTTATTTAAAAAACAAAAACACAGACCAGCCTTGCACTTGAGAAAAAGAAAGAAAAAGAAAAGACTTGCCATTAAAAGTTAACATGGAACTATGTTATACACTGCTTTCTAAGAAGTGTTTTTTAAATATGGACCCAAAACAGTAAATTGATATATGTGACAAAATTTCATACAAGTTGTTAAATCAGATAAAAGTTTGTTATAAAAACTGTTTAATTAACTGTTAAAAAAATACAAACTGTCAAACTGGAAATGATTTACCACTTGTCCAATTTCTGCTTCCTGCAGCTACAGTATGTCGTCAGTAACGCAGCCCCTGGCAAAAGTTATGAAATCTCTTGTCTTGGAAGATATTCACTCAGTCAAAAAAAAAATAAAAAAAAATAAGACAGATCACAAATGCCGTAATTTAAAAAGGCAACTTTTTAGCTTTAAGAAACACTGAAAGAAATCTGGGGAAAAAAAAAAAAAAAGACATTGTCGTAGTTAATAACAATAGCTTTTCCATGTTGTGAAGTTGTCTTCCTAAGGAACAGCATCAAAACAAAAGTTCCAGCATCATCACCGTGCCCAACGCAGAATTGTGATTCTTCACCGAATTATTTGTATCCAGTCATCCGCAATCCACAATTGCTTTTCCTTAGTCCATAGTAACCTTGTTTTTTTTTTCTGATTAGGCATTAATGACTGTCTTTTAACATTTCTGTAAGCAAATCCTTTAGCTGGTTTCTTACAGTTTGGTCAGACGCCGACTCCAGTTTACACCCATTTGTTCCTTTTTATATTTTTTTGTTGAGCACTTTTGAAGACATATTACTTTAAGTTTTCTGTCTTGTTGCTTTGATGTCTTCCTTGATTGCCAGTAATGTTTGCCCTTTACATCCTGTCCATGTCATTCGTTCTTGGTTTGAATTTAACACACAGCTGACAGAACAACCAACATCTTTTTCTACCTTCTGTGATGATTTGAGTTGTTAATCCTCTCCTTAAAGTGGAACTATTCTGTGCATTTCAGGCTAATTTATTTCTATTTCTGAGCCCAGAAGGGCTGGGATTGATGGAGTTATTGTCACAAATCGCTTTATTTACTTCAGACCGACCCTCTCCGTAGGCTGTCAGATCAGCCTGTGGACAAAACGAGTGGATTGAGATTCTTCCGCATTAAGCCCCGCCTCCCGCCACCGCGCTACATCGGGAGCGCGCACCGCAGCTGCTTTCGCCGTCATTGTAACGTCTCATAAACAGAAGGATTAGGCTAATATGAACTCAATAAAAAAACAAACTACAATGTTAACACATAGCATACAGCCCTACATGTTGGAACCTGAATCAGACCCTGAAAACGAAGTGGAAAACAGCAACCCACAGCAACGTATGCAGCAGGATGTCTCTCTTTGGTAAACTCACCAGCCATCGTTGGAAACAACTTTATCCCACGTTTTCCACCCGCCTGATGTATTTGTACATGCCCTTGTTAACCATTAGAAAGTAACCAATCACCGAACCTTATCCCCCGGGACGTCACAAGGATTTCCAAGTAGAAAAAACTCTCTAAAACGACGTGTTTTTCGTTGCCATGGAAACCGTACGGAGAGCGTGCTGGAACTCAAACTCAAACTCAAACATGCGTTTAGGTGATAAAAAACAGTGCCGTTCACATGTCTGATGAGGATTCAACACTAACACTGTAGAAAGCTCAGAAAACTTGAAATACCATAATAGCACCCCTTTAAGGCACATTTATGGTTGACGCAGAAGACAGATTCAAAGTACATTTTCAACACCAATAACCACCAAGTGGTGTGAAAACATGGAAGTGAACTCTGAACTCATCACCGCCAACTAGTGGACGAACTGACTTAACGACCATGGCAACAAAAAACACGGAATTGTGTGTGATAAGAGACAAAGTGGCCTTGAGTTTGAATCTCCTGCCATGATTCCTCTCCATCTGCTTGGCGGATCAGCTCTCCAAAGTGAAAGCATGCCTTTATAACTGCAGACTGATGAGCAGATTTAATCTGATGTAGGTATCAAGTTTTGAAAATGGAAATTTACAGCGTATTCCAATACTTTCTTCCCCAGCTGCCATTCACTAATACATTTTGTCCTTGACTTCCCATCGTGTTCCTCAAAGCCAGAAAGTTGCCATTTTACATGACTTTAATCTTGTAGAAGATTAAAGTCATATAACTAAAAAACATCCTCCGAGACTGGTGAGGTCTAATTTTTGCTGGGATGGTATTACATCTGGTGTAGCTCATGCATTTGCTACAGGAGTTTTTTTCCTTGAAGGTGGCTTCTCATTTCAAGAAAGCGAAACTCAAACATGACGGTTTCAGTAAAAAGCTTTTGGCACCATTTCCACAGCTCAATCCCAAAGGAAAGTTTTAATTATTAAAGAGTGTGAAAGGCCACTGATTAGATCTACTTCTAAGACAAGAACATGTTTCCCTTTTGTCAGAGGTGATGTACTAATAACAAGTTAAAGCTTAGGTTAATAAGGCAACCAGAATTCAGACACCTGTCAGTCATCTCAAAGCCTCAGAAAAGCAACTTTACAAAGCAATCATATTCTCTTGGATTATCAGTCGAAACACTGCACAACATTAAGTATCCCACAAGCTTTTGTCCACAGTACGAGCGACAACATGTGGACTGCTGAAGAAAAATAAAATATACAATCCACTTTCCGTAAAAGCTGACAGTGAAAATTTTTTGCTGGTTTCATTCAAATCGGGAAGATGAAAACAAACTATTTTTCAAACCAGCTAAGCTAAAGGAGCGCAGATCCAACTTGTCCCAATTTTGTGTCTATATCACAACAAAATGAACTATCATACCCATAATGCAACATTGTAAGTTTCAAACTTGTGATAACAAAAAATGAATAAATTAATCCTTTAAAAAAAAAAAAAAAAAGCAAACAAACAGAAAAAAACAACTGGCATTAACAAACCAGACACCTTAAACACAACCTGAACAAGTCCACTTTAACAGTCTATATAAAATGTTGCATGTATGCCAAATAAAGAGTGTCCCCTTGGGGATTATTAAAGAATTTCTGAATGGTGTTCCCAACAAGTGTGTCACATTTCACATCAACAGTTTCAGATCCGTCTCAAGAAAACTGTATCAGCCAACCCCTACAAATCTCCACCAATACTTCAGCAGCAGATAATGACTCAGGTTTGGCTTGTCAGCACAAGTAAAACTCACGACCTGCTGTTCTGCTGCCATCTTTACCTTCAGCAACTGTTAATTCTTTTGTTTTAGGAAAGAAAAAAGGGAATACTTATATGTGACACTGGCATGCGTTCAGTGGAAACAACTTTCAGTGATTTTTGCTCCCAAGTGAACTCATTTGGCTGATGGATGTCAGGTTTTTAAATGGATTTAAAAAATTCAAACTGAAGTGAGACTTGGCTAATAACTGAAATGTGACATGAGTAATAATAATAATAATAGTAATAATAATAATAATAATAATAAAAAAAACCTACATCTATAACTGATTTTTCCAGACCACATCCGTCAGCCAAATGATAAAGCGCTGCCTTTAATTTAGAATTTCTGGGTCCAAACTTTGTTGTCAGACATGAAAACAGATCTTACCTTTTATTTAGGATCTTCTCCTCCTTTTGGTATGGCTTAACAAACCACTTGCCGATGCGAACAAAGCTACGGTTCATGAGACATCGTTCCAGCAGGTTGTGAATGGCTTTGAACAGGAGCGTTCGACACTCGTAAGACAGGCCACTCTCCCACTCGCCATCCTCCTCACCTGGAAAACAAAACAAACACATGAAATCATGATTTCATCACATAAGCTGTCTTCCTGGTAAAATAATAATGTAAAATTAACCTTGTGTTAAATACATTATGAGGTATGTCAAATTTATTTTAGCATACTTATATTCTTAGTTTGGTTTACTAAAAATAAACTGACTGAAGTGAGTCAACAAATGCATGAATATCACTGGATATCAACAATTATCTTATCTGTTATTGCTGCATGTAACAGATAGATTAAACACCAATTGGTGTATACTGAATTAAATCACCCAAATATTCATTAGATGATGTTACCCATAAAAACCTTATCTGGTTATTAATATTTTGGAATAGCCATACTTGCTTTCAACTACAGATTAAACATCGATGCAGCTTAGCAACATGTTGCTTCCTCTGTATCTGCACACACCAATCTTTGCTGTCTGCCAGTGACACTTGACCCCACCTGAGAAAAGGCACCAAATACCCAATCACTGAGTCAACCCCTAAGATGAATGTTTTAACAGATACAACTGTCAACAAAGAAGGAACAAACACACACAAGTCTGAAAAATCAGAGTCAGGTGATTCTGATACGCAACAGCTTGTGTTTTTACCACCAGACACGTCTTTGCCTCTGACTGAGAGTGCACGGATCCAAGTGAGCTCGAAAGTCTTCAAATCAGGCCATCTTTCACGATTTATCACAATTTCTCAACAGAATTTATTTAGTTATTTTTTTAAACCATGAGAAACATGCCTTAAACAAGACCTGCAAAATTAGGTTAAGCACTTCACCTGTCACTCAAAACACCAGCACTCCTCTGTAGTTACAAAAGCTGTCTAAGCTGTCATTGTTTCCTTAGAGACAAGAATGAGCTTTGCTAATCAACAACAAGTTTGATTAATGACACACAAAGTCATTGAAGGCTGTGAAATAATGCCAAGGAAAACAGCCTTGCTCCATCAGAGATATGTAAATGGTTCGGCTACGCAAGATCAGACACAAACTTTTGACACTGCTTTGGCGTTCTCAGAGTTAACTGTAACTCAGAGTAGCTACATGACAAACCTGTCGAAGCACCGTAAATTAAAGCATGCAGTGGAATGTGTGTGTCTACTGACATCAGCCCATTGGACAAAACCATGGCAACCAAGGAAGCGCTAGCATTTCTTGAGGAAGAAGTCGGAAGGCTAAGTCTCTTTGGATGTGGAAAACACCTGATTCAAAATATGAAACAACAAAACAAATGCACTGTTGTTCACAGAAACATTTCATTCCAGATGTTTTTTTCCACTCAATGTCTACCAATGTTCCTTTATCTTATTATCCAAGATATTTTAATCTAAAATTAAATGTATATGACCTACATGTCAACATTGGGCAATAGCATTTGGTTACATAATTTAAACTACATTAAAGAGAGGTTTTGTCTCGAGTTGACACACAAAGATCGAACTATTATTAACTGGTTATTTTAGATCCACTGACTAAAACAGAACACAAAAAAAAAACAAATCTTGATATCTTTAGTTGGCTATCTCTTCCAATGTTTAGTAGATGTCAAACTGAAGACTAAAGTCTGATACTGTGAGGATCACAAATCCTGAATATGCAAATATGTTGTATTCACTTACTTGAAAGCTCATTGTGGATAAGCTCTGCAAAACTGGGGTCATCCCCCCACCAGAAAAGCCAGAGCTCCCTGCGACCCGGGGTGTGGTGCCTTCTCCACACACTCAGCACATCTGCCGCCAGGCATCGGCTGAAACTACACAAGATCGGGTCCTCCTCAGTCACTGGGAAAAGGATGGGCGAAGAAGTGGGTCCTTGCCACACAAAACGACGCCATTTTATTCCAGTCAAATCAGCCTAAAAAAAGAAGAGAAATAGTGTGAGAATGAACATATACCAATGCAGCACAACATTATCCCAGTTGTCGTTTGTTGACTCCGTAGCTCTGTATGTATCCGGTTCATCATCCAAGATACTGAAAATGAAAACTGCTTTTGCTGTCAGACAGAAAACAGATAGCTGGAAAGATGCTAAAAAAAGGGCATTGACACCATTGCATGTTTTGCTTTCTTCATACATGTCACTACAAACATGCCAAACAACATGAAGAAGTCACTTATTAAGTTAATAACTACTGAAGACCTACAAGTTGTTTAGTTTAAAAAAAAAAAAAATTAGCTAGTTTCTCATTTTAATAAACTTAATGTTTTATTTGACTTCCTTTGTGTAAGTATTATGTAAGTTTATTTGTACAGCACCTTTCACAGCCACTAGTCACACAGTGATTTGCAGCACCATGTGCTAATATGGTATATAAATTCACAACCAAATATAAAAAATACAGAATAAAATACATAAAATAGAAGTATAAAATGTAAAATCTGTCACAGGAGCCCAAGTATAACTAAAAGCTTGTTAAAATAAAAATGTCTAGCTGTTTTTAAAAAAAATATATATCCTAAAGATAGAGAAGGCTATTCCATAGTCTGAGTGTTGATAATTTTAGTGTTGGGCAGCCTTAATTTAGGAAAAATATAATTCAATATATGCCTGTTGACCCGACCTGTTACTATCATGTAGCTAACGCTCAATATTCCCGTAACAACTACAATGTAAACATGGGATCAAGCCATTCTCACGAGCAGGTCCCTTTTTCTTTCCCAAGTTGCCATGCAATGTGTGCTTTCTCTGTTATGAAAGTTAGCTGGATCACGGTTTGCAAGTTGCAGGCCCAATGCCTTCACGCCAGACTGCATCTGACGTTACATAGCTTGTTGCCTTATTAGCCAAAATGGCTTTCTGGCCTCTGTATCCGAGCTAATGCTAAAGCTAGCGCACAGAGCAGTCTTACCAGGCAGAAGAGGTTGGAGTGGCAGTCCTCCAAACTGGCCCCGTTTGGTACAAAGCACGAACTCATCCTTTCACTGCGTGGTGGTCACGTTAAAGTCCATCGTCTCAATCACCTTTGGGGCATTAGCTGATCCGTGTAACTCGCCAGCAAAATGTTCGCTTGTAATGATCCCGTTAAAGCCCTGACCAAGTTGCTAACTACAGCTAGCAGCCGCTAGTCAGACAACTTCTACCCGGCGCTAGCCACCACTAGCCTAGCAGCTAAGCTAACGTTAGACAGGCAGCCAGATAGCGTCAAATTTAGGCTTCTAGCTATTCGATTCATCAATCCTATTTGAAATGTATTGTCTGATCTGGTTAGCCGCAAGCTTGCGGTCACATTACCTTACATCAAACACTAAACATTAACATATCCCGAACAGATTAGCCTTAAATCCAATAACAGAAAAAAAGTTATATGCAGAATAAAAATGTGATCTCGAAAACTAAAAAAACTTTATCACAAAATCTTACTCCCTGGTGTGCTAATGCTAATGTCAGCTAGCGGATCTGAAACAATTTCAAAGCAAAGGAACTCTCCCCTCCCCCTGATCAGCTAGCCTGCTAGCACACAAGCTAACATACCACAGCTCCAACGCTAGCCTGCTAGCTACATAAAACAATTGGCTACACCGCCCTCCTTTCTACTAAAACCCTCACACTGCTCTGTCATAGTAAACGAGCTCCTAAAACAGGTAAAATGCCAAATCTGCGAGACTACTCATCAGCTGCTCTTCCCTGCCTGATCCATGGGTCCTGCAGATTTCCATTATTTCAGTTCATGGATTGAATTCTTTAATGGCGGCCAGGAGGACAAGTCTGCCTCTTAGCTCCCATTGGCCAATTTGTGGAAATGGGGGCGTCATCCGGCTTCAAGTAGCTCCATGACTTCACAGTTTACAAGATGAGAGATCCAGTGCATCTGTCATACAGTGGTCACTCCTGGATGATGTCTTTTTACTAAACATGTTTCACTGTGCAGTCATAGTGAAACTTGTGATGAGTGGGATCGTTCTTCGAGCTGTTTCTGTGCGAAAATGCTGCTTTTTGTAGAGACTATAACTTCTAATATCAAAACTCTATGGTCAATCTGACACATTTACTTCGTGCATTGCATCATTCTGCAGATATGCAGTGATCTCAATCAAATGAACCAATCGCAGTGGTATTTATCTGGTTTATATTAAGAAACTAATCTCCAATATGCAACATGTACTGCACTGCTCTTGTAGAGCTAAATAAGCTTGAGACATTTAACAACTTTAACATTCAAAGTGCGACATTTAAATTACAAGAGCACGATTTTTTCCCCTTTTAAAACAAACTTGATCTATCTAAAAGGGGCAACTTCAACGCCACCCTGTCATATCCAAAGCAGACCACAGGGCGGAGACTCTGCACGAGCCTGCCTTGAACGTCCCACCCAAATAGGCGGAGCCTTGGATGCATCGAGAAAATGTCAACAACATGCCGGAGTCTTTCAGAGAAACAGAAACTGGGGAGGTAGAGAGGGACAGACAACAAAGAGACAAAGGAAACCAGTCGTCGCACAACATCGTGTCTGTAATTTCTCAGTTCGTAGATGATAATTTGTCTATCGTGCGGGTAGGAGTCTCTTTTGTTTGAAAGCAATGACAATGGTACAGTGTGCTGCACGTGAGCAGCCTGGACCTTCATTTACTGCTAGCCGAATCAGCTTTAGGACTGATGGAATGTGGATGAAGAAATCTGAAGAAGTAAACGTGAAAATCACTGCCAATTTCCTCCAAGCTGTTTCTGTGCGCCATGTGGTGTCACGTAATGATTCACCCAGACACCCTTTCACCAGTTGTCTGCTGCAGCTTTACTAGCCTGCTCTAGTGTTAATGTCTCTGGGTGTAATTCTGTCATCCTGTCAACTATTCACCCATCACTGCTCTCTTGTCTCTCACACAGAACATTAGCACTGGACTAGCTGTTGCTGGTGTGATTATAATTGCAAGAAGCATCAAACTGGTAAGAGAGCTAGAGCAAATCTTGTTCTATATTATAATATAAAACACATAAGGTGACACATAGATTGATCATCAAATTTTACATTATTACTATTATTAGTAATATTATTGTCCCTCTTTCGTCTCACTAGATCACAAAATTTCATGCTGCACACGAGATTCCGGCTCGCTTTATAGAGAGGAACGTTAGCCTTCGTGGGAAGGTTCACTCCATCACTGAGAGAGGAATAGAAGTGGAGCACGTGCCAATTTTTGTGCCAGTTCTCTCTCCATTACTGTCTAAACACAAGGGTAGTAATGTGTGTGTGTTCATGAAAGAATGAGTACAATTAAACGAGAAATAGCTTTTAAGTGGGCCATTACTGACCAATTTATTGAACAGCCCCAGTCTGTGTCGTGGCTTTGGTTAAAAAAGAAATGAAAACCTCTCCAAACCTTTTGTGACCTCCACTGATCCAAATCGCTGTTTTCAAATATTTTTGTTGTCATGAATCTTTTAAAATGTTTTCCTGCTATTTTTCCATCTTATTTATTGGATTGGATTCAAACGTCTGTTAATATCCAACATGTCTTTGGTTGCTGGCAATTTTACCGTAATAGAATTAACATTAATTTCCTATTTGTATGAGGAACTATTTCTCAATACAATTGAATATTTTATTCATTCATTTTTACTGAATCTTATTTTCAATAAACATAGTTCAAGATAAATTTGACTGATGGATTCAGGTTAATATAAGTTTTAGAAAGCTAAAAATATTGTTAATGAGTGTTTTAGCCGCTAGAATGAAACTTTAAAAGTCTGTTACTTTGACTTTAAATTAAGTTATATAGAAAAGGTGTCTGTGTAGATTTTCATTCATCGAGTTCATGGTTTCTAACATAGGTAGGGTTATCTAAACCAAAGGACATTTAGACTGGGATTAAAAAAATATTTCATTTTAATCCAGACTGCCTAAGTGACATATCCTAGTCTATAGGATATGTCTATCCTGTATATAGTTTTCTATCAGAACTATATACATTAAAGAAACTAAAGCCAGCTCACTTAACTCAACTAGCATTGAGCTTAGTTGATTTTTTACAAAATTTCTAGTCATTTTCTTAAAGTAATAAATCACTATGGTTATAATTAAACCAGTACACCACCATCACCCAAATAAACCTCAGCTGTAAACATACAGAAAAAAAGGATATTTGGAGTATAGCTTTATTATTTCTCCTGTTGCAATAAATGTATAAAAGGAATTATTATTTTAGGAATTTCCTACACATGCTGAAAAGGTCAGGTGAGTCATCATGGCCCTTATTTATAAGGAATAAGGATCTAATGGCAGCTTGTCCTATAACAGACACAAAAAGAAACTCCAGTTCCACAAGCTATTTCTCTCATTTTGCTGTATAATAAATTTCAGTACTATATACATACATATATATATATATATATATATATATATATATATATATATATATATATATATATATATATATATATATGTGTGTGTGTGTGTGTGTGTGTGTGTGTGTGTGTGTGTGTGTGTGTGTGTACACTTATTTTTCTGTTTTTCAGAAATCTGGTTTGACAAAAATGTCACTGTAGCATTTTTACTTTGAGACTCAGGTTAATTTGATAATCTTGTTATGACTAAGTGACAAATAATCCTGTTAGCTGTGCTATTAAATCATGGTGCTCACTGAACAATAAAATCAAGGCACTTCATATAGACTGCTTCATCAGCTGTTTTCATGTGAAGGACATACATTAGGAGTCAGGTGTGGAAATATAATATAAAAATCTATTTTAGCCAAGTATAGTTTGAGTATTAAGGTATAATCTGAAAGCATGCTTCAGAATTCTGGTCAGACTTGTTTTCTCTGCTGCATTTGAGTCCCTTTTGAACCTTCTCCAGCTCCCTGATAGCAGAATTTGCGATTTTGTTAAATTAATACAAGCATCATCTTTGCTTTAGTACAAAAAGTCTATGTGTTGCTTTCACTCCACTATAAGAACTGTAATACTGTATCAAACCCTGATTTCATGCAGCATTCCAAAGAAAAGTAATAATTTGTGATTCACTATAACCTGTTTAGTCAGTCCTAACTCTCTCTTTTGTCGTGTTTAGATGTGTCCACGCCTCCATTGCTGGTACATCTTACAGGTGTAGAGCTGACTCCAGAGGGAAAAAAATGGCTACAGAAGAACCTGGTACCTGCTGAACCTGTGTGGCTAAAACTTATCAGCCGAAAGGACGACACACTGCATTGTTTAGTGTCTCAGAGCAAGGTGAGGCATTGCCCATTTAAGACAATGGAGTAATTCCCTTGTTACTCATTTATTTCATGAGAAAAAAAACAACTTTTCTTGTTAACAATTAATTCTTGCCAGCATGACTGAGAGGAACATTTTTCTCCTTGGGTTATTTATCTTTGTGTCTTCCCTCATGTCCCCAGCAGGGGGCAATATGGAGCTGCTGTTTGAACGAAGAGGTCCTCAGGCTTGGCTTGGCTCGCTCTGCACCCATCATAGGAGTCCTGCCTGAGTCTCGCCTCTACTGGCGCCTGCACAAACGGCTACACAGAGCAGAGGTGAAAGCTGAGAGAAAGGGCCGTGGTCTGTGGAAGGAGGAGAGTCTGTGGGAGAGGACTTCTAAGGCTGTCAGAGACAATGCTTTGTTCAGACTGATGACGAGGATCTTTAAAAGAACTTGATGCTCTAAATGAGTGAGAAACTCAAGTCCTACTGTTAGAGGTGACTTCTGAAAGTTGTCACCAGTTTGTGCATTTATGGTGTCTTAAGGTTTTTACTCACAGGGGTTCAGAAATCTTGTTCAATCCTAAAAGATATTCCCATCGCACTTTGCATGGTGATTCATTTTGTTTTTGGGATATAAAAACCTTTTAATTTTCCTCATAAAAGAAGTAAAATATCTTTTACTTTTGCACAAAACCCCTATTACATCTGTTGCTAAGGTGTAATGTTTACTTGTGAGGTGTTTCTGACACTTTAAAAGTTTGAATAGATTATAAATGATGTTAAAAACACCGCTTTGGATCCTGATACTTATCCTGCAGCTTTCATTACCCATTAAACAGCTAAGCACGGCCTAGTCAGTTTGTGTGTGGGGGACACTCCACTAAACACGAAAAGGGGGCGGGATATGTTAATGGTGTTCATAATGGACAGGGGGGTTCACTTGTCCACTGTTACTATAGAAACACCACATGCGAAACACAAAGTGAGCTAAAGCCGTAACTATATTGCTTCTTTCAGATCCCATGGGAGTCTTATATGTAGTGTCTGAGGGGGTCCTTAAGTGCTTTAAAGGAGACCCTTTTGAGATGTTATGTGACCAAGACATTAGTGTATTTAAACAATGAAGCAGAAAGAGTATAAGTGACATTTGATTTTAGAATGCAATATGGTATCATTTAGAGAAAACACACAGCAGAGACATAAATAGCAGTCTTAGCTGCGAGTTTGAGTCCGATGAAGAATATCAACATCTGCTTCAAAGGTCATTTCCTTTGTTAATATTTGTTCTCATGTACTTCCTTGTTACTGTTTATTACACAGATCTGTTAAATTTACAATAAGACCTGCATGATTGTTATCCATGCTTCATCCATGCAGGGCTGACGAGGAAGAGGCCTGTAAATATGATGTGTCCGGTTGGATGCCAGATGAAGGGGTCTCACTGCAGTGAGAGGTAGTACTGACTGAAGCATTCAGTCCATTGGGCACAAGGAGATTAGTACAGACAGGAGGAGGGTCGCAGGGGGTAGAAGGGGATTTTGGGAACACAAAGGCAGGAGAGGAGGAGTCACAGAGGAAGGGAAAAGGAGTGGAGTGGAGTGTGTGTAGGGGGGTGGGTTGATGAATCAGCCTGTCTTCTCTTTTGTTGTGCAAATGTTACTAGGGACTGTTACTGCCAAAACAGCTTGTGATTGGTGGGATGGTTTTAAATTGTAAGGTGCATTTGGGGCGGATGGCTGTTGCTGCTAGACTTTGAACTGTCACCGAGGGAGGAGTAAGAAGGAAAACACGGCTGAGACTATCGGCCAGGAAGGCATAGAAAAGCTTTCTTAAAAGCAGTGATCACAGTTTGTGGTGATCGCTCTGAACATGTAAACTTAGTGATGTATTCCCTGTAATTATTACATCTTTATGTTTTCTTTTACATCTCTCCCTGCTGATATTTGTGCAAGTGAGAGGGCAATCAGGGAGCAGTAACAATAAGATATTATGTTGGTGCACTTAATGTCACATGCCATATCATATAAATTAATATTATTCCTAAATCCAAGGAAGTGAAAGATAATGTTTAAAGTAGAACTATTAAGGAGTCACAATAGTCACCAGACATCACAACAATGTCAAAACTGTAAGAAAATACCATAAAACCACTTATAAAGAGTTGTTAAAATGTTTCCAAATGAAAAGATATGGGAAGACTAAGTGATCGTTTTTACAAAAAAGAAAGAAAAGAAAAGAAAGTGCTCCACTCCAAAATCCATTCCAGGCTTTGTAAATTGTACTGTCACACCAGCATTTGAAAAGGCACCATGCTTGATGTAGTGGTGGGTGCAAACCCACACAGTTAAGTTGTTGGGACCTTCTCTACCTCAAAACAAATGGCTGGGACTATTACTGATATTAAATAATGCTTAATGCCATGGATGTCCAGTGCCTAAAGCTCTGCGTGAACTGCTACACATGGAAAGGACTTTGGGTTTTGTGAAGAAACTTAAGAGGATTGTTTCAAAAGCTGAAAGGGAAGTAAGAGACGTAAGTAAAATTATGCTTGATCTGATATACGACTTTGTTTACTTCTTTCTTTTAAGAAAAAAACACCACACCCCATCATAAGATGCATTTTATTGGCATCCACAGCCTCCTAAATGTGGACTTTTCTTGCTGTCTGCACAAATCTAGCTGTCACTTTAAATTTACAGTTGTTAGGATACTGTATGTGGTATCCAAGCAGCTGTGCACCTGCTCAACCAGTGCTGCTGGACACAAAAACTCATGACATTTCAGTCCTGTTACTGAACTGGTCCAGGTAGAAAACAGTCACTCAGGCAGAAAAATGTTTTATTCTAAGATCATTTCAACCACTAAAAATTGTGTATGCTGTTTTTTTTTTTTTTTTTTTTTTTAATGATTATGTACTTGATTTCTCTGCAGCTAATCATTGAATCATTGTGACAGATCAGAAATTTTCTGCTGCATAGAAATTCAGTCACCTTTTGAGGCTCTTTTCCACTGGTTTTCACCAGGGCAGTATAACAAAGGCCTTTATCACACTCAGCCGGTAGCCATCCCAGCCCAGTGAAAGAGGTACACTCCCCCATCTGAGACCAGAGTCCTTGGGGATTTTTTGATTCGATTTGAGTGGGTTGAGTGTAGTTGAGCGGGTGTGAAAGACAAAGAGATTTAAAGAGACAGCTGGTGTGACTATCAGTGAAATTCCATCTAAAGTAGAAAGGTTACTCTCCGTCACTGGCACTCTTGTTGAATGCACCTTTCTGCATTAACATGTGCAAAAGGGAAGTTTTTTTTTTAAACCTGAAGTCAAAATTCAGTCACTTTTAATGTGCAATCTGCTTGTTTTAAACGTTTTTTGTTTTTTTTAAAATTATGAACAAAACAGATTTTTTTTCTTTTGTTTTGTCACAGTAAACAAACTGCTAAGAAGTTATAACACTGGACTATTCCATCACACACCCACAATGCAGTGTGGGGACTGCATGTGTGTATGTGTGTAGGAATGCATCAGCCGTAAAGTGACTCCCTTGTTATTATGAGACTAGAAGTATTGTGAACAGTGTATCAGCTTGCTGGCGTTGGCTTGTAGGAGTGGAAACATGACTCTTTGTTGGTGCTGTGATCCCTTATGAATAATTGAACTTTCTTTGTGGAAAGCAGCAGAAGAGGCAAAGGAATGAGCAGCTTGGGACTGAATCAACCAGCCATGAATATGTGTCAAACTAATCATGAAAATAAGAAATGTCAAGGGCTGTTTTCACACTGATTCCCGAAAAATGCAACTGTCTCATGCACTGGAATCTCTTAGAAACTTGTGCATTGTAACTTTCTCCAAGCAATAGCTCTTGCTTGTCAATGAGGACACATTACAGAACATGCACGTCATTCAAGTCTGTAAACTACAGTAAATGTAAAGGACGGGAACCGGAGGGGAAGTTGAGGGGTGCTTGAAATAGATGTAAGTTTGACTTATGACCTTATGCAACACTTAATCCCACAGTACAACTTGACAAGCCCACCACATAAATATCAAACTGGCAAATGGCACAAAAGTTACTGTTGCATGGAATCACATGCAATAAATGTTTAATTAGTTTGAAATATAGCCATTAATTTTGATATATGGCTTAACTGTAGATGTGACAAATGGTGTTTTTAGTTTTCATTACAGTTTCTGCTCTGATTGCAGCTCTGATCATTCTGTCCCTCTCACTGACCCCTGAGTAACCCAACAGGTCACTGCGTCTCCTCAACAGGTCCATAGATCACTGAAGAAGCCCTGTCTGGACAATTTAGACGACTGTCTTCCTCCTTAGCTTTTTGTAATATATAAAAAAAAAATCTCTTCCATCACCCACCCTTCCCATCTTCTGTGGGTAGGGCAGATGACTATTCATCTCAAGCTCGGGTGCTCTACTGGAGTTCTGGGAGCTTGAGGGTCCTATGCAGTATCTTATCTGTTCCCAGGACTGTGCTCTTCTGAATGGAGATGTCTGATGTTTCTCAGGGTATCTTTTGGAGCCACTTCTCGCAGCGTGGAGGACACGGCCCCCAGTGCTCTGATGACTATGGATACCTCTGTTGCTTTGACCTTCCAGGCCTGAGCAAGTTCTTCCTTGAGGCCTTGGTACTTCCCCAGTTTCTCATGCTCCTTTTTCTTGATATTTCCATCAATGGGTATGGATACATCGATAACTACAGCTTTCCTCTGCTGCTTGTCCGTGATCACTTTGTCCGGTTGGTTCGCCATCACCATTTTGTCATTTTGAATCTGGAAGTCTCACAGGATCTTAGCCCTTTCATTCTCCATCACCTTAGGAGGTGTCTCTCATTGGGACTTAGGGGTCTTGAGTCCATATTCTGCACAGATTTTTCTGCACCCCATGCCGACTACTTAGTCATGGTGTTCCATGGATTCTTCGCCAGCTACTATCTTGCACTCTGCTGTGAGGTGCTGGATTTTTCCAGGGCTTTCTTTGCACAGTCTGCACCTGGAGTCCTGTCTGGTGTGGTAGATTTGTGGTACTCAAGGCATGCTTAAGGCGCCCCTGTGCTGTCCTTCAGTCCAGCCCTCTCTCGGCATTGGAAAGACTTGTTCATATCAGACACTTCAATGATCTGTCTGTGGTACATCCCATGCAGGGTTTTTCTTCCTTCCATGATGGTTCTTTCTCTACTTCGGTCTTCTCCAGTTTCCAGTGCTGGAGGAATTATGTCTCTCTCTCATGATTTTCTGTCAGAGTTGTGTAATAAATGAGGTGTCAAGTAACTGTTCTGATATACTGCTGTGAAGTCTTGGTTAAAAAGGCCATTTTGTACCCTTAATTTGTTTGTATGTACTTAAATATACATATAAATAAACTTAATTTGATATTTTAAAAAAATATTAGAATTACATACAGATTTTTCCAATGTCTAACACTGTTACAATAACTGTTACACCACCACATCTGTTATCTCTCCTTCCCAAGAGACAAGAAATACCTTTATGGTGTCAATGAATGAGTCACTCTGTTTATGTTGAGAATGCATCTGTTGATGCATCAGCATGCCAAGACTGTTTACTGTCTAACAAGCAATTATAAGCTCCTCATTCACTTTGCAGAACATAAATGGCTCACAGCCATAGGATGATTGAGATCTTTGCTACTTCCAATTGATTTGGAGTAAAGGCAGATCCTCAAAAAAAAAAAAACCAAAAAAAAAAAACCCAGAAAACAACTATATATATATATATATATATATATATATATATATAAACAGATCGTTTATATACATGATCTGTTTAAATTTATATGTATGCATGCAGATATTAACACATGAAAAGAGAAATATAGAATGTGTTCTTGTTATGAGTCTATATTATACTTTATACATTATTATACAGTTCTACATGTAGACAGCGGCGGATCAAACATATAAAGAACATATGGAACTTGCAATTATTCGCATCAGAGAGATACTAACTTTGTCCAGTGTTAGAACTGAGCAACAGATACATTTTCATTTGTGTATCTAAAACAAAAAGGACTTTACCTGTTGTAATCTGAAGTAATAGTCATGCCCTTGTGCACATGGTATCAGCAGCATTTTGGTATAGTGGTAGGAAAATGTGTTCTTTGTGGAGCTATGTGACTTTCTAATTATACATGAATGAAATGACTGCTTAACCAAACAGTTAGTCACTCTGAGACCTCAGCCTGAATATTGTTCTACTTAGACGACATTCACAAAATTATAAAATGTGCAAAACTATAGCATTTTTCTCACAGAGTGAGAAAATATAACTAAATATAAACTGAAAAAATTGAGAGAATTGTTCATTTCTGGTAACTGCTTATCTTTTTTATATTAGTTTAATAAAACACACCTAAGTTTTAAAGCCTCTCATGCTCAGCATAGGCACTTTTTTTTTTTAGACACATCACCTCCCAAAGGATGAAATATAAAGATAATTCAACTAAAATAATTTGTGTGTCTGGATACCTGAGTAAAACTGAAATCAGTTTGTTGCTTTCATAACAACAATGAAAAATAAAACCATAAACCTTCATATGTTGAACTCATTTGATTTGTTTTGTGTGTCACTTGGCTTATTTGATTAAAATACTAACAAAAATCAAACTTTTTACTTACAGGCATCATCGACCTACTTCCTTTCAGGGCATAAGATGAAGTAGTGCTTGCACTCTAGTAGTAAAATATTTATTTTAAGCGGCTCTCTCTCCCTGTAAGAACCCCAACGGAAAGAGAGAGCGGACTGTATTCCCCTGAGGTTTCAGCAAATGAGAATGTTGCTAGAATTACATCAGTCACAAGAGTCTTTTCACTGACTCTCATGACATGAGCATGACAATACACACTCTCATATAAGCAGAAAATTGTTGATACAGAGTCTTATCTGACATATGTTTGTGTTATTATCAACAGCATAAATTAATACTTTATTAATCTCCAAGGTAAGTTGCATCAGCAGTTCTTATCAAAACTTTCCAAAAAAGGTTGCACTTATTAATTTAGCAGCAGTAAAAACACCTCTGATTACCATGTAGGTCAGGGGTGGGCGACACCGATCCTCAAGGGCTGCAGTCCCGCAAGTGTTAGGAGTTTCCCTGCTGCAACACAACTGACTAGAATCAGTAACAGAGTTGTGCAAGGCTTGATAGGATCACTCAAATGCATGGTCGTGAGGGGGTTGGAATCGTTCCCACTCCATCATAGAACCAGCAGAGACCTACATCAAGGTGGGTTAATCAGCCTCCTACTTATTCCAGAAAATTTAGAGCAGGGGAAGCCATTTCCAGGCTTTGAGACCTGCAGTTCTGCAAGTGTTAGGAGTTTCCTTGCTGCAACACACCTGACTCAAATCAGTGAGTATTTGCCAGACTTGTGCAGAGTTTGATGTAAAGCTTTGCACATGACTTCTATGGCCTTGTTTACACCACAATGTTTTCATGCAAAAAACAACCTTTTACTTTGTGTTTTCCTTTAAGGGTAACTCCTCACACTTGCAGGACTCTTGAGCACCAGAGACGCTCACCCCTGATTTAAAGATTAAAGTCAACCTACCATGCATGTCTGTGGACAATTAGACACATGTATACAGGAGGAACTCCACACAGGTCCCCCCCTAGAAATGTATGTTAATGATACGCTATAACCAAATGACAAAAAAGGGGAAAATAAAATAAAAGAAAGGTATCACCCTCTAGCTGTTATAGGGTCTGTTTTGATCAATGACAATGGTCAATGAGGTTGTTTTGCTATTTGCATCTAACTTTCACCAATTGTTTATTATAATATCCTGTATAACAGCAGATGAAACTGAGTCACAATCAGGTTAATTTTCTAACCAGACAAATTGATATCCTAGAAGTGTGACTAGTTTTGAGTTACATGGTGTTGACTATGTTTTTGATTTGATGATTTTGAGCAGTGTAGTTTCCGAAGTTCATGTTGAGGCCTGAATATAATCCTGATATACTGTTCATGACTCTGGATGAAAGTCTTTGCTAAATTACTTTATATGGGTTAAATGTAGGTCATATGGCTGTTCACGTCTTGATACACTTTGCAAGAACTTAAATAACAAAGAACGACAAAATGTCATTTCGAGGCTTAACCTGTTGATACCAGACATGCCATAAGCAGGACTTAACAAATACATATTCCACTTGCCTCCCTTCCAAACACCTAGCTGTTTCACACCACTGTAGAGCTAAGATTCTTCTGTCTTGATTGATGTACATAATTCCAGGTTACAATCATAACTATAGATTCAGTAAACAATGATTACAGACTTCACAAATGCAGTGTACCTTTGAAGTGATATTGTGCTCCAGTGGCAGATGGTACTGCAACAAAAGCTGTCCTGTTACATCAGCAGGTGTCCAATAAAAGTGCTCCAGTAAAAGAGTTGGTCCCCAACAAGTCCACAAAAACCCTTAAAAGATAAAATGGCTAAATTAAATTGACATAATGACCTTTGAATAATATGATTTCTAGCTCTAATCAAACATTTTGACTTGTAACACTCATCAATCGATATTTCCCAAACTCAGCTATGAAGTAAATTATTAAAAAAAACAAAACAAAAAAACGCTGAGCTTGAACATGCATCCCATGGTTTCAAAACTAAATAAAAGCCGAACAAATCTGAACTGTGAGAGTAACTGCATTACATTTAAATCATCAATGATATTGCTGTTTCTTAAAACAACATCAATAACCACTCTGACTTTGCACATATTCCATGACGTCTTGTTCTTGCCGTGTAAACTTCAGCATGGAATGTGGTTTTATAAAGTTTATCTACATTGTAACCTGACATGACATTAAAACCATTTAAACAATTTCCCCTGTCATCATCCCCTGCTGCTCAACTTAAGCCTATAATTTCAGCTCTGTTATGAAAACATATGGTAATTTTGAGACAGCATGATATAATTAAGCACGGGGCCAACTACTGTGAGTTCAGAGCAACTCAAGAGACATTACAAAGATAAGTTTCTGCAGAGTTTAATGATCGAGGAAAAGCTTCGAATGACTTCTTGTGCCATTACATCTAAAGTTCAGCATGTAACAGTTAGGATGGTCTAATAGCAGGAAATTTAATGTGGTTTTTATAACTGTTTTCATTTGTATTGAATCAGGTTAGAGAACTCTTATTTTTATCAAGTTAGAAAATGAACTTTTATATTCAGGAACGTGGAGGGGTTGTTGTTCTTGGCTGCCAATCTTGTCGCACCACCATGTTACTACAGTATATGGCCCAAAAAAGATAAGTTAAAAACTGGCTCTAGAGTGGATCTTTGAACCCATTTGTAACTATAATGTTTTCAGGAGAGGTTGAAGCAGATTCAGTTGTTTGTTGTTGTTGTTTCATTTAAATCAGTAGATATCGCTACACATTGGACCATTTAGCAATTTTCCTTCTTTTCAAAATCTGTATGACAATATTACTAAACTGGGGCTAAAACATATTTACATTGCTAGATTAGGCCACAGTGATTCAGGTTTTATACTAAACAATCCAATGGTCTGCCATACTGCACCTACTGCTTGCCCTATTGAACGAGATGAGGAGGTAGGGTCACAGGAAAGTATTTTCACCACAAATATTCTTGACCCCTAAGCTCTGGGTGGTCAACAGTCGCTTCTCCTCGGGGCAGTTGGCACCAGACGCCAATAAATGTCTCAGAGACTCCAAGATTTTCCAGATACAAATATCCTCTGTGTGTGTCAAAGGTAGAGACAGAGTGTTTGAAATTGTATATCAAGGAGACAGATGAGCAACAGGTGGGGAATCACTATGAACTGGTATTGGGAGTGTGAGGAATGAACGGAAGTCAGGAAAACTAAGCGGAAAATTTGTCCTTGAATAATGGAGATGAGAAACAGAAGGAAGATAAATGACAACACATGTTAAGAGATGGAGAAAAGAATTCAAAGGGGTAAATGTTGACAAGAGTCTGAACCCTAGGTATTGTCCTTAGATTAGCAGATCAAATGTGTATGTATTGTACTTTGTTTGTTAAAGTTTCTGAACCATGAATTAACCACTAAAAGGATTCAATTACAACTAAAAAGCCCTCTTCAAATAAAATATTCTCCAAATGAAAGGTTTATCTAGAGGAAGGGAACAAGATACAAAATCATGACACAAAGAAAAAGAAAATAAGAATCTAATAGGAGTAAATCTAAAATGAACCAAAACCACATCAACTGTGACACCTGTGAGATAAACTTTCTTTTTATTCAGCGCATTATTTCATGTACATAATTTTGCACTATTGCGGCACAGTGTCCCACTGTGGTTTTAAATGTGGTTTATTAATATGATTTGATTTATGGACATTTAGTTATTACAACAGTGTATTTTGAAACACCTCTGTTCTCTTTTCCTTCATAGGTCGGCCTGTTGTTTTGGCCCCTCCGCTCACCATGAGTTCCTGGGTAGTGAACAAGAAAGGAGAGCCACAGTACCGCCGGCACTTTCTGACAGACAACAGCATCTTTCATGGTAAAAAGATGAATAATATCTTTTAAACACAAAGCAGAACCCACTCTTGGATGTTTGCATGTCACAGTAATGAACACTAGAGGGAGCCTCACTGCCATCAATGTGCTTTAAATTCCTGTTTTCTAATGTCAGAAAAATGCCAAGATGCAGTCTTGTGAGATCAGTGAACCCATCTTGTTCACGGTGCACTGTGCATATTTTTTTTGTTAACATGTGCACACATAGTCTGAAGCACTCAGAAGCTCTCTCCCCATGAAGCTGAACTAAATCCAGACTTGTTCCGGGATCAGTTTGATCTTGATCAGCAGCTTTTGAGATTGTGACACTTCACACTTACAGATCCGCCCAGAGTAATCCGTGACAAATTTGATAAGTTGGTGTGCTTCTTTGGCTGTCAGGCACACAGCAGGCACACATTTACAGCCTCAACCTCGACAAACTGCAGCCAGCATGTACATCCTCCTGCATGCTCTTCCTGCTTGTGAGCAAACTGTAGTAAAACAAACAAACAAACAAACTTGATTGTTTTAGTGTTCATCTGAGCAGTGTCTGTTTTGTTGTTTGTAATACAAAACATATGTTATTACATGTATCATCACATTAGTGATATTTTAACATGGAAAAAAAAATCCTAATGCTTTTAATGAGGCTAAAACTGAGCATACATGGTCTAAACAAGTCATTAAAAGAAGATGGCTTACATTTTCAAGCTGCCATAAAGGTTTAAAGGGGAAAAAAATTAGCAGTGTCTGAAAATAAACAGTGTTATATTTGAGCCAAACTTCTGATCCTGTTTATCTGCCTGTAATCATTCCTTCATGTCTGTCAGTCTGTCCTTTCTTGTCAGACCAAACCTGACTGTTCATTCAGTCCAAAACCAGTTTCTAAACCTTTCTCTCTTTTAGCATTTATTTTCCACATGACTTTGTATCACTTAGTCTCTTTCCCAATGGCTCAGTAATTTCACCCAATCTGTGGTGAATTACAGAGTGGATGATAGTTTTGTTTTGGCCATGGTTCCGAAATCAGTCGGGTGGAGGGAGGGCGGAAACTGTGTGATCATGCAGGTGTGCATGAAAAGGTGAACACTTAATCAAAGTGATCAAATGCCAGGAAAGCTCAAACAAACCAGTTTTTGCATCTTTTTGAGCATAAGCGTGATGGAAAAGCAGACTTTTGCACAAAAGCTGCACTGAAGTGAGGACGACTCTTTTTTTTTTTTTTTTTTTTTTTTTTTTTTTTTTTAAATCGAGACAGAACCAGCTATTCTGTTTGGTAACCTCTGCTTTTTAGTGTGAGAACTGTGCGTCTGCGGTGAGTGAGCTCGGTCACTCCACGTTTCTCTCCTGCAATCCTAAATGAAATGGCACTCGTGTGGACCAATGAACAATACTAATCTGGTCGCTGCGGAGTGACTAGACTTTCATTAGGGAAATGACTCCACCGGGATGACACGCCTCTTGTTGGACACACAGAAATACGCACACAAAAAAGAAGCTCATGCCCAATTAAAAAGCTTAAAAAAAACCCTCAAGTAATTGATGACCACGGAACCCTCTCCGCCACTGTACACCCTCCGTGAGAACTCCAATATGCAAACAGCATTTTCCCCTCCTTGCTGTGTCTCTGAGCGAGCACTGATATCTAAACTGAGGAAGGTTCAGAGACAAAGTGGGTCATAGCGTTGGCATCACTGCGCAATCATGCCTTTTTCTCCTTCTGAAGCTACGCACTGAAGACAACCTGATCTGAAACAAATAATCACGCGGATGTGGCGCAAAATCATTTTGTTTGCGGGAATTCAAACTGTCCAAACTGAGAGCCAAAAGCAGGCAAAATGTCCAAATGGACAACTCTGGTGTTGTGCGCTATCGTTTCCCTCTCGCTCACTCCACGCCCGTCCTAAGCTGTTACTTATTAACATCCACTCCCCCGCCTATGAAATCGGCTTATCGTTTTGACTCGGTGTTGCGCCTGATGAGAGGAGAGGATGTGCGCGCAGAGCAGAGGCTGTGGATGTGAGAGGTTTGTGATTCCACTCCGCAGACAGTAGAGGCAGGTACTGTGGAGCAATTTGATTCCAGAGCTTTTTTTGGATTTTATTTTATTTTATTTTTTAAAGTGACTCTTCATCTTCATGGAGGGCTTCTTTGACAGGTTTAATAATCATGGAAAAACTGAGCAATTAGACATTTTCTATTGGCATTTTGGTTTTTCAAGCCGCTACACACATAGGAAATAAAAATAACAAAAGATGTCCAAAGCGCATGGAGGGACCTTGTGAGGCTACCAACTCCAATGCTCAATGGCAGAGATTGAAGTTTGCAGAAATTTGAGTTTTGAGCGGGGTAAGTAATCATTTTAAGCATTTAAAATGTTTGGTTAAACTGTCTCAGTGGGGCGCACTGCTTTTATTTTGGTGGCTTCTAATGCTCATTGCACACAGGCTGACTCCCTGCTTCTCTGTCGCGCTCATTGTAGAGAATTTAATTACCCATTTTGCAACAAACGAGGAAGGACTCTTAATTGAAGGATTGTCATGTATTAGTATATATTCAGTATAGTATTCATTCCTTTGTTTTGTAGGCTTATATGAAACAAAAAACAGTCCAAATGAAAATTTAATGTGAATTTTAAGATGAGGGATTTTTGTCAGTTTATGTTAGATTTCGTGATTAAGAGCAGCTGTGGAGCAGCAGGAAACTGTCCCTGATGCTGAAAATGCCCCTTGGTAATTGTCACTAGGGGGCAGAAAAGCCTCTTAATTTGTCAACTTGAAGATACTTGGTGTGCCCTTAGTCCTTACCCTTATGCATCTGAACACATCCTCTGTAGCTCTGCACCGTCTTCCCTGTCCACAGAAATCTAACCGCTCCTGATTTATATGTCCTGTCATCACAATGCCATTGGTGTAAAGATGCCTGTGAATCTGACAGAACACACAGCATCACCACATGCCATAGTTCAAAAACAGAGCTGGACAGGATGGTTGTTGGCATCAGCATATCATCTTCTAGCCCATTGCAGGGCTTGTTGAGCATCACACAATGTGACAGAGCTTCAATATGGACATTGAAGCCCCATCTTTGGGGTATTAGAGCAACCATTTTGCTCTCTCCTGAATGGTGTAGAAAATATGGAGCATCCTCAGGACTTAAAAAACAGAATGTGCGAAGCTGTCAGTCTTCAGCACCGCAGTGCTGGGAGTTTGCGTGTTTCTGTTTCTCTGTGACTCTTAGGGGCTGACACGAAAGCTCTTTATTAATCTTGGTAGCATTTGTGCTTGATGAGCTGTATATAAGAGCAAGCTGAGGAAGAAAAGAAGTCAGACCGGAGGAGCATCAGTGGCTGCTAATCTCCTGCACATGGAAGGAATGGCTTTTTTTTTTCATGCAAAATGTTTTTTTGTTTTTTTTTTTCCTCATGTGTCTCCCCTGTACTGATGATGAATCTCAACATCCCTCGGATTTCTCTCTTTGTCTCTGCCACACTGCCTCAAGCAGTGCAAAATTACACAAACCAAACAAAAAAACAAACAAACAAAAAAAAAAAAACCCAACATATTTTCCCTTCTTTTCCTTAGTTTTTGGAAATTTTATTCAGATTTGTTTTCACTGCTCACTCAGTGAATCCAAAAATCTGTGTCACATTCATTGTTGCTCTTCCCTTTCCCACTGGGTTCCAAAGGATCATCATGTGCATGACATAAAATGTCTATGATGAGTTGCACAGTTGTGGAGCCTGCATGCTGACTGAATGATTGGTGCGTCACATTTGTTCTAGCCTCAAACAGACTGCAGACTGGGGGTAAAAATTTAGCTTCTAAAACCTATTGGAATTCTCCAGGTTATATCTGCAGCTGGCAGCCAGCAGTACATTTACATGAAGAAAAGTCTCTATAAAACTATAAATCTCTTAAACTTCCTTTCATCGTCTCTGCAGTTATTATGGTTTCCAGAAGTTTGATTTACTTGTATTGAATACTCTCTCATCCAGAAGTAAAGCATGAGGCAGGAAGCTTTGACTTCTCCCCAACATTTCTTGTGGAGGAGCTGAGATCAGACAATTTGCATGACAACTTGGCTCTGCTGCCAGAGATACTGTATCTCAGTCTACACACAGTCATCCAGCCTGCTTTTGGTGCTTTAACCAAGCAGGAGCAGTCAACAGTGGTTTAAATGAATGTACAAAAAAAAAAAAAAAAAAAAAAAAAAGATCTCACACACGTTCCCAAACGCAGGCAGGCAGGCTTCCCTTCCCTTCCCTTCCCTTCCCTTCTTTGAAGTCAGTGCTGAACTCCACTCGGGGAACCCCCTGTAGCATCTTTGTCTAATGCATTATCATGCTGCAGTTGTCATGTGTTTATTTTCATTCTGGTACAGCTCCACACTCTGCTCCCTGGGGGGACCTGGGAATCCATTTGTAGCTTTGGTGAGTTGAGCACTGCCTTGAGCACACTTAATTAGGTGAAGTGAGTAGCCATGAGATAAGAGAGTGCGTTTTCCTTCTTATTGCTCATCATTTCCCTGTGTTTCCTAACCTTTTATGTTGCTAAGAACTCAGCCTACCAGAGTACTTTTTTAAACTTTTTTTTTTTCTAACCTATTATTTTATACAGGTTTCGCATAATTAGTTTGCTTTAAAATGTATTTCAATTTCAGTATGTCCCCTGAGGACTGGCATTGCACTCAAATATAAACTGCTTCAGGTTTGCTTGTAAGGACACATTGCTGTTGATTGCCATTTTAATAGACGTGCAGAACCTGCTGTTAAGGCTTTAATATGTGCAGATTTTTATTTGTGTTCTATGCAGGGAGGAGGGGATTTGAATTTACACAATCTGGGATTTATTGACTTTATTCAAGCAGTTTTGATTTAACATATGCCAGATTAGAATATAATGTTTTTAGATTACAAATCAGCAAATTTAAATGGATTTTTTTTTTTTTTAACATTCATGCCGTAAAGTCGTCATTCCACAAGTAAGCTTACTGTAACTGTTGGATTATTTTTTTACATGACGGTATTTATCACACTCTTTTTCATTATGAATTAATATTTTCAAACTACTGTTCTGATTTCTTTTAAATTTAGGGAAGATATTTAATATTCTTCAGAACAAATGTTTAAAAATCTATGATTCAACTAGAGTTGGTGTTGCATATTTAATATACTGGATCAGAGTTAGGTCTATGACCATGAACAGGATTCATATTGGTGGAAGAGGGATATGACAGCGGGGTTGCTTGGATAATGAGGAAGGATACAATACCTGTACTGAAGTTAATGGTGTAGTTAAGCTGATTTACACGGTAAATCAGAGTGACTGAAAAAAATCCAAGCTAATGCCTAAGCATTATCATGCTGTGTAATAAAAGTTTGTGAAGGCTTATGAGTCACAAGTTATGTTAACAAAATACGCCATGTGCACAGGGATGAATCTCAGCAGGGTCTCTATGATGTCTCACTTTTGCCCCCCTTTGTCTCTGCCACACTGCCACATCCCTGATGTAGCCATAAGGCAGAAACACCAGTCAGACACTCATCTTTTTAGTCACAAATTATGTGAACAAAAAAAAAGCCATGTGCAAAGTGCAATTTTTATGCAGATAAATGAGACTAAAATGAGAGGAAAACTAAGTTGTGGAGCCCCACGCTAGCTGCTGACAGCAATCTGTAATCTTCAATAAATGGTTGAAAATTTTCAGCTGTTTCACAAGACATTTTGTCTGATCATGCCACACTCTGAAGGCAAATTTGCCACTCTTCCCAAAAAGCAGCATTTCGCTCCAAGCTGTGATGATGAAATTAGTCACATCACTCTGGGTCAGAATCAGGTCAAACTATCACACAATGGCAACTTTGTACAGTTAGTTGGTATTGTTAATTCCTCTTAATAACTTGTAGCGTAATCAAAGAGGAACCTTGATTTCTTCCAAATCATCAAGCCTTAGTTAAAAATGATTACATTTCAATTTTCCTCTTTTTTTAATTGATTGATATATTTTTTAAGCAGTGTTCGCCCTCATAGCAGCTGTGGTCTGTGGTGCTTTCTGAATTTGCTGTCATGTTTTTGATGAGCTTCTGTAGTGTCAGAAGATTTATTTCCATCCAGTGTTGCATTAACTTTTCTTCAAGATATTGTACTTATGACAGGCGATTCTGACCACTGCACTCAAAGCCTTGTCCTGCACACCCCAAAAATTCTCATTTGGGTTTAGTTGTGAAGTAAGAAATTGATGCACCATTTTCCCCAATTCTCTTTCACAGCTGGAATGTGATGAGTCCTGGCATTGTCATATTGGAATATGCCTGCACCATCAAGGAAGAAAAAACACATTGATTGATTAACATGATTATTCAGTATATGCAGAGAGTGAGCTGACCTCTTTGGGCGCATAATGCTGCTAAACATAAACCTGACCAACTGCAGCAAGCCCAGATCATAGCACTGCTCCCACAGTCTTGTACAATAGGCACTAAGCATGATGGATGCATCACTTCATCTGCCTCTCTTCTTACCCTGATGCTCCCATCACTCTGGAACAAGGTAAATTAGGACCCATCAGACCATGTGACATTGTTCCATTGTTCTATTGTTCCTGACCTGAGTCCAGTCTTTATGTTTCCGAAAAATAATAAAGCCATTTTCTCTGGTTTGTCTCACTGATAAGTGGTTTTCGCTTGATGAGTTTAAAAATAAAAAAAATAAAATAATCTATAATATAATAATAATAATAATAATAATAATAATAATAATAAATAATATATATAAATAATATATATATCATAAAAAGAATATAAAAGAATATAAATATAATAATAAACAAACAAACAATAAATAAAAAAAAAACAAAATAAAACAAAAAAACAAACAAACATTGCAGCTTGTTGTCATAGTTCTTTAAGCCCACTCAATGTTTCATTAAAATTATTTTATTTCTTCATCTTTTTAGTATATAAAGAAATTTCATGGGTCCATGTGTGGCATCGCTTTATATGAAGAGTTATTGGAATGCGATCCTTTCTGCAGAAATTACAATAGGAATAGGAAGACATCATTTTCCAGGAGGCTGGAGAAGGCCATAAACATGTCCACCACTGAGTGAAATCAGACTTGTGACTGTCTGGACATAATTATGTAGATGTATTTGGAAGTTCATGTGTGGGAAAAGTTCCACTGAATGTTATTAACTGTCTTTCTTATTTTAACCCTGAGCAAGAAGGAGAATCTGTTTTGCCAATGTTTTGATCTTAGAGACACTTTGGTGAGAAAATATCAGAATAAGAGTAATGAGGTCTACAGTTTTGACTGTTAATAATAAATTTATTTGCATATCTGTGGTTGTGTTCTATCACACAGAACATTGGGAAACAAGTTACTACAATGCCACTGCATTCATGTTGGATTTGTCTTTGTTTGCTTCCAGTGACACAACAAGTGGACTGTAGGCTCCGTAGCTGTCCTACACACATGAGTCTAAGTGTCTCTCCAGCTGTGCTAATCTTGACTGGCAACAGATTCAGGCTGTTTACCTGCTCTTCACCTTGTACATGCTGGGAAAGGCAACAGACATCCACCCTGAACAGAAAAAAGAAAGAGGTCAAACAGAATCAGCAAAATACCACATCATCATTGAGTTCATGCCTGAACAAACATGACCACCCTGTAGACACTTCGTAGACCATCCTACTGGTGGAGCAGGTGATGGAATTCACATTTCGGGAAGGCGTTAGATAAGTACTGTCACAAATGTGCTGTGGCATTCCTCCCACCATGCTGAGGCCCAATTTTCCCTACACATTCATCCAGAAGTCATCATCTGCTGCAGAACTCTGCGCTTGACTAATTTAATTTCATAAGCTGCTGAATTTCCTGGGAGGAACAGGGAAACAGGAAGGAGACTGGTATATAGTGTGCGTAAAATGAAACGACAATAGGATTATACATGGTATAATTTGAGGTTTATTGTCTTCTTTTTATTTCATGGCTGTGTTGGTAAAAAGTTCATAGTTAAATACTGCTTTTTAGTTAAAAATGAAATGCAGAATTGGCTTTTATTAAATGGAAATTACATACATTTTAGAGAGATATGTTCATTTCAGTTTTAAAGAAACTGAAGACATCCAGAAAAATCTTTACAGAACTGATTTGTTGGAAATATCAATTTTTTTAAAAACTGTTTTTTATTTAAAACATAAATATTACCTTTTGGTTGTATTTTCCATGAGAGAGTCTATACTGACAGTCTTGAAATACTTAAAGTTTGACATTTTTGGCTATCATCACGGACATCACGCCCAAACACTTTGCTGTCACAGGTTTTTACAGATTTGTCACACCTCTCACTACATTTGACTACAGAGTAGGAATTCATTGGCAGAAGACTCACATCCCTGCTGAGATCCATTTCCATCTTAGTGAAAGTTTTGTCTCCCTTTTTTTCTTTTTTTTCTTTTAGATTTTTTGCTAAGCTACATCACTGCTGCATAAACGTAGCTTTGAGCAGAAGACTACCAGCTTTTGCCGGCTGCAGTAGGAGGAAAAACTCTGCATTTAGAATTGAAGTGTGAAAAAGTGGACATTTACTCATTACTCCATGAGTAGGGCAGTGATTTTCAGCAAGTGATGCACCTACATTGTCTTTTAAAACCTGTCAGTACATGTAGCCATGAAACAAAAACACACGATAGTAGTTTACAGAGATAGGCTGCCTTTCTGGAGCAAGCTTTATGCTGTTTAAGCAAAACAACAAAATGGAGAGAATCGGAATAATTTCTCTAAAATGGAGTTACACTCTGAAAACATGCATGCATAGAGTCATCATGTAAAAAACTCTACTGGAACTGTGTGAAATATGCTGCAAAATTGCACTTGTGTAAATTTTGGTTGATGAAAAATGATCCAACAATTTTTTTAGGATATTAGAAACTGTCAATAGCTGCAGAGGTGTGATGATATAGCTTTCTATTCTTTAAGTAGAAGCTGACAGGAGGTGTTTCTTTTTTCTTTCCATTTGATAATAACCCATCATCCTGAAGAAATGATGCAAAGCTTTCCTGGTTTTAGGAACATGGAAAAGCAGAAATAGCAGCAACCTTAGTGTAGACTGGGCACACCTGTCTTTGGCCTACCTGTCGGACCAAGTAGGTGACCGTTGCCTTCCCAAAGTCGCACTTGTCTAAGTTGTAAGTGACGTCTCTGCGATCCCCATCAACACTTGCTTAAAAACAATCAAACATTCTTCGCATGAGGAGGTGTAGACACTTCCTCAGGGTCTACTATTGGTTACAAAAGAAGTATGCATGTTGAGGTTTTCCTCATAAAACTCACATGTATAAATCAAATCAAATCAAATCAAACCTGATTTAAAAAGCACTTTCCAGATTATAAAATGTAACACAAAATGCTGCACACATTATAAAAGCACAACAAAGAAAAATCCATCAGCTTGTCACACATTCTGACAAACACACACATAAACCAGGGCCGGATTAAAAGTGCACAGGCCCCTGGGCCAAGAGTGTTCCATGGCCCCCGTTCCACACCATAACATTGTGGAAATGATGAATGACACACTTTGAAACAACATTTCTAACATCTCTCAGCCAGTGGTACCAGCAGCAACACACTAGATACTGTGGTGTAACTCTGGCTTTTATGTAAATTTTCTTTCATGTCCACACTGCTGGTGTTTGCCCCACATGGGTCCCACATGGGCCCCCAATGGGTGTGGGCCCCTGGGCCCATGCCCACAATGCCCATAAGATAATCCGGCCTTGACACACACGCACAAACCCACCCAACACCCATTTCCAACACTCGTCTTTATTGCCACACATAAACCAAGTTATATTTTGCTGAGCACAGAGGCAACATACACATGTATGTGTGTATGTTTCAGTGTGGTTAGTAGGCGTGGCTTCACTAACTTCCCTCTGAGGAGGGAAAAGCTTTTTTGAACTAGCAGAGCATTAAGTGCAGGATGGACAGATGTACGGTGCATGACATTTCTGTTACCACACAAGCAGATACACTCATCCCACATGTCAACCCATTAAATGTTGCTCTTGACAGTGCATTATCATGAATGTTATGTCATAATTCTCTATATTCCACTAGTTGACTTGAAAGAAACCGACTGGTAAGCTGCACTATCCTCTTCCCTCTGCTTTTTATAATCACAGAATAAATTACACAACAATGCTGCAAAATGCCAGATTTAACAGTGTGCTTTAGAGTAGCATGTTAGCAGCCACTCTGACACAGCTGCACTTGCTCCGAGAGACCTGTGAACATCAGAGACAGCTGGATTGGAAGAGCAGGAGGTGGGAGTGGAAACAGATGACCAAGAGGAAGGTGGAAATGCGTGTGTGTGTGTGTTTCCAGACAGAAAAGACTGGCAGATGAAGGCACCAGTGCAGATCAGAGCGCAACGCAAAGGAAGATGAATTGCTGGAGTTTTGGTGCTCTTGGTTGTTGTTTGGAGCATGAAGACTCACTGTCTGAGGTCATTCTGGAGTATCTGTCAAGTCTGATGTGAAGAAAGACAGAGCTGTTTTTTGTATTTTAATTTTATTTTTACATTTTTTTAGCTACAAGTGCAGCTGACTGTATTGTGAGCTGAATCCTTACTGGCTTACGATTTTCTCGGGTGAAGAAATGGGGGAAATTTGCTCATCGCTGTTTGGCCCTACTGGTTTACCTCGGCATAAAGTACGATCCGCCTTTATGTATGGTTCTGCTGAAAAGTGTGCTGGAGCGACTCTCCTGGCATGTAACATATACCATATTGGTGGCACCGTGGCTGTACCACAAAAATGCAGGCTTACACAAATTGGTAAGCAAATATAAAATTGTGTGTGTGTATTTGTGTTGTTCCAGTCTAGACAATATAGCACAATGTGTTATACAGATCAAACCTACGAAGAAACAGAGACAATTTTTGCCCTTTCAACTGATCTAAGACCTGTTTCTTTTTATTAAATTTTTTTTTTTATTGCATAGCTATTTTTAAATGTGTGTATGTTCATGTTGTGCATATTTTTGATCGCGTTATTCACAGCACAGACAGAGCAGAAGCTCATGGTTATGTATTGGAATATCCCTCAGGATGACCAAATTTCTTACTTTCTCTCACCAACCTGCAGAAGGCTTGCCTTAATTATTTGTTGATCACTACGCATAATGTAAGATCCGGCTGGCTTTTATGTGGTTTTCTGTACATTTCATCACTCATCATTGCACTAATCGTGTGGAAATTCCATTCAGTTTGTCCCGTGGATGTCAAGTCATCCAAAAACTGGATCACATCTTACAGAATAAACCATTACATCTCAAGAGGCAAACCAGAATGGCAGCAAATACTTTGTGGATATCAACCACTCATTTGGCCAGTTTGTTTTGTTTGATTGTGCTTCTTGTGTTTCATCACAGTTGCACTGGCTGGGGTAGTTGGGTGTTGGT
This sequence comes from Telmatherina bonti, assembly GCF_933228915.1. NCBI lineage: Eukaryota > Metazoa > Chordata > Actinopteri > Atheriniformes > Telmatherinidae > Telmatherina > Telmatherina bonti. The sequence continues at coordinate 26,127,960 of NC_136627.1, read as the reverse complement.
GTCTTCTGCCACATGAATAGCACATGAAGGATCAGGCAGATGCTGATGAATATGAATATATGTAGTTATGAATAAATTATGATAAATCTTTGGACTCTTGTCTATTCTAATACTTACCCTCAGACCAAATCTTAACGAGAATCACATATGGAATTATTCAAGAATTGATACTTTAGCTCTTTCTGATTACTCACTGATAGAAATTTGGCTGCAGTCCTGGCTGAACAGGGTCTCGCATCCTATTGTGATTAAAAATGACAGTCAAGATTGAAAGTGATGAATGAAAACTGCTGTTACTGATCATGTCACACCAGGTGCTCAGGCCTCATTGTATGGATCCAAGTGAGGAAGGGCTTTGTTCATCAGGTTATCACAGAGGTGTCTTCATCACCTACCCTATTAAAATGTGTTTGAATTGCCTCGGCCTCCGTGGCAAGAAAAAGCTTTGATCTGCTCTCTGCTCTGTGCCAACAGAGATGATGAGTTTTTACACATGTAAGCATGCACGCACATCAACAATTGATACACTGAGCAGATAAAAGTAAGAAAGCCAAAAAAAAAGGAGGGCTGGGCTGCCATTATATATTTTTTCTTTTACCTTTACCCTCCTAAAAAGAAAAAAGAAAGATTTTATATTATTTGATGTAGCTGCCGCACAAGACTTCCTTCTACTGTAAAACCGAGGCCACAAGCAGCAAAGCAGAAGAAAAAATGCATTGTGGGGATAATCTGCACAGACATGACAGGTGGGGTTAAAGAGACATGAATAGGGAAACTACCAACTAAACTGTACAATTATATGATAAATTCCTCAATTCTAATAATCAGAAATGAAAAAAATAAAACAAAATAAAATTCAAGGCATTTAAGGCCCAGACCATTTTATGTAACCCTTACTGGTCATTTGGAAGCTACTTTCATCAGTTCTCATCCATGATAAGGAGCTGATTCCCATCTGATCCTCAGTCTCTCTTTTCTTTCCTCATGATGACTTGATTCTTCTCAAGGTTTTTCATGGTGGAGATGTAGACAGTGAGTGGAAGATGTTGGGGTGGAAGGTGCAGAAAATACTAGTTGACTTGTTGTAAGCTGTTTCAGATGGTGGAGCAACCTGCACGTGACATTCCTGTATCTCTGCAGGGTTTTTTTTTTGTGTTGCAGCTTGAGCTGGATTAAAACGAAAAACGAGAGCAAAAAAAAAAAAAAACACTTCTATTTTCCTTTGCTTTTTCTTGTAAAATATATCTGCATGCGTCTTGAAAAAAAATGTTTATATTCATAATCTGCAGGAGTAGACGTGAATTTGCTGTCAAGAAATTGTTCATTTATTTGAAACCTAACTGTTGAGGTTTTGTCTCTTAGGGCTGAAGTAGTGTTGGTAAGCATGTTTTATATTAGTTGTGGAGTTCTTCGATGGGAAGACTCAATAGAACAGACTTTTCATAAAGTAGACTGTGATCAATACTACAACAAACCCACATTTGACAGCAACTTTCTTTAAATTCTATTGTTCATGAAGCTGTGGATTTCAGAAGTGACCATGTGAGATAAATAATGCATAATGACCTACTTTCAAGTTTTTGATCAGTTCTCCTCAACTATCTCCCCTCTTAAATATCTGAGGATATTCTACAGCAGTGGAAAACTCCCACAATAGTGGAAAGTACTTGCAAATGTTTTATTTTGATATCTGCATGATGAAAATGGCTTATAATGAATCTGAAAACTAAAAAAGATAGGGCTTACTATGAAATGTAAGTAAGATTTGAAGGGAGTGGTTTGCAAATCTCATGAGCCCACATTTTATCCAAAAAATGCCATAGATAACAAATCCATTATTGAAAATGAAGCATGTTATCATGTCATGTAAAATCATTTGAACTCATTTTGAATTTGATTACAGTAACGCATTTAACGCACAAAAGGCTGTAAAAACTACACAGAGAAATCATTAAAAATGGTGCCCTTAAATGCACCATCTACACACAAAGCTGTGAAGCTCTGGATTCTTTAAACCTCTCATGCATTTGTAGCTGATTTGAATGCAGTTTTGTCTTTGTTTATCAGGCTATCCATGTAAACATGTTTAACCATTTATTGCCAGGAGCCTTTTTAACAAGACACAATTAGATTTTTGAGGTTGAAGATAAAATAAAAAAACAAAGCATGTAAAATACTTGTATGTAAAATATTAATGTTTGTGCATTTTTGTAATTTTTTGCACAAGTTAATTTATTTTGTGTGGAACCCATGGATGTTGTATGCAGACTGAACAGTTGAGGGGTCATCCAGCTTGTTTTTTGTGACAATTTAAAATAGAAAACAAGATGCATAATTTTAAATTAGAAACTAAAGACAAAGGAAAATGTTTAGGTTAAAAGAAATAGAACAGGTTTGGACTTTGAAATAAAAACTGTTCAAGTGCACCTGAGAACAGGTGGGTCTTTAACCTGGATTTAAATAAACATCTGCTCCCGTCTAGCAGGGTTTCTTTTATGGAAGACTTTGCATATTTCAGCAAGACAACTTAACCCCATACTGCTTCCACTATAACAGCTTGACTTTACAGGAGAAGAGTCCAAGCTGAACTGGCCTACGTATAATCCAGAAGTTTCCCTGACAGAATGTTTTTGGTGAATTGTGAAATAAAAAGTCTGGCAATAAAGGTCCAGGACTGTTGAACAGCTAGAGTTCTGCATCAGAGAAGAATAGGAAAACATTCCACTCTTAAAACTCCAGAAACTGGTCTCCTCACCTCCCAGACATTAACAGAGAGATAAGGGGAAGAGAGGAAGAAGGGATGCTAAACAATGGTAAACATCATCTTGTCCAACTTTTGAGATGAAAAATGTATCAATTTCAACATGTGATATGTTTATCTGAAATAAAATATGAGTTTTATGAGATTTGCAAATGATGGCATTCTGTATTTGTTGGACCACATCCCAGCTTATTCTGTTTAAGTTTGTACATGCTACCTCCACTCTCTTCGTTTAGTTGTTTTAGCTCATGCTACCTGTCATTGAACATAGTGTTGCTCTGTTTTGGTAGTGATTTTTTTTAAACACTTGACCAGACTGGGATCAGCATCTTTGTCTGCAAATAGGTATTTTGGTGGTTTTGTCATTGATCATTGAGATCACTAAGCTTTCTTCTGTGTGATAAGTTGATTTGAGCATGTCCTGGGTCTATTCTATCTATTCTATTCTACAGTCATTTAGCAGATGCTTTTATCCAAAAAAAAAAAAAAAAAAAAAAAAAAAAAGGATAGCTTTATCACTAAGCTTTCTTCTGTGTGATAAGTTGATTTGAGCATGTCCTGGGTCTATTCTACAGTCATTTAGCAGATGCTTTTATCCAAAGCAACTTACATACTTGCTAATACCATGATAGGGGGTGGCAACTTAGGGTTCAGTGTCTTGCCCAAGGACACTTTGGCACATAGTCAGGGGAAGCCTGGAATTGAACTCCCAACTTCCCATTTACAAGCCGACTGCTCTGAGCTAAAGCCACCACGGGTCTCCTCCCAGAGGGACGTGCCCGGAACACCTCACCAGGGAGGCGTTCAGGAGGCATTCTGACCAGATGCCCGAGCCACCTCAACTGGTTCCTCTCGATGCGGAGGAGCAGAGGCTCTACTCTGAGACCCTCCCAGATGACCGAGCTCCTTATCCTATCTCTAAGGGAGAGCCCGGTCACCCTGCGGAGGAAACTCATTTCAGCCGCCTGTATACGAGATCTCGTTCTTTCGGTCACGACCCACAGCTCATGACCATAAGTGAGGGTAGGAACGTAGATCGACTAGTAAATCGAGAGCTTCGCCTTCTGGCTCCTTCTTCACCACGACAGACTGGCGCAGAGTCCGCATTACTGCAGACGCCGCACCGATGCATCTGTCGATCTCACGCTCCATCCTTCCCTCACTCGTGAACAAGACCCCGAGATATTTAAACTCCTCCACTTGAGGCAGGACCTGACTCCCGACCCGGAGAGGGCAATCCACCCTATGATTGCACCCACCCAATCTGAGACCATGGTCTCAGATTTGGAGGTGCTGATTCTCATCCCAGCCGCTTCACACTCGGCCGCGAATAGCTCAAGCGAGAGCTAGAGATCACGACCAGATGAAGCCAACAGGACCACGTCATCTGCAAAAAGCAGGGACCCAATCTTGAGGCCACCAAGTCGGATCCCCTCAACATCTCGGCTGCGCCTAGAAATTCTGTCCATATATGTTATGAACAGAATCGATGATAAAGGGCAGCCTTGGCGGAGACCAACCCTCACTTGAAACGAATCCGACTTACTACCGGCAATGCGGGTCAAGCTCTGACACCTGTCGTACAGGGACCGGACAGCTCGCACAAGGGGGTCCGGTACCCCATACTCCCGGAGTACCCCCCACAGGAGCCAGGAGGCGGGGACACGGTTGAATGCCTTCTCCAGGTTCACAAAGCACATGTAGACTGGTTGGGCAAACTCCCATGCCCCCTACAGGACCCCAAAGAGGGTATAGAGCTGGTCCACTGTTCCGCGACCAGGACGAAAACCACACTGCTCCTCCTCAATCCGAGATTTGACTATCCGGCGGACCCTCCTCTCCAGGACCCCTGAATAGACCTTCCCAGGGAGGCTGAGGAGTGTGATTCCCCTGTAATTGGAACACACCCTCCGGTCCCCCTTCTTCAAAAGGGGGACCACCACCCCAGTCTGCCAATCCAGCGGCATTGCCCCCGATGTCCACGCAATGCTGCAGAGGCGTGTCAGCCAGGACAGCCCCACAGCATCCAGAAACTTAAGGAACTCCGGGCGGATCTCATCCACCCCCGGGGCCTTGCCCCCAAGAAGCTTTTTGAACACCTCAGCGACTTCAGCCCCAGAGATAGGAGAGTCCACCCCTGAGTCCCCCAGCTCTGCTTCCTCATCGGAAGATGTGTTGGTAGGATTGAGGAGGTCTTCAAAGTGTTCCTTCCACTGACCCACAACGTCCCGAGTGGAGGTCAGCAGCTCCCCATCTCCACTGTACACAGTGCTGATGGAGCACTGCTTCCCCCTCCTTAGCTGAATGGTGGACCAGAATCGCCTTGAAGGGCTCCGGAAGTCTTTCTCCCTGGCCTCGCCGAACTCCTCCCATGCCCGAGTTTTTGCCTCGGCGACAGCCGAAGCCGCATGCCACTTAGCCTGTCGGTACCCATCAGCTGCCTCCAAAGTCCCACAGGCCAAGAAGGCCCGATAGGACTCCTTCTTCAGCTTGACGGCATCCCTCACTGCTGGTGTCCACCAACTAGTCCTGGGATTACCGCCACGACAGGCACCAACGACCTTACAGCCACAGCTCCGGTTGGCCACCTCAGTAATAGAGGCACGGAACACAGCCCATTCGGACTCAATGTCCCCCGCCTCACTCGGGACATGTTTGAGATCTGCTGAAGGTGGAAGTTGAAACTCGCTCTGACAGGGGACTCACCCAGACATTCCCAGCAGACCCTCACAACACGTTTGGGCCTGCCAGATCTGACCGGCTTCCTCCCCCACCATCTGAGCCAACTCACCACCAGGTGGTGATCAGTTGACAGCTCCGCCCCCCTCTTCACCCGAGTGTCCAAGGCATGTGGCCGAAGGTCTGACGATACGACTACAAAATTGATCATCGAACTGCGGCCCAGGGAATCCTGATGCCAGGTGTACATATGGACACTCTTATGTTGGAACACGGTGTTCGTTATGGACAATCCATGGCGAACACAGAAGTCCAATAACAAAACACCATTTGGGTTCAGAGGGGGGGGACCAAGCCTCCCAATCACTCCCCTCCAGGTCTCACCGTCATTGCCCATGTGAGCATTGAAGTCCCCCAGCAGAACAATGGAGTCCCCAGAAGGAGCACCCTCCAGCACTCCCTCCAAGGACTCCAGAAAGGGTGGATACTCTGAACTGCTGTTCGGTGCATAAGCACAGACAACAGTCAGGACCCGTCCCCCCACCCGAAGGCGGAGGGAAACTACCCTTTCATCCACTGGGGTAAACCCAAACGTGCAGGCACCAAGCTGGCGGCTGATGAGAATGCCCACACCTGCTCGGCGCTTCTCACCATGAGCAACTCCAGAGTGGAAGAAAGTCCTGCCCCTCTCGAGGGTGCTGGTTCCGGAGCCGAGGTGAGTCCAACTATATCTAGCCGGAGCCTCTCATCCTTGCTCATAAGCTCAGGCTCCTTACCCACCAGAGAGGTGACATTCCACGTCCCTAGAGCCAGCTTCTGCAGCCGGGGATCGGACCGCCAGGGTCCCCGCCCCCTGCTGCCGCCCAGCTCACATTGCATCCAACCCCTACGGCTCCTCCCGCAGATGGTGAGCCCACGGGAGGTCAAACTGTGTTCTGTTATCATGAAATGATTATGATGACCTGAAAATCAAATTTATTCATTAACTACAGCTGGTGGAACATATAAGAAAAATCTACCACAATAAATAAAAGAATACTTGTGTAATTCTTTTAACTGCACCAAGATTTAGCATAGTTATTTCCCCAAATCTCCTCAACATCTAACTCAGGTCATCTCACAATTTTATTAGGATAAATTAATCAAATATATTATACAAATATATCAAGCAAACAAGCACAGAAATAATGACACAATAAATCTGTTATGACAAAGCTAAATTTATTACCTTAAAATGATTAGATAATTTACTGTTGATCTTTTGACTTTTATAAGATTACCTTAAAAGGAACTTTTATCAGATAGATAGAAAGTCATGAAGTGGACAGGTAAACATTGATTGTGTGTTTTTTGCCAGATGTAATACACTGTTACTATTTAGACTCTGAAATATATTATTATTTCATTCTTTATGTTTGAAGCAGAGAATTTGTGTCATAGAGTTTAGCTTTTTTAGCCAGCGTAAAACCTGAACTTACCAGTTGATTCCAGAGAGAACCACTACCTATTTTTTTCGCATTCGCTTAACTTTATCAGAGATTATCCCCCACAATGTAAGGTCTGCTTACATTGTGGGTGGTAATACACAAATCCTGGATTTTTGTTCTTATGCCTGTCTTTGATAATAATTCTGGAGCAAATATCTACAACTGAAAGAACTCATCAAATTTCTGAACATAATTCAAGCCATTGCTAAGCTTATCCTGAGGACAGAGAGGTTGTTGACAAGCACGCTGCTGAGTGTGTGTCCTGTCAAATATACTTAAACATGTTTTAGAGGCATGAGAGGTTTGACTTTTGCTGTCTTTAAAGATAATAAGCCATGTCATCAGAAAATGCTTTTTTTTTTTACATTTTTGCATGTGTGCATTCATTTGAAATTTCTTTGAACATTTTTATTTTCAGTGTGTATGTTTTGAGTTGGCTGATTCTGGTTGTAATAATAATCTGAACGGGGAAGTCTTTGAGTTATTGGTCTGCATAATTCATGTGACTTTTTGTCCATGCAAAAAATTGTATTTAAATGTTTTTACTTGTAAATAATATAGTACATGTATACTGGACCTGTTTTCAAAACTTTGATCCCAAACAGGATAAATTGTGCATGGAAAATGAATGAATGGATACTATTTTCCATAATAACTTTTTGGGGATTGTTGTGAGTATGTGGGAGTCTGATTTTCTTTCTTGAGCAACAATTATAAATGAGCAAGGGTCCCGGGCTCCGGTGCCCGGGGTTGTCCCCTGTCTCTTGGGGGTGGGGGGTCGGCTTGTGCCGGGGGGGGGCTGGGCTGACCTGGACCTGCCGCTGTGGCGGCGGGCAGGTACGTGCTCTGGTGCCTGGTTGCGACCCTGGGACTTGTTGAGTGGGGGGTGTTTGATAGTGTGGATGGGATGTGAGTGTGTATGGAGGGATGTGTGTAGGGGGTGTGCGTTGAGGACTGGTGGCGGTACATAGGTATGTGGATGTGTGTGGGTGGGGAAGTGTGATGATGCGTGTGTGGGGGGGGGGTGTCGTGGTGTCTGTGGGGGGGGGGGGTAGTGCCGTGTGTGTAGGGGAGTGGGGTGATGCGTGTATGTGGGGAGTGGCGGTGGTGCATGTATACGGGTGTGTGTGTGGGGGGGGGAGGAGGGGGGAGGGGGGGCGTGCTGTCTGTGTGTGTGGGGGGGGGGGGGGGGGGGCAGGGGTGTATGTATGGGGGAGTGGGTGGTGCATGTGTGTGGTAGGTTGGTGGATAAGTGTAGATATGATGGATGGGAGTGGGGGAGATTTGGATGTGACGTGGGGGTCAGGAGGATGGTTTTAAGGGTGGGCTGAACGGGTGGCTGGGTGGACCTGAATGTGTCCGGAAGTGTGTGTGTGTGTGGCTGTAGGTGTGTGCTGAGACAGTGTGAAGTGCCGATGTGTGGACAAGGGGGGACTTCATGTCCCCAGGTGGGGGTGTCCTCTGTGAGTGAGGGGGCGGTGGACAATCGGTCTGGGATTCCCCTTCTGCCGCCCCGCCTCCTCTTTGTCCTCGTGCCCCCCTTCTGCATGTGGTGAGTTGGTCCCCTCTTGGGTCGGTGATGACTCTCTGGTTAGAGTCGCCGAAGGCTCTGGTTACGGGGATGGCTGTCCCCGGCTTGTCCTGGTCCTTGGGGGGCCCTGGGAGTAGGGGGCATGCCCAGTGCTGCGGGTGGCTCACCTTCTGGAGGAAAGCTCACTTTCCTCCAGACTTAAATCCCTCAACCCCTCTTCCTCCCCGCTCCCCATCACACACAGGCAGGGTATTGGGAGGTGTGCACGTGGCGCTGGGTGGTGAGAAAGGCCATCAAGGTGGTCTTGATCGCTGCACCCAGCCTCGGCTCACCTCCCAGTTTTAATTACACTTAGACACCAAACACCAAAACACTGACGACTCACATGATTAGGGGGAAGAGCATGCGGTGTATGGTGGGCGGGGCTGCTTAGGTGGTCCCTCTCCCAACACCGCGTGGCACTTCCCTCAGTTTTAATTGCAACTAATACATACTTCACAATCAGTCATAAGTGGGGGGGAGGCAGGGACGATAGGGTCTTCTCATGCCCCTGCTCTCGGGGCTTTACTGGGGGGGGGGGTACGGGTGGGGGAAGAGTGCCGTCCATTAGGCCTAAGTCTGGGCTGGCCTGGCTGTAGGAGGGTTGTCGCCGGCCCTGGGGGGGTGCTGGGTCGGCTGCATCTGTGGGGTGGTGGGGGGGACGCTGGGAGTGGTGGGCGGTAATTATGGGGGCCCTGATCGGGGCCATCCTGTCCTCTGCCCCCTCTGAGGTATCTCACATGGGACATGATGGAGGGGTGAGGTGAGGATGTGTGGGAGTGGGTGTATGGGGTTACAGATGGATGATGGGATGGCTGGGGGGGGATTAGGGTTGGGGATATAGGTGGGTAAGGGATAGGGATGTGTGAGGATGAGTAGATGTGTGTGTGGAGGGGTATGTTGGCGCGTGGGTTGTATTGGGGTGTGCCTGTGTTGGAGGAGTGAGGGTATGTGTGTGTGTGTGTGTGTGTGTGTGTGTAGGGGGGTTGTATATGCGGAATGGGATGTGTGAGTGAGGGTGAAGTTTGGAGGGGGGCTATGGGTGGTGGAGGGGTGTTTGGTGGGGCATGTGTGGTTGGGTAGAAGTAGAGGGATGGGGTGGCGGGGTGTGAGCGTGTGTGTGGGGGGGTGAGCGTGTGTGGGGGCGGGGGCGATTGGGGTTCGTGTGACTTGGTATGGGTGAGTGAGTAGAGGTGGGGTGGGGTTGTATATGTGATGGATGATGTGCATGGATTGCAGAGGGTTGTGTGGATGGGGGTTGAGAGGGGAGTGCGTGTTTGGGGGGGGTATGCATGTATATGTGTGAGGGGAGTGCGTGTTGGGGGGGGGGGGGGGGGTATGCATGTATATGTGTGTGTGGTTTGGTGGTGGGGGGGGGGTGTCCTGTACCCGGGGGCGCAGCTGGTGCGCTGGGGTGCAACCTGGCTGCCGCTGGGTGGCGGTCTGGGGATCCTGGTCCTCCGTCGGTGTGGGCTGTGCCCTCTGCCTGCGGGGGCGGGGGGCTGCTCACGGGCTCTTGGGGCCCTGGGGCCTGCGCTCTGTCTGCCCTAGGTGGCCGGTGCCCGGCGGGATCGGCCCTTGCCGGCCTGGGCCTGCTGGGGCCTGTTCCCCCTGACTGCGGGGGACTCTGGTTGGGCACCTCCTTCGCCACCTCCTGGGCAGATGCATGGCTGGCTCTGGAGTGGGGGGGTTGGGATCTGTACCTGGGGGTGACTGTCGGTTACCCGGGTCTCTGGGTTCTCCTGGCCTTCCTCTAGCTGTAGGCGGGCGGGGTCACATTGGCATGATCACTCTTCTCTAAACACGTTCCACTCTGAATGTTCTGCATGAATGTTCTGCATGTGTCACAGTCACTGAGTCATCCAGCAAGTTTATTCACTAACAGCAGGTAGCTCTCTTTCTGTCTTTTTGACTTAACTTGCTAGTTTCTGGTCCTCATGATTGTCAACGGTTTTGTTCTCCACGAATCTAGAGTTGGCTTGTGTGGGTGTATATATTTATGTGTGTGGGTGGGTATGTGTGTGTACTTATGTGTATGTGTATGTATGTATGTGTATGGATATGTATATATGTATGCATATGTGTGAGTGTATGTGTATGTATGTATATGTATGTGTATGTGTGTGTATGTGTATGTGTATATGTATGTGTGTGTATGTGAGTATGTATATGTGTATATATGTATATATATATATATATGTGTGTGTATGTATGTGTATATGTATGTATGTATATCTATCTTTATGTATGCATGTATGTGTACATGTGTGTGTATGCATGTGTATGTATGTGTATATGTATGTATGTCTGTATATATGTATATATATACTGTATGTGCGAGTGTATATACATATATATGTAGGTGGGTATGTATGTGCATATACATGTATGCATTGATCTCTTTCTTTTGTTTTTTTTTATTTTTTTTTATGTTCTCTTTTCTGTTCTCTTTCTGCCCCTTTCCTGTCCTTTCCGGTCGGGTCCAGCAGCATAAACTCTGTAATACAAGCTATTATCCAAAACAAATTGAAAAATAAAATAAGAATCAAGAAATACAAGGGGATCATTACATCTACAAAAGTTCCCCTTGGCAAAATAAATTTGCTCAGCAGAACACAGCATCCAGAACATCAGTCTGCTTGCTTAAATGCTGGACAAGACAAAAATAAATAAATAAAAAAAATAAATAAATGAGCAAGAAATACTTGAGAAGACCTGAATAAAATTGAATTTCATTCAAAAGACCAATACCTTAGGCAATTATATGTTTTAGAGTGGTTGGTAATTTTTTTTATTTATTGATTCTTGAAGTTTACATCAAAACTATGTGGCTGAGTTTAATGAACATAGTGCAGTGTTCAGATCCAGCCTTTTTTCAGAATTTATAATAGTGAACTGACATATATTGGAGGTATGATAAAGATTGATTTGAACGTTAAATCTTAGTAGATGGGTTTTAAGTGTACTGACAATAGGGTTTGTGGTGTTTTTATCCCAAGAAGTTAAACATTTCTATTTTTACAGCCATTAGATGTGTTTTCATGTTAGTCAGACCAAGTCAAGAACTGACCTCACTTTTATAAACATGTTGTGAGGATCTGAAATGGGCCGTTACTGTGAAGAGACACACCAGAATTCTAGGTAGAAGGTAGAAGCTGTAATTTTTTATTATACAAGGATGAAAAGCTTTTTTGTGCAAGACTGATAATCGCGTTTCACAGATGTTTTGTTGCTATCAACTCCTGCTTCTGGCAATCAGTGAAAGTAAAACGTTTACAATCTTTTGCTGCTTGAACAATGCTCATATGATTAGTGGATAAGTATAGAAAATTGTGATTCCGCTTTGTGATTGTGTCAAAGTTAGTGGAGATGTGGGAACCCAAATGCAGGACAGAGAGGCAGGAGGCTGATGAGACGCAGATGGCTGATGAGACGCAAATATTTGACTGATCTGAAGACATGTCGGACACATAACAAGATGATCTGACAAGGGAAACTCAAAACCAAGGAGTATAAAAACACTAAGGGACTAGCGAGGAACAGGTGAAATAAATAAGAAAATCAAACCAGGTCAGGAAAACAGGCTCCAATAAACGGGTGAGATCACAGGAAAAACTACTAAATAAAACAGAAAACAATAAGTCCAAACCATGACAGCTTTTACCCAAATTTATCTCTCTATCTGTCTGTTTGTCAGCAACTTCATGCAAAAACAACTGGACAGATTTTTGTAATATTTTCTTATTTTTCTGAGAATTTGCAACAATATTAATTATGCAACATTATGCTCACATATGGCATAAAAACTATCCTAGATGTTTCTTTTAAAAAAAGAATTTTGACAAAACTGCTATTTTTTAATAAGCATTTGATGAGTTATTTTCAGTGCTAAAGATACGTTTTGATCTTCAATGACTCTAATAGTATATATAGAATGAATGTAGAACTATGACATAGGGTTGAAATCACAAAATAAGTGAAAATGAACTGCTTGACCGAGGTCTGCATCTTTGGGTGCTATTCTAGGTTTAATCGGAATTTGTGGATCTTTGCAGCAATCACTTGCTGTCCTGACAGTTTTGGTAATCCCCCACCCTCGGCTATAGTTTTGGTGCTACGATGAATTGTGGACATGAAAGAGGAGATCAGCTCAGTTTCCGAGATTTGACTGTTAATCCACTTAATGCCATGCTTTAGAAAGGATCAATTAATTTGTCAGCTGATAGTTTTTCCTTACAAAAGGGTTGAATGATTTTGTAAGGAAATACACACATAATTGGATCCAGTTGTTACAAAACAATATAAAGATCTATGCTATTTTAAATAATGCGATACTCATATAATATATTCTTTTGAACATTTAAAGATTCCAGTTTGCCACTGAACACTTGCAGTACGGTTCTGTTAAACATTATTCATCGTTAAAGGCTGATCTACACACAAATGTAAAGTGTCACATTTATCTAAAATAGGCAATCTAGTTAAAATTCTTCAGTAATATCTCTATAATAATGGAAATTCTGTTGGTTCGTGCATCTAATACATACATGTGCAATAAAATAATGTAGACATCTTGCATTTAGTGTCTGTTAAACACACTTTATACAAGCACACTCACACATATATGCCTGCATACCCAGGCTCTACTAATGAGGGTAGAAATCTCACTTTCTCTCTGTTGTCAGGCCTATCTGTATCTCTGCCAAACAAGCACAGTCACAAAGTGAAAAAGGCTGAAGTTTTCTCTTTAATCCATTCTCAATGCTTGGACGGTGCATGGCAGTATAGCAATCAAGCATAAACTCACTCCACACAGCCTCTTCAGTCCTTCTGGTCTTGGTTTTATTCTTCTTACACTTCACTTCTATTCATTTTAGTACCCCTTTTTAGAGACTTGAGTTGATCTTACGCTCTATAAAAACTGCCAGAATACTGTAATATTTATCCAACACTTACAGTAGTGCAACAATGCATTGTTGAGCTTTCACCAGCCTGTGCTCAGATGTTAAGCACGTTGCAATCAGCATGTGATTATGTCATGTTGGAGCTGCAGGGCAGATACATTTGTAAATGCCACACAATTTAAAATAAGCTGCAGAAGCACAAGGATAATGCATACCAGTGCTGATATAATCCAAATCCTCCCATTCACAAAACCTTTCCAAAACAACAAATAACATAGACAAGTTTCATGGTGTGGGTAATAGCTATAATTGTCTAAAGCAAAACCATTGTAGTTGACAATGAAGTTTGTTCGTTTTTTTAAAATCAACCTATTTTTTTTAAACTCTTTTTTTTTTTTTCAAAGACACGGTTTATATGATGGTTTATAGGTTTTAGTCACCCACATTCCTACTGCAAGATGATGTTGAACTTGAAAATGCTACATCGCTGCCCTATGTTGCTAATTTGGTCTTTTGTACAACCCCTGGACAATATGATGCACTTGGCTAATATTTAATCAAACATATCAATTAATAAATTATTTATTTTCTTAAGCAAATACATAAAAATTGTAATAAAACACAGATTTGACAGTAGTCAATTTATTTTAATCGATTAACATTCTTGCATTGACAATTACATCTAAATGCATTAAATTGTGGTTATGTTAATTTATAAATAAAAAAAGGAATTAATTTGTCTGTCTCTGGTCCTTTATCTAACATTAAAACCATGCCATCGGGAAGATTTAAAAGTACATAGACATATATAAATGCAAGGTTAGAGCTGAAAAAACCTACAAGGTTAGGACTTTCACATGTTTAATATTCACAAATCTCTGTTATGGTATAACAGGTGGATGTTCCTCTAAGCAAAACAGTCTACACGTGTGTTGCAATTTGATAATTTTCAACCCAGAAGTGTAAAATTGCCACATTTTGAGCACATAAACTAAAATACTAATACTCTTTTCTTGTTGGACCAGCCTTCTTTGAACTGCTTTGTAGGAAATAACTGGTTCAAATAGGCTGTCATTGGCAGTAAAGTCTGTAAATTATCCAGAATAACAGGTTCACTGAGTTTGCAAAACTGTTTTCTTGCTCTTTTAATTTTAATACGTTTGTTTTTCAGTTTCCCCCCCCCCCCCCCCCCCCCCCCCCCCCCAATACTGAGCCGCTCAAAGACAATAGCTTCTACTTATCTTGCCACAGGAAAGAGACTAAAATCCTTAAAAACAGACCCTTTAGAAAGAGATGCAGCAGCATTGAATGTAGCCTAACTGTTGCTTCCACCTGCCTCAGCATGATGTGAAGATTTCTTTTTTATGACAGCCTTCAGACACGCTGTGAAACTTGTTATACATTAGACAAGTCTCTTTCTTTAAGAACATTTTATTTCCTCTTCCTCTGAGTTGCTCTAAGCAGCAGGTCAGTGGGCAACAGAAAAGTAGCCCTGTGTGTTCACACAGTAGCATCTCTGTTGCAGCCTGGACGCTGACTCACATCAGCTGCTGGCTGTGCTACTAACTGGGCCATTCTCTGACACTTTACCTTACTTCTTCCTGAAATAATACAAATAATTTTTTAAATTTGAGCTCTCAGTGTTTGGTTTCGTGTGTATGTTGTTCTCCGCAGTGGAGCGATGCATGAGTGTGATGCAGTCTGGGACACAGATGGTGAAGCTGAAGGCAGGATCCAAAGGGCTGGTGAGACTCTTCTACCTGGATGAACATCGTTCCTGCATCCGCTGGAAGCCTTCACGCAAGAGTGAGAAGGCCAAAAGTAAGTTGTAGAGCACACATGCACACATCTGCATGATCCCAAATGCAACATTAACATGCATGGTGAGCAAACTATTTAAAAAAAAACCAGCAGTGAGCCAAAATCACATTGTGCGCACACCTGGGGTCTTCATATATTGTTCATTAAAGCAGAATTGTTAAAAAGAGAAAGTATGTGTTAATCTTGCATTTAGGAATTGTATGTGTACACAGAGTTACTTCCTGACGTGCCCCTTCAGTATCAAATGCCAAATAGGTCATTTGTTTTTACAGTCTGAGTACAACATGCTGGAACGTTATCAGTTGCTGTAAATATAACTAAGACTTCTTTTTAATCTCTTACATTATAACCAGGAGAAGAAATTAAAGTTACGGAGTGATCAAGATTAAAAGTAATAAGAATACAAGATACTAAAATGATAAAATAAAGGTATTGCAACGGGATCGGGACCATAAGTCTTGAGCAAATAGAAGGAAATGACCCAAGTCCAGCGTGCCTTCTTTCATCCAAGAGAGGGAGGTGTATGAGCTGTTTAAGCATATATTTTTTCTGTTGCTCAGTGTAATACTATAATACCTTTGCCATATTATTTACATTTCTTTTTTTCAATAATGTGTTGTTTTTTTTTTTTATTTTTTTTTTTTTTTACTAAAGTTGGTGGTACATGATTGAAGCATTTTATGTACAAAAAGCAGAAAATTCCCTGTAGTAAGCAAGCTAGTACAAACCCTGAAGAAGAAATCTTTAATTATATAGAAAAAGAAAGCTGACAAAGACCATAATATTCATTTTCTCAACACTGTTGGAAAACAATTAACTGGTAAATGAACAGAAATCTCAACCTTGTTAGTGTGGACAATAATATTCTTAAACTTACATAATCATTATGATACGTCTATCTTATGTGTAAAATTGCTTTTAATGTTACAGCTTCTTCTTTGTAGCATTAACCCTTTAAATTTTTTCCTGAAAGGTGTGTTTAAGTTTTTTAATCCAAGTTCACTACATTGTTCCGGCTTTGAAGGGATTATCATTTAACATGTCGTAGCCTCTGTTAAAGCATCATATTCACTAATTTCTCAGAATTGTTCCATGCATCAGTCCAATGAAGCATACATCTGTCTATGGGCCTTACTTGTGTTGTGTGGAAAGGACAATGTGTGCGTTTGTGATTGTAAACTGTCAACATTGGATAAGCCTCTTAAATTCTCTCCACTGACATGATGGAAAATAACACAACTGGTCCGCTCTTTCTTTGAATGTATGTGTGATCAAAACAGGGCTGCCATGTCTGCCATGCCTTTCGGTTTCAGCAGTACTTCAGAGATGGGATTATGTAACAAGATGTAAGAATTGAGTGCAATGGTAGAAAGGACATGATGATTTTGGAGAGGATTCTGAAAATATACAGTGTATCTTGTGACTTGTAAGAAGGCGGCTAAAAGAATCAAATCATAACTAAAGCAATCAGCAATTTTAGCATAAATATTTATTGTTTTTCAGGAAAGGCATTGTGCATTGATCAGATTCCAAAAGGTTTTAAACGGTGGAGAGCCTGCTTAGATGATCACATGCATAAAATATAAGTGGGGAAAACCACAGAGGTGCAACAACATGCAAAGCATATGTGCAAATTCAGAGCAGGACATAAATTACTGCAGGCTGTTTCCAACAATGACACAGTATCTAAGATGGCTAAGTTTATACACAAATCTTATTAGACCGTGAAAGCCTCTGAAGCCTGCAGGAGCTTGCAACTCTGTGTATTGTCACACATAGTAGAAGAAAGCATAGAAAGTGAGGAACTCATGTCATTTGGTTTGGATGATTATTCTGCAATGTTTTGCTAATATTCTTTTAAGTATTTTAGCCTTATTCTTCCTGCACCATTCTCTGTCATGACACTTTGGCTGGGAGCTCTGAATTACAGTATGAATGGATAAAGCAGTTGGTAACTGCAAGTTCACACTTAAAAACAGATAAGTCAAAGTTCACTTCACGCAGATTACGATGAACTAGTATGCTTACATTCATATCTTAGCCTTTTCTATTTTTGAATAAGCTGATCGGAGTAATTTTTCCTATAGTACTTATCTACAAAGCCTTGTCACTCCCCCAAACTAAATGAATTGCTGTGTATAAAATACAGAAGCAAGGAACAGAAGCAGCAGTAAAACAGATGCATTTATAAAAAGAATCACTCTTTACAGGATTTTAGCAAAGCTGACAAAATGCTGAAGTTTAATTTGTAATTTTAGATTAGTTGCTGACATTTTGACTAAGTTTTTGGACCTGGTAGGGACAATTTTCATAATATTCTAAAAGAATCTGCACAGATTCAATCCCAGAACTCCTTGATCTCTACACATGGCCTGACTTCAAAGCTTTTTGCTTTGTTTGCCTGAATTACCACCATGAAGCATGAAGTTAAGAAGCTAAATGTGACATAAAAGATCATGCCAACTTTCTGACCTCCTTACCTTGTTTGCATCTGTCAACCCAAATGTTGTCCTTGTTAGGGGATGAATTATTAATAGTATATAGATGATTTAAACTGTTGTTAAATCCATCACAGTCTCAACTTGTCACATTCTTGCACTTGGAACCTCTCTGCAATCTGTGTATAATTATAGAAAGTAACATATATTTTAATCAAAATGCATAAAATCTTCAGACATAAAGAGAAAACAAGGGGAATTTGCATCTCCCGTGGGACTATGATTTATTTGCACTCATGCTTTACTAACATTTGCAGATTTTTATTTTCAGTTGGTTCGGTCTCTGCATTAAAACCAATTAGTTAAATGGCTTGGCTCTAAATAAATGGCATCATCTCACCAGCAGCCACAATTCCCTGCATTAAGGACTATGGGAAAAACACAATACTGCACTGGAACCATAACGATCTTTTGTGCCCCTGTAATAAAATGGAAAACTGATGTAACAATATGGCTGATGCATAGCTTGACAACAAATACTAAGAGTATTTACTACTACTACAGGGAGAAAGATATCTTAAGAGAATCTGTTATACTATCTATGGTGTTTAAAAATAGTAATTGATTTTTTGTTGATTCATTTTTTATTTGTCTGTCCCCACGTTATCAGTCACCATTGACTCGCTCTACAAAGTGACGGAGGGTGGTCAGTCGGACATCTTCCATCGGCATGGAGACGGCAGTTTTGATCAAGCCTGCTGTTTCACAGTATACCACGGAAATCACATGGAGTCCCTCGACTTAGTGACATCAAATGCAGATGAAGCCAGAACTTGGATAACTGGCCTCCGCTATCTGATGGCTGGGATCAGCGATGAGGACTCGCTGGCCAAGCGGCAGCGTACACATGACCAATATCCTTTAAAACAAAAGGCTAAACACAAAAAACAACTGTTAAGTGTCACGAAATCAACTTTCTAGAAAGGGCCACAATTTTATTTTAATGTCTTTGTGGATGTGTGTTTTATACTTTTTCTATTTGAATTCACTCAAGAACGTAATTAAAATGTGATAGGCTACATTATTATCTGGTTACTTTTAAAATTATCTTTAATTTTTTCTTTGCCTATTGCAAAAGTAGCTGCAAGTTTTCTAAATGACATACCTGAAAATCTTTATGTTATACAAACGGATTTTGTGCAAGACATATTATTCTCTTTAATCTGTGTGTTTAACGTGGATGAAGCAGACATTTGAGGAAGCGGATAAGAACGGAGATGGCATGCTGAACATTGACGAGATCTACCAACTTCTTCACAAGCTGAATGTCAATCTGCCGCGCAGAAAGGTCAAACAAATGTTTCAGGTCAGACAGTAAATCTATTCTTAAGTCATTGGCTGCTAAATTATCAGTATAACTAAATTTCAAGAGCTCCTATCATCCTAAAACTATTTTAACAGGCTCATCTGACATTGCAGCCAGTTGGTAATATGTTACTATGCATGGATGATAGCCTACCATGTTAAGCTAATGAGAATGAACTTCATTAGTCTATGGTAGCCATTAAAACCAATTACATAGTTACATTACATAATGTTTGCTGTTCATTCTCAATATCATCATTGGAACGTCAATTCAATTTGTAAAATCTAAAGCAGCTTTACCAGCAGCTCTTTCCTTTTTCCGGACTCCACGCATGATAAGCTTGCCGGATGCTCTCGGAGTTTACCTTGCCTGTGGGCGTAACTAATGAAGTTTAATTAGGTCTCACCTCTCTCCCCATTGCTGCACTCTGCATAGTGTGCTTTTGATCAGAGCAGATGTCTGATGTCAGAAAAGCAGCCCACCAACGCTGTGGATGTGGAGGTGGCAATGCAGGTTCAATTAAGATATTTTGACACTGTCCACATCAAACTATCTTAATTGCGGGCCTTTTGAAGACGTGGCGCTAACAATACATCTGTGGCGGCCCGTCATGGCTGAGTGAATGCAGAGGGGACACTGTATATGTCTGTTTCAGTCATTGTTGAACACTTTTACCTACATATATGCTTTACTTTTGTATGGTTGTTAAGCAATACATCCTCTACATTTTGTGGCGTAAAAAGTGCTTTATAGATAAATTTGAATTTTAGAGAGAAATGCAGAATTTAAAGATCACTCCAGTTAGGATATCTATTTCAGACAATAGGAAACACAGTAATGGTGGAGAAGATCCATCCATCCATTCTGGACAATAGCCTAAGTAGACAAGCACAGACTTCTCTTTACCCAGTCACTTCTTTGAGCTCCCCTGGAAATCCTGAAACCCAGAACAGTCGTAAGAGTTATTCACTCAACAATTCCTGGGTCTTTTCTGGGATTTCCTGTCAGCAGGATGTGTTCAGAAAACCTCTCCAGCGAAGCATCTCCGGGGCATCCTAACCAGAGACCGAGCCTGAACCTGAACCTGGACCCTGGAAGAATGAGTTAAAAAAGTTCTGCCTTAAAGTAATAATTGAACCTTTCATTGATAGTGTCCGATAAATTAACATAATATAATCTGCCAAATTTATGCATTAATACCGTTGCCTATGTTCTTCCAGTGTTCCTTCCTAACTGTTGCTATGACAACAGCGTTGCTTTTGTCAAGCATTATGTGGTTGAACTCCTCATATGTGTGAAGAATAATTGTCTTCTTCTCCATGATTTAGTTGGTTGCTTCATGATTGGTCAGTGGCTGCAAAGCCACCATTTTAGGCAAACATGCCCTTTTATGTGCCCATGCACCAATCATGATGGGAAAACCCTGGCTGGGTTGTGTTACCAGGTTGATAACCAGCTTCGTAGTACCACTTATTTGGATCGCCAGTGTCTGGGGTAAGTCAATCCAGGCAATGGAGATATCTGGGGTATGTTAATCTTGCTTCGAGATACAAGTCTCTAATCAAATTGGTCTCTGCGCTGCTCCTTGTGGTTACTCACAGCATTAATTTTGGAGGATGTTTATAAATACACTCAAACAAACAAAATGCAAGAGGCGGCCATGAAAATGTACATGTTTAATTAAAGACAAGTACATTTTTGATATGGATAATCAGCAGCTTTCTGTGATGTGCCTATTGGGATGTGAGTGTGTATGAGTGTATGGTATGAGTGTGTTTGTGTGTGAATGGATGAATGTGACATGTAGTGTAAAAGCGGTTTAAGTGGTCGGCATGACTGGAAAAACTCTATATAAGTACAAGTCCATTTACCATTTCCTTTTCCTTCTACTAGAACTCAGTCTTTAAAAACATCTAAAAAGTTTAATCTTTTGATACAGCTGTGTGCTGCATTAAACTCTTGTTTATGCTTTCTAATGTTTTGCAGCCCCAGGGTTTGTGGTTTGTTAAAAACAGTCCAGCTTGCAACACCTTTAATCAGCTGAACTGGATTTAAGCAGCTGAATGATCCAAATGATCCCACAGCAGTCAAAGTAATTCACGTCACAAGCCATACCATATCTAATTCTGTAAGCGGTTTCATATATTGATCACAAATGCTGTCTGTGTTCCTCCCTAACACGACTAGCTTAAAAGTCATGTACATTTTTTTCAATTAGTTTTCTTGATATATAATTTTGTTCAACTTTTATTTTAATCTTCAGTGTGTGTCAGATTGTACCTTCCAGTTGGAAAAGTTCATCACCTTAAGAAGCAGGTTTACAAGAGATAAAAAAAAAACTTGGAATACAAATGAGACTTTAATGCAAATTTATGATGAAGTTGAGCCCAAAAGAGCAGTTAATTAGTCAAAGATACAAAAAATGTTCTCATTACCAAGATCAGAGGATTTACATAATTTGCTGAAAGATAAAAGCAGGTGGATGAAACTGTTGTTAAAAAAAAAGCTTATGAGTATGTATTGGGACAATGCAAAATAAATATAGATAAATAAATGCCTAATTAAAGATAATTAAGATGCAAGCAACAAAGCGAACGTCTTTTGTGTGTGCATTGCTTATTCCTAGCCTTGTTTAGCCTGCAGTGTTGGCATTGTTTACGCTGTTGATCGGAGACACTGACACCTTATCAGGGAGCCTGCTTTGCTCTATATTCATTTGGGTGTAATAAGAAAGGTAAGATAGACATTATAAAATGTGATCTGGCAAAGTGGTGAAACCGGATGCACTGTTTCCTGTAGATGACTGCTAATGACTAATGGGGAGCAGGTGTGACAGGTGATGAATCAGCTGACGGGTCAGGATTGAAACCTCCATTGAAACAAGGCATAAACTGTCAGCTGTGAAGTAGCTGTCATTTCTACGTAGAAATTTGGGGGGTGGGGGGAAGTATATATTTTTTTCTGCTGCAGCTTCTTTTGCAACCATCTACAATGGTGCTGGAAAACAGAGCAATTACTTAAAGCATTTCTATCTGATAATAAACAACAAAAGGTTTCACATCTTCTTCATCACGACCGTGGAAACTATCACTACATTCTTATTGTGATATCTCAGCGCTTTGCCTCTTGTACAGCTGTTTTTTTTTTCCCCACCTATTTTCAACTATCTTAACAGCAGAAAGGCAAAATAAGAATTACTGCTATTTGATGCTGAGAAAGTTTAGAAATTTCAGCACTGTGTGGCTTCTGAATATGTCTTGTCAAAGCCATCTGACCACAGTAAATCTTACTGTCAGCCAACAGGAACCTTAAAATGTTCACTTTTCCTTTTTTCTGATTTGATAGAAGTATTCAAAGAAGTTTTTAAAGCCTTTTTGTCCATGCTTTGTAAATTTAAGAGTGGCTTTATTGTTCCATATAGTGTAGTTCCATGCTGTAAAACAGATCCCTCTTTGGGTTTAGATCATAAAAACAACGTTATCACTTTATCTTCTTCTGTTAAAGCTGCAGCAAGCCATACCGTTGCCATTTGAACAGCTTGTGTTGCTTTAAATACACTGAATCTGCCTGTTTTCTGTCGATGCATTCCAAGCTCATCACAGTTATTTACTCTGCTGGTTCTGTGTAGATTTTTATCCAGTTTGGAATTCCCACTGCAAAGTCATTATTGGAGTGTGATGGAAGCATTGGCTGGTATGATTAGATTTAATGTGGAATCGAACGGGCACCCGTGAGATGCAGGTAATATCAGACAATGAATCCCAGCGAGCTGATGGTGCAAAGGTGGCAGGACAAAATGAGCAGTGTGTGTCAGCATCTAGTGAGATACTGGGTCAGAAGAGGAAAAATAGTGTGTGGAGATAATTTGTTGTTGTCTTACAGACAATCTGTTTTTGAGTAAAAGACAACAAAACAGAGGACAAAAGACTGGACAGTTTCTACCTACCATGTGCGCTCATCCTCTTTTTCAATTTTACACCATGTGTGTAAAATTGGACTATCATCCCTACTTATCAGTGTTGAACCATATGGGTTGACCACAAAGGACACCATAATCCAAAACAGTAAAACATAATAATGTCAGACATGAACACAAAAATGCGTGTGTACTTATGCACATATTGCAATGTATGCAAGGACAACAGATAAAAAAAATTAAAAAATTGTTCGTATGGACCCTTTATTCCAGTGCAAGGGCATGGAGGGATAAAGCTGTTTATTCCAAAAATATTCACACAAAGTTGAATATTCTGTGTCTTCTTATTTCCTTCTTACGACAATAGCCACAGTCTTGTGAGCAATTACACACACTAGATCAAATAGCAGGATTCTAAATTAATATTTTTCCATTTTCTCCTCATAAACACAAAATAGCGTGTAGACACCCTATATTGCATATTCATTGCAGCAGATGTACAAACTGGATGCACACACACTATTTTGCACCTTTGAAAGATGCAACCCTCAGTGCACGCTGTCAGTAAATTAGCTTGTGCATCTTTTTGCGTGTGCAATGAGTGCACACGTTTTAGTACATGCAAATATTTAGCAAATCCAGTCTCTGGTGTGGTCAAAACTAAATTCTACCTCAAATAAAGCATTTTTTGATATATCTTACTTTTTCACTATTCATTTTCCCCTCCTTCACCTTCTTAGGAAGCAGACACGGATGACCATCAGGGTACGCTGACATACGAGGAGTTCTCTGTCTTCTACAAGATGATGTCTTTGAGACGAGATCTATTCCTGCTCATGATGGCATACAGTGACAGGAAGGACCACCTCACAGCCGAGGAGCTTGTCAACTTCCTGCGCAATGAGCAGAAGGTAAGTGGTAACACATGGTTCCGGTTACATCTGAAATTAACAGCAGATGTTAAACCATTTTTTTTTTAGAAGAAATCAATTTTCCTCAAATTAGTCTTTTTTAATTTGACATCCAGACACAGAAAAGAGATTTCACCTTCTCATTTCCTCAAAATGAACTCCTTCATCTGTCTGCCCAGAGGAATCTGCTACACTAAGCCAGTCTATCACACCTAAAATTGGTTTGTCGTGTTTGACATGTTTCACAGGGTTTCTTTTACACTGCAGCAGTGCCATTTATCATCAACCTTTATTTGCTGTTTTCAAAATATGTTCCAATACAAACAATTTACTTGTAACCTAAATTTAATATGAAACTGTAAAAAAAAAAAAAAACACCCAACAAAAAACCAACAACAACAAACGACAACCAACAACAACTGACATCTTTTGTGTGTGCTCCCAGATTATTAATGTGTTGTTGACTGACCATGTTTCTGCATGCATTGTCTTTACTTTTCTCCTGTAGATGCCCAATGTTGCTGCAGAGTATGCGGCAGAAATCATTGATAAGTTCGAGGTGTCTGATGAAAATAAACAAAGAGGTGTTATGGGGATTGAAGGTAATCTTCATTTCTTTTTTTTCTTCTTGTTGTCTTTTCCTTACACCCAGTCAGCCTCTAGTTTTTCTATTTCTTTCTCTCCCCTTCTGTTTGCCATGCTGTGTCATTAGTTTACAACTTTTTTTTAATTGGGTATGCAGGCACTATATTTTGACTGGGAAGTATTGACTTCTTTGTTTTGTTTCTGTTTTTAGTCAGGGAGTTGAAATTCCAAGATTCCAACAGCCATTGAACGCATCTTCAAAAGCAATAGTGATATAAGCATCATTGATTAACATTACCATATTATACAATAAAACACAGACCAGCATGCGTAATGGGCCATCAGTAAAGCATATGGATTTATTGTGCCAATTTAAAACAGGGATTAGAAAAGACATTTTTACTGTTGTACATGCCATTGTGTGGTCATTTACTTAACACTTTAAACACCACTGGATTACTGGTGCTGCTGAGCACTTTTTCACTTTTCCAGGTATTTATGTCCCATCCAGCTTTAGAGTTCAGCCACAAAATTTAGTGTTGATTTAAAATCTATGGCAAATCCACAATAGATGATCTATTATAACAAGATTATCACATTTTCTGAGTTTACTCCTTGCAGCTGAGCCCCCAGGGTGTATACTTGATGTTGTCATTGTCAGTAAAACAGATTTCAAGGGTCATATTTGCATGATGGTATAACTGTAAGACTGACCTCAGTTCAGTCTGTGGTGAATTGAATGCTTCACTCCCTGCCTCAAAGGTTCTCTACAGAACTTGATGTTTAATTCAGCTTCCAGCCTTGAGGCACCACTGGGCAGCTACTGCTCCAGAACTGCACATAATACATGCTACTGTGTCATCAGCAGTCAGGAACACAGAGTTTTAAAGATACGTAATGCATCTGTAACATACTATACTAAATTGAGAGTTGTAAAAATGTGGTTAAATATCAACTGGATGACTGTTTTTCTTTGACATTTTGACCAAAACACATCATATATATTTCAATAAAATCTTAGCAATCCGTTGAATTCATTAGTAATTGTGGTGCTATTATAGTGCTTTTTGCCTTACCAAAGTGCTTCACAGTAAATCCATTATCCATTCATTCTGTATTCATTCCTGGTGATGGTAAGCAATTTGTCTAGCCACATGTGTCTATGGTAGATTGACGAAAACGTGGCAGCCACTCTGTGGCAAATGCCTTACCATTCAGTGAATGTATTGGTAAAGTACACATGGTAGAATAAATGAGACATTCTTTAATTTAAAACAGATATATCCTTTTTTTTCCCACGATGAGTGCTACTCTTTATAATAAAAACCTTACCTCCTGACATTGGGTGAAAACTGAGAAAGTTTTTGTGACATTTGAAGTATTTACCACATATAACCAACGGTAACCTGATGCAGAGGAGACAGGAGTGGGAGGGTAGCTGTAGTCTGAAGATTGTTTCATCAGAATAAATGTGCAGGGAAAGAGAAAATTAGTCCGACAGAAAGACCATTGTGAGTAAGGGGACAGCAAATGAGGGGGGGGGAGTAAGACTAATTTTTAAATCTGATGCATGAAGGCCGACAATGGGTGTGTCTGGCTGACCAGATCAGTAGACTGGTGCCCACCCTGCAGCCCTGAGATGTGGGTGTCTAGACATAAATTGTGTTTTTACTGTGTGAGAAGCCTCAGGGGTTTACTTTAGCAGATTTCTACAGTGTGGAGAAAGTAAATGTGCAGTCTTTTGGATCTCTTCTTTCTCTCAGAGTCTCATGTTAAAATCTGTTGTCACAGACTTCTGATCACAAACCATTTCCTGTTGTTTTTTTTTGTTTTTTTTATCTTTCTCCTCTACGCTCAACCTGCCCACGCCAGTTGTCTGCTTGTCTGGCTAATTTGTATTTTTTCCCCTCAATTTAGTTTTCTTTTTCTACTGGAAGACATCACTTATCCCTTATTTCATGTTGTACTCCCAGAAGAAAAACAGACCTGTTTGAAGCAAATTGTCTGGACCAGTATAGAGTTGTTTTGTACTCACAGTGCTTGACTGTTTGCACGGTTGGATGACCAAGCTGCAGATGAAGACATATTGTTGATGTCACTTGGACAGGCTGTGCATGATATAATCTGGTGACAGGCAGTTGAAGTAAAAGAGTCATTGTGTTGTGCTGTTCTCTTTGATTTTAGGCAATTTTAAAGCTGGAATTGTCAACCATAAATCCGATGCAAGAGGAGCAAGTAGATGTCGAATTATAGTTGAAAATACTTGCTAACGTGAATATTTGGTTGTCCACTATATCGTAATGTCCCCTTCAAGAAGTTCTTGTCTTTTGAACCTGACATGCCTTGAAATTCAAGGATTAATTTGCTAAAGAAGTCATATACTAGGTAATACAATATTTCACACAACTAACTGGTTAAATAATTACGTGATCATGTTTTAATGCTAAAGATAAAAGGTGACCTTACTTGTGTTGCTATATTTTGCAAAAACACTCTTTGACCATTACAGAGTAGGTCAGTAAGAGGGGAATTGTAAGCATGTAAATAGTGACACTGATTATAAAGACCTGATTCAAGTGGTTCTTTGTGAAATGCATAATTGCTTTGACCAGTCGTTGATGAAATTGCATAATGAAATCAAACTAATAATAACACTGTTGATTAGTCAATTGGAGAATTGATGCTTCAGTGATTGGAATATGTACAGATTTCAGAAAAATAAAGAATATTAACTTTCCAGAGGTGGCAATCACAGGACTGCCTAAAACAACAACGAGTATTTATGATACATGTTCTGAGAAAATTAGTTTAAGACTGAGTTTGATGAGAAAAGTTTAACAAGATTTATTTAGTTTTGCACACACGGATAGCATTTCCAACATCATGCAGCAATTCAGAGAGAGCTCTAGCTCTAGTTCGGCCTTATTTTATATACAGACAGGAAACTCAGAAGAGGGGAAAGGCTGGTTACACACAGGCTCAAAACAGGCCTGTTTTGAGCCTGTGTTTTTTATTGCTCATTCTTATGTTAAAAGCATGAAGATTTCAACTGCAATATTTCAATCATTAATATGTAAAATGTGCTGTTTATGTGTTTCTTTTATTTTTTGTAGCTGTGTACATTCACTGAGCCTGTCGTCTACTATTGGAAAAATAATTTGGATTTAAGAGGGAGCTTCCTAAAACCATTCCCAAGCACCAAGCAAACTCCAGTACAGCTGGGGCTTCTTCATTTAACTCTAAAGAAACTGACAAAGAGATATTTTGTTTAATCATAATGCTGACTTGATTTGTGATGAAGTTGTTGTTTTAGTGGTAGTCGTGGAATCGAGTGTGGAAATTGCATATTGTGGGCTGGGCTGCATACATTATGACAGTTTATATTTACATGTTAGCATTTACTTGTGTGTGTGTTTTTTTCCATCAGAGGCAGATGGGATGTCAAAATGAAAATAAAATGTCAGACAGATTTATCTGCTTAGTATTGAAGGATTGGTGAAAACCTTGACATGCTGTTGGTGTTAGATAAAGAATCAGGAGATTACTGTCATCGGAACCTATCCTCTTGGCCCAGCTGGTATCTGCCCACTATCTGTGTGTTGATATTGAGATGTGTGACTTAAACCCAAACACATCAAGCTGAAAAGTCAAAGGATCAATGATGCCATTAGGACTCTTCACATGAAAACAATCAATGTCAGAACAACATTTCACAGCAATCTGTCTGGTGATTGTCGAGAATTTGTCTGCTGGGAAAAACATCGGCAGAGCATGGAAGAAAAAAAACACATTCATACAAATAAATTAAAATCCCAAAATTTAGGATTACTGAGCAAACAGAGCCCTCTGACATGTCCCCATAATTTTGCACTTTTTCCTCAGGTTTTACAAGCTTCATGCGCAGCCCAGCTTGTGACATTTTCAACCCTTTGCACCATGAAGTAAATCAAGACATGGAGCAACCTCTGTGTAACTACTTCATCGCCTCCTCTCATAACACGTACCTGACTGGAGACCAGCTTCTCTCACACTCCAAGACGGACATGTACGCCTGGGTGCTGCAGTCTGGCTGCCGATGTGTGGAAGGTACATATACATCTTCATTTAAATATCAAAACACTTTAGTATATAGGAAATATCAGAAAAACAACTGAGAGCTGAGGTGTAAATAATAGCGTAATAATGACTGAATGACAGTTTTCTTGACACTGGTAGTGTTTATACCACCGCAGCTCAGTGGGACACTTGACAGAACATTGCCATCACTGGAGCTATCAGTAACACCTGGGCTTTTTGTACGATGACTAATCAATTCATCTGGTGTGAAAACACCCCCTCGTAATTATAAGAGACTTGCATTGCTCTGTGATTGTGAGGTGAATGAAATAAACTAATCGTTGCTATGGATCTTTTTAGATGTTAAAGATGTTTACAGCAACTTTAAAACCTCTATTAGTTTTGTAAAATGTCAGTAAATCAGTAACAGGTTTTCTACATTTTCAGACT
Organism: Telmatherina bonti; assembly: GCF_933228915.1. NCBI lineage: Eukaryota > Metazoa > Chordata > Actinopteri > Atheriniformes > Telmatherinidae > Telmatherina > Telmatherina bonti. Next base: position 26,099,016 of record NC_136627.1, on the reverse strand, counting down.
GGAGAGATACATATTTTCCACATCCATGACTCATTGATTTTTTTCCCCCCTGCAGTGGACTGTTGGGATGGTCCTGATGGGGAGCCGATGGTGCAACACGGATACACTCTGACCTCCAAGATAACGTTTAAATCCGTACTGGAAACCATCAATAAATATGCCTTCGTAAATAACCAGTGAGTCAAAGCTGCCTGTGGGTGTGTGTGATTGGATGCAAGTCCTGTGATTGTTTTATGAAAAATGGTCTCTTCTATCATCCCACAGTCATTGTGTCCTTCTGTTTGTTTACTGATATTAGATACAATGATGGAAATATCAGATTTGATTCATAAACAGCATTTTCTGTCTTTGATTTCATCACTGATTCCAAATTGGCTTCTGTTGTTAGTTATGTAGTATTTTTATTTATTCATTTATTTAACCAGGAAAGTCCCATTGAGATTAAAAACCTCTTTTTCAAAGGAGTCCAAGCCAAGAGGCAGCATAAAACAGCAACGGCACAATTAAAATTAGTTACAAATTAAAAAGAACAGTTACAGATTAAGGAAGCTGTCTCAGATTCTCTCAATCTGGATTTGAAGTTATTCAATGAAATAAGTTCTGTATTATGGCCGTGTGGCTATTTCTAGAAGGCTTTTTCACATTTCACTCAAACGCAGCATGAAGTTCATGTTTTCTGGAAGTAAATAAATAGGTACATTTCAGTGTATAGCTAGGGAGTGGCACAATTTGGTATAATAAAGGCATCTCCTGTGATTAAATTTGATTAAAGCTTTTCCAACAGGTGTAACAAAAACAGAAAAGTTGCATGAGTTAGAAAACTACATTGTTGTTCTTCAGAGTTCAGTGATTCCTGGAAGTAATTAGCACCTATTACTGAACCATCTGCTGAGCAGCATTCGCCTTGGGGTCCTCAGGGACCCCACGATTGTCTCTGCTGGGTCCAACAATACCCAAACAAAGTGGTGAATGTTGCAGCTCCCTGCTGCCACATTGGCTCACACTGACGACAACCACAGTTTCTGTTGATCCCCTTAACTGTTATATAAAAAATAAGTTACTTAATTTAAATAACCACTCTCTTAGATAGAAATCAAATGATTTAATTAATATTAAAAAAAAAGTATTCCAGGTTTTTGGAAAATGAATTTCAATCAGATTAAAATTGCATGTCTGATACAATCACAGGAAATTAACAGCAGTTAATGGTTTACAGTGGTTTGATTTCTTAGACTGACTTCATTATTTTTTTTAGATGAGAGATATATTAGAAATGCTTTGTTCAAATGGGTGTCCTTAAAAGTCTTCGGCCAATTTATTCGCAGAGTCACGAACCAGTTAAAATCAGTGTTGGAAAAAAAAAGGAAATTTTTCAATGAAGAGCTTTACAGACATTAAAATGTTTGTAAAATTACAGAAATGTTGGAGCATCTTTTTAATTGTAAAATGACCAAGAAAATGAATAAGTAATAAATAAATAAATAAATAAATAAATAAATAAAACTACAGGATTTTATGTGAGAGGAAATAACTCTTCTTTAGGTTTGGTATTTGGAATATTTTCACCCAAATGCTACAGAATAATTTTGAAATAATTTTCCAAAGATAATTTATTACACATTAATTCAAATTTGGCCCGATACTTCCTCCTGAAAGAAATGATTCTTGTTTAATACGTAGGCTATATCTGCAACCTCTCATTAATTCATTGCTTATTAATTAGTAATCTGTAATAATGCTGAAAGGGAGAACAGATTAATACAATTAACGTCTGGTGCTTTATTGCTCTTCTTCTCATATCTCCTGTTGCTGTGCTTACATTCATCTGTTATCCATGTTAGCAGCTAATATGATTTATAACCTAAGGACGATATTGCCATGTAACAAATCACACACACACACACACACGCACACACACACACACACACACACACACACACACACACACACACACACACACACACACACACACACACTCATTACGCAACACCTCAAAGACACCTCACTGCTTCACATTAGAGGGGCAGCTGTGTATTCCCCTGATGTATTGAAATGACTATATCGCTCTGCTGTCTCTTTTTCTCTTTGTTGTGTTAGAGTAGAAGTGTGTGCACAGTTGTGCGTTTCAGCATGTGTTTTGGAGATCAGGAGTAGAGGTGGAAGCAGGGCCGTATCCCCCCCGAGGCAGAGCTGTCAGTCTGACAAACCTGACATTTGAGCTGTGCTGCTTCGTGGCCACAAGTCATTTCACCTTTTCTAAATGAAAACACGCAGACACACTTGAAACACACTTTCCAACACACACACACACACACACACACACACACACACCCTCCACAGACAGGAATATGTTGTTGAGTTTTCCCCATTTTCCTCCTTTTCGTTCAGTTCAGACAAGCATTTGGATTCTTGTCAAGATTTAAGCAACTTGTAAAAACCTCCATATGTCTCTTGTATTTTTTTAGATACCCAGTGATTCTCTCCATAGAGAATCACTGTAGCATCCAGCAGCAGAAGAAGATTGCACAGTACCTACGAGAAATCTTTGGGGACAAACTGGACGTGGGGGATGTACTGAGCAGAGACTCCAAAACATTACCCAGTCCTCACAGCCTGCAAGGAAAGATACTCATCAAAGTAAGAATGCATTTATGGATAGATGGATGAAAGATGGACTCAGAGTTCATGATTTTAAATGAATAAGATTCAAAATAACAATATTGCTTATCACTTATTTTACTTGTGATTGAAAGCCTTGGCTTTACACCTCCCCAGTTCCCTCCTCTCACTGACGGGAAGAAAAACAAGTGCTCATTATCTGTCAATAGCTGACTTCATGTGCATTGCTACAAATGACGAGCACTGGAAAAAGCAACCCAAGGCCACTAATTACTTCACATAAACAGATGAAGAGAAGGAAGAGCAGAAGACAAAACTAGGTCATTGTATTAATCATAGATGTAAAAGGAGAGAGGATGAGTTGTTGGCATTTATTAATTCACTGGCAGATTGTTGTCTTTTCATAGCGGTTACAGTGGAGGCAGAACCCGACTGGTAACTTAATGCAGCTGTCGTATTCACTTTTAAACTGCTACCAGTAGCAACAATAAGGATGAAAGCTAAACCTCTGGTTAACCTTAAGATCCTGTGCTGCATGGATCAGTGCCACGAAGGCAATGCATGAAAACCTTTTGCTAAATATGAAAAACAATTCTTAGTATGCATATTTCACCTGACTTCTGGCACAACGCTTTCATCTTCGTCCTGATGTGTTATACCACAAAGAACGAGCGGATACACTCGCCTGAAACGTGCATTGTTGCATTTGCAAGACTTACAAACTGTGTCACGGAGAAGACTAACAAGTAAGAATACATATACCTCCTTTATTTTTAGTCATAGAAACAAACAAGCAAACAAGAAACGTTTCTGTGTGACTGTACAGTTCCAGACACATGATATACAGATGGTTCCTCTCATACTTGCAAAGCTACTGCTTCTATTCCATCACATCTAAAGAAGACAGCTATCAGAACTATGTAAATGTCATTATGGTCTAAAAGCAACATGGGGTACAATAAAAATGGAGCATTTTGTCTAAGTATTGTAGGAGCTCTAGGATTTTGTTGCAGTCTGGAGCCGTTTATGGACGCTACCTCTCATGGGCAATGGAGCATTGGCTGTTTGTCTAACTTCTGGCCTTTGCAGACAGAATGTGGCAATAACACTGCTGTCCTCCAAAGCCCATCATCTCAAACGGCTTGTGAAACATGACGATCTATGACTGTAACAAGTAAAAGTGCCGGACGTGGGGTCAAAGTTCAGGGCTATGATGAATACCCATCAAAAGAGCAGTGTGGCCAGGCTTGACCGTTGAAATAAAAGAAAATCTTATGATGTTATATGCCTTCATTTTCTCATTTAAGACTGCTCATACAGTCCTGTCTTTGAAACAGGTTTCTGTTTAAATCAACACACCAGGTGGATTTAACAGTTAGACGCGATCATAGGGGAGTTCAGAGTGAAAAGCTGGAGGCTAATGTCTCTCTTTTAACAATAATGTTTTATGAACATTTCCTGTTGTCTAAGGTTTATATTGTGGGAATGGAGGACAGGACACTTGTTGATAAAATGCTGGGATAAAGTAAATAATAATAAATTAATAAGATGTACAAATAAATATGCATGAAACATTGTAAATACTTGGAGGATAAAACACTAGTAGAGCATGTGAAGATGTGCAACATTAATGTGAGGTCAAGAAGGAGCAAAATGATGGTGGAACAAAATAAATAAAAAGTGAGATGTTAAAGATTCTCTAGTACCTAATGCTCTAAAGGCCAGGCAGAAGTGGCAGATGTGAATCAGATTTGGCATAATTATCCTGAAAAAAAACCTCAAGTGTATGCTTTTGAGAAATATCCAGTCCACTTTCTTCTCCGTGACACAAAATGTTTGTGCAGAGATAAAGGAAGAAAACATAATTGATGGGAATGCTTCAGGTTACCTGTCATTTGGGTCTTTTTTACATGACTTGATATTAACTTTTTCAAAATGTTGAACTCTTTTACAGTTTTTATTCCCAACCAGAAACATTTATTATTGTTTTACTTTATAGGCAAACATACAGCAGGAAAACTGCTAGAATTTGGGCTGTGGACCAACATAACCATTACATACTGAAACGTGAGAATGTTAAAATATCTACCGTAGTTTTGCTTCAATAGCCCCAGAGGTGAGATTCTACCATCATGGCAGACGTTATTCATACAAAGCACCAAGACCTTCCAAGTGCCTAAATGAAGAAAAACCTCAGTATTCATTAGATAACCAGATAAGACGTCTTTATCTGCTTTATGAAAAAAGTCGCTGTTGAAGGAACCTGTCCATTCCTAAGTCAGATATCTAAAAAAAAAAATGAAAGCACTTTATTGATTTTTGATAAAGGGCCTTTACACTTGCCCCCTTCTCTTTTCTCCCTGCCCTCGTTCGACAGCCTTTCACCCTTTTACTTCCCCCAGCAGAGCAGCAGAGCAAACACAAGACAATAAAGAGATATGTCATAAAGGTTTCTGACACTCACAGATAGAAAGAAGGACAAAAGACTGCTTGGCAGTGGTTGAAGTGAGGGCAGTAATGTCAGCCTGTGAGAGACTGTGTTTTGCAGGAAGCTAAGTCTCCATTTTTATTGGAAGAAGATGCTTCTAAAATCTTGACTCCCACTCTCACCTTCAGAATGGCTCACTAATGGGCTCCCAGCATGCAGAAAGAGCTGCTTCAGGAGCTAGTCAGGAAATCTGGTACATTGTGTATGTCTTTGGACAAGTGTGCATTTTGCATCCTCCTTTACGGTTAAATATGGCAGAAACCGCTTCTCAGGTGGCAAATCCTGATAAAATAAATATAAATATACATTAATATGGAGGTTACTTACTATGCATTTGCTTTTTTTTTTTTCCTGTGCTCAGATCAGTCAGACATGTTGAATTCTGCTGAGTTATTTTTGGACTATCTCAGAGGTGCAACCTGTGTGGGCATTTATGAGCATAAAAAGAGATGAGTGAGGGATGGTGCTGCACTTCAGACATATGCAGAAGTCTACTGTATGTCTAAAAAACCCTTTTTATTTTTTCTCCATCCAGGGAAAGCGCCTACCTGCATATCTGTCTGCAGATGCTGAAGAGGGGGAGGTGTCTGATGATGACAGCGCAGATGAAATTGAGGAAGACTTCAAACTGAAGAGTAGTAATGTAAGATGGGGGAATGTGGCTCGAAATATCATGTGAATTAAGCTTTCTAGTAAAAAATAGAAAAATGGAAATTAGAGGGAAAATATTCCAAGCTTGTAGGTGTATTAAAAGTCAACAATACAATAATGAATAAAAATGTAAATTCAGTCCAATGAGATGAATGTGAAATGAAATTAAATCTTTTTATGCTCCACACATTATCAAACAAAACGTTCATATCCAGCTTGGATAGGGTGGTTTGCCCTCTCCGGGTCGGGAGTGAGGTCTTGCCTCAAGTGGGGGAGTTTAAATATCTCGGGGTCTTGTTCATGAGTGAGGGAAGGATGGAGCGCGAGATCGACAGACGGATCGGTGCGGCGTCTGCAGTAATGCGGACTCTGCGCCGGTCTGTCGTGGTGAAGAAGGAGCTGAGCCAGAAGGCGAAGCTCTCGATTTACCAGTCGATCTACGTTCCTACCCTCACCTATGGTCATGAGCTGTCATTCGGGAGGGGCTCAGAGTAGAGCCGCTGCTCCTTCGCATCGAGAGGAACCAGTTGAGGTGGCTCTGGCATCTGGTCAGGATGCCTCCTGGACCTCCCTGGTGAGGTGTTCCAGGCACGTCCCTCTGGGAGGAGACCCCGGGGAAGACCCAGGACACGCTGGAGGGATTATATCTCTCAGCTGGCCTGGGAACGCCTTGGGATCCCCCCCGCAGAGTTGGCAAATGTGGCTGGGGAGAGGGAAGTCTGAGCTTCCCTGCTTAGGCTGCTGCCCCCGCGACCCGACCCCGGATAAGCGGCATGAAGATGAGACGAGACGAGACATTCTTAAATCATACATCCTTCTTTTGTGCTTTATCTTAAGTTTTTGTGCTCTTCAGATTCAGAAGTGAAACAGTCATTGTGATAAAAAAAAGCTAAATATTGACAATGCAAACAATTCATTAGCCAGATATTTTACTTGATACAGTGCACATCAGCTGTAATATTTCTTCACTATGAAAAATATTTGAATAGCGAGGACTAATGTGCTCTGACAGAAGAAATATCCTAAAGCAGTTTTCTTCTACTACATTATGCTGACAAAATGACTTCACGAGTATATCTTCAATAATTATTCTTCAATAAAAAAACTATTGAACAATTATATAACTACTTTTTTTTTTTTTTTTTAAAGGGATGTACTTTTTTGTTTTCCCCTTATTTAAAATTCATCCTGAGTGTCGTGATTAAAGCATTGGGTTTTACAGCAGACACAAGTCATATATTTAAGAGAAACATTGACTTTATATTTCAGTTCTTTATTGTCTCCAGTGGTTGTTTTTGCTTTAAGTAAACCTTGTGTGATAAATAAAGATGCAAAAATAATTCATTCAGCCCATTTGAAATGTGAAACAGATTTGAAACAAGACTTTTTAAATTGCGTATTTGCCCCAAAATGGCTATATTTGCAACTTATCACATAATTCTATACGGCCAAGAGCTCCAGTGTTAAATTGCATGATTTTCCCTTTGAATTCAGCCCAACATCTGCCAGTTATGATGATGTAGTGGCGAAGGATCTGCCAGTAATAAATGGCAACAGGGAAATGTAATAGAAATGTGCTTTGGTACAGCAAAATCTTAGATCAAACTGATTTGATTAAGCTGAACTTTATAAGAAACTGCAGACAGTTGTAAGCTGTATTTGCATCTTAAAGAGGTATTGTAACATGAACCAAATATCAGTGGGTAGGAGGGGAACAGATGCCCAATTCGCTCACATACAACCCATATTTGAGTTACTACAGGAGAATACTTTGTGTCTGTCATTTTCACAAATTTGAGTTAATCATACTTGGACATTTGACAAAAAATTATATATAATATATTATTTGAAATTTTTTTGTAAAGAGCTGATTTTCCTTAGGGATGAATGACTTTCTTCCTTTCCTTCCTTTCCTTTCAGAATTAAAGCTTTTTGCAGTTTTACTAAGCTAATCTCTGAGAAACAAGTGTTGTTAAATTCAGAGGATAACATGTTTGCTGGCCAAAGGGAGTAGGAATTTAGCAAATAAACCACCGCTGCGAAAGCATAACAATATCTACTTATCCAGATGGTTTTCCTCTCGATGTTTTCCTGGATCCCTAAATAATTTGTCGTTGATAAAAGCAAGCAATGATCAAACTTTTCTGATTTTCCATTTGGGCATCTCTTTGTTCCACTCTGCGTTTCTTATTTAAGAACTTCATCATACACACACACACACACACACACACACACACACACACACACACACACACACACACACACACACACACACACACACACACACACTCGTCCACATAAGCAACATGAACAGAAGTTAAGTTAGTAGGATCTTGATAATATTGGTGTAGAGGAGGTAATGACCTCAGTAACTGGCTAGAGATGTGTTTAGTTTTGTAGTCATGAAGTTTTATTGATAGTCATTGCAACAATGTTTATGAATAACTAGTGCTTAATGAAGCAGGTTTAAACTGTAAACACACACAAAAAAGTGTTTGGATCACATTGTCATGCCATTCAATGCAAAGGAGAAGCGGGTTCCTTTCAGACATGAACAAATATGCTGTCACTGCCAGCTTAATGCACGTAGAAACAGAAATCATGCACCACTTTTATAGTCATATTATACAGTAGCGCCAGGGTCCTCCTTCCTAAATTTAAAACAGGGAAACAATCATGTTGTTTCCCAGATGGTTCAGTTGTGTAACAGAATATGGCATCAATTCCTCAACATTTAGCTGGAGGCAAGAATCCACAGATGCCATCTCAGATGATTATTGCCATTTTTAAAGGGATGTTGGCAGGGTTCTGGGAGGTTTTGTATTGAGCTCATTAAACCAGTATGCTTTCACAGCAGTCATCACTAACGTTGCACTAATAGAGTGATACACCTTTCATATGCGTGTTATTTTGGGGAAAAAGGGAACTTTTATGGTGCCGTTTTCTCGTTCCTGTTTATGGTGTTGATCCATCAGACAGCTCTTATACAACCCAACCAATATCAGCATGATGAAAAAAAACCCAGCAACATTGACTTGCAGATGTAAAGTGGAATAGAGCAGGAGTAGCCTCTGCAAGTTCATTCTTAGAGCGCCGCAGTCCTTCAGGTTTTCAACATTTCCCTGTTTCTCCAGACCTGATTGAGATTAAGCAGAATTTGATAAGTTGTTGGATCCTTTAAATTGAATGAGGTGTGTTAGACAAGGGAAATAAAACCTACTGGACTGTGGTCTCTGGGACTGAACCTGACTACCCCCGATATAGAGAATGCAATCACACATCACGGTGTTATCTTATGTAGAATTTGTTCCTCTTATCTGCATTTGAAGATGATTTTGTCTGGTTTAGTTTGGCTAGAAATCATGATGAAAGCTGCTAAGGAATAAGATACATAACATAGTTCCATACACTGACTGACCTGATACATGACCTGTGGCCAGATTCCTACTTATTGCCAATTATATTTTAATGTACTTTGCCTGAATTTAAAAGTTGCATATCAAGGGAAGCTCAACTGCAGTTATGGAGTTGCTGTGCTAACCAAACATGCTAAAATCTGACTCCCTTTTTCAGCGCATTGTTAAAGTAAACTAATTATAGCACTTTCAAACACAGTACATTCAGCAGTGTGCTCATTTTACACCATTGGTTGCATTTCTTGCCAATAAGCAGCAGTTGTACTGCATGTTTGGGTCCTGTGTTGCATTGTCTTGCCATGCTCCACTATTTTGAAATAATTGTCCTTCTGTTCATCTCCTTATCCACCTAGGGCAATGGGCATCACCAGGTGGAGTCTCACATCAGAAAGAAACTGGACTCTCTTTTGAAGGAGTCTCGGATTGGAGACAAGGAGGATACAGACAGCTTCAGCATTAGAGCTCTGCTGCGAGCTACACACCAGGGTCTTCAGAAGAACCTGCGGCAGGTACAGCCCCAAGGCAGTTTGTGGAGCTAGATATAGGAAGGGGTAGTACTTTAAAAAGTTGAAGGGAACAGCTAAAAAGAAAAAGAATAAATAAGGAGGAATATAACTAGGTCATGGTTAAGGAAGAGGATGGAGAAAATAAAGGAGCTAACTAGTTAGAGCAGCACTCATAAGTGAAACATACATACTTCATGTATAAAAACTGATAAAGTTCCAGTTTTTTGGGTAGCACTGAAGGTGCTGCTGTGTTTCCACCAGGATATATGAGTTTTCATCCACAGTGTGTCAAAATGGACTGAAAGTGATGAGAAATTAAATGTTTGCAATGTTACTTAATATTTAATTTCCCTGCTCGCTCGCCTCTTGTGCTATTTTTAGAAACTTGAGTTCTCTGACAGCCATTTTAATGTAGTGGGTGTAGTGCTTCAGAGCTTCCCATCCGCTTTAGTCCTACTTTGCTGGTGATCCCCTTCACCTCATTCTGTCTCAAAAGCTTTTCTCTCTAAGTGTTCCTTACTGTCAAGTTTTCCATTTCTCGCCCACTGCCCTCTTCGTCTGTGTTGTGCATTATTGGCTGCTGTCTAATGGTGCTGCTACAGCTCTGAAGCTGTAGGGTTCCACTGACTCACGGGGTGTTAATATGGTTGTTATGAGATTTACACCTACATGCAAACAAATAGAGGCAAAGATCAATGTGAATGTGTTTCCCTTTTTTTTTTAATTTTTTTTTTTAAAATAGAGTTCCAAAGGGGTTCTGAAGAAATCCCAAAGCAGATCCTTCATTACAACACTCAAACAGAAGGTAAGGAGAATGAAAAAAAGAAGTTTCATTTCTGATTTAAATTGATTTGTTTTTATCTATTTGTGTGGTGAATTCAGATCAGATTGGTTTAAAGAAAATAAATTAAGGAAGGCATCACTCCATAAAATCTCAGTTTCATAGAACAAAGATTTTCTTTGTAAGGCAACTTTTCTTTGACAGCAAACTTGCCTTAGGCACGAAAAAAGCTGACGGAGTCACTCTCCTGTGATTTTCGGTTAGGATTAGGGAAGGCAGGTGGATTATGCATTTGGGTACGATGATTTTTAATTTTTACTTTGCATATTTGTTTGTTGTTTCCAGATAATGACTTGAAATTCAGACGTGTATACGAATTTAGCATCCAAAGAAACACTGGATTGTTTCATTTTTCTCTGAACTATAAATCTCAACACAAACATCAAGTTATTGCTAATGGTGGATGATTCCTGGTCAGGCCTTTGTCGGAGCACTTTTTGGGAGTACACATCCTGATATCAGGGTTGTCCAGTTCCAGTCCTTGATTGTCGCAATCCTTCAACTTTTCCATGCATCCCTGCTCCAACACACCTGATTTAAATGACTCAGTAACTGTGCAGAACTCTCTTGGTTGTTGGATCCATTTAGTGGAAGCCAGGTGTGTTGGAACAGGTATACATCAAAAACCTGCAGGACAGTGTCCCGACTTTGGACAGCACTATCTCAAATGTCTTTTCAGGGAATAGGCCCACATGAGAATGGGCATAGATGGTGCTCTGTCTGCTAATGGTTTGCATCTGCATGTCCAGGACTATTAACCAGGACTACTCCTAATTTCACTATGAGTGCAACAACACATAGATCTACGTTAATTAATCAATCATGTGGTCAGTGAAACAATGACATTGATACAAAATGCAAACATAGTTAAAAAATCAATAAAAATAAAAGAAACATTTATCAAACACACTTTCATTTTGAAAGTGGCTGTATTTTGAGGTCTCCTGGCTCGTCTTTTATTTTGTTTTTGTTATAAGAATGTTTATTTTTATTTTTTTATATTGATTTATTTATACACCTGAACTCGGAAATAAAAATGTGAAATGATATTCTAGTTACTTTTTGAGAGTTTAATATGAAAAAAAAAAAAGACTGTGTTAAATTTCTTGCAATGTTGTTTCATACCTATGATGGATCCAAAATCAAATTGAGTGGAAAGTGGATCATGACTGAATTTGAGATCTCAGCAAACATCCATTAAATCAACATATCATGATCAAACTGGCGATTTACATCTGTATTATCCACCTAATAAAATGTTGGCAAAATATAATTGCAGGAATGGACTTGTTTAATTAGCTAGTTAACACACTGCTTAACAAACCCACACATGTATGTTAACTGACAGTTGATTTGTGACATAAAACTTCTTTTAACAGCTTAGTAAAAGCTGTGGGTTTTCTGTGAAATTCTTCTCTAAACTTTATTTTTCCCAACTTCTGATGAAAGTGAAAAGAAAACACTTTGAAAAGTCATAACCTCAGCTTTTGTTGTAAATCAATGATTTAATCCTCGTTTGTCATTATTTTTGTTGAAGTTGTCATTTTGTGGTTTGAAAATGTCACTCGTGGTTAAAAGGTAAATCATATGTATGTTGCCTCAGGTCAAACAGGGTAAACAATTTAAAAAATACAAACATGCAATGTAGCTAACACATAAAACATCTCCATAGCAACCATGGTATTCAAGTTTCTTTTCTGCTCTCATGCTTTTTATTCGTATCTGTATGAAGACGCAAATATCACCAAGTATTTCATTTGCTCTAGAAAGATACTAAAGCTTTAAGCACTGAATGGAACATGGTCCTCCATAGTACTACTTTATATAGATGTTTATGTGTGATAAAAGCAAATTATTGTATTCACAAAATAAATTTTGGTCCCATTTCCAAGTTATTCCCTTTCATAACTTGTATACATTTTGCCCTTTGTCATTTTCACATTTTACAAACAGCAACACATACACATGCTTTGAAATGACCATAGATTATAATTAACACTATTCTAATACAATACTAAACATTAGTCTTGACAAATGTATCAGAATTTTAGAATTAAATCATTATGTGTCATTAGAGGTGCCTCATAAATCTGCCACCCTTTGTTCTTTTTAAACAGTTGAGACAGGCTGAGATGCCTCTTCCTATTAGCACCACTTTAGGGGAGCCAAACAGAAACAGTGTTTATTCTCATTTAGTATAAAACTTTCAAGGGAAAATTAAAAAAATGCAAAATGTAAAGCACTCTGAGGATGTGTTTCCAGCCTGTAGTTGACCATATTTTAGTTCCATACACATCTTCTGATTCCCTAGAGAAGAATACATGACTTATGTATAACTGTGAAGTATACTTTTAAATCTAAAGCATGCATTGTGTTGATTTAGATCATTTGCTAAGAATATCTTAAAAAAGCTGATAATGATGAGGACCAAGGAAGGGACAAAAGCAAGAGACCAAGCAAGGAACGAAATTACAGAATACTTTCTAGTCATTAGTTTTCAATGTGAGATAAAAACTATAACTTTTTCTTCTTTTACCTGACCTCATTCCCCTCAAGTATTTATGCACTATATATATATATATATATATATATATATATATATATATATATATATATATATATATATATATATATATATATATATATATATATATATATGTGTGTGTGTGTGTGTGTGTCCATGTGTGCATGTATGTATGCACAAGCTCAAGTGCATTCAATCCTTCCAAAGCAGCCTAAACCCCTATAATTACAAAACCTTCCTCCTGTTCTCCACCTTAGTGCTTATAAACGTTGCGCCTAACATGTAGAGAGAGAAAGAGAGAGAGAAAAAAACACATCATGTACTACACTTGCTATAATTATATTCAATATGTCTAAAACACCCACATTTATGCACAAGCACACACTTTAAACTGCTACAACAAAACCACAGCTCTACCGCAGCTTCACTTTGCCGTAACATACACGATTTACCAAAGACACACTTGCAGCAACCCCTGGCCACTGAAGAACTCTCAGTGCTGTGAGTGTGGAGGCGGCATCACATATGATGTTCTGTATATTTAGCATGTGCACTAGGATCTCAGCTGCAGGCTAGGTATGCTACAGGAAATACCTCTCTGCATTATAAAACTTACTTGTGTTTGTCATCCAGAGACACTCCAAATCCAGGCTGTCATGCCAAAGTGTGGACAAGGAGGAAGACGTTCAGGAGAAGTCTGGAAGGGAAGCTGGAGGACAGTTCAACAGGTGACCTTCAAGCAGCATCACTACAACACTGGCAGTCAGTGACAATAGAAAAGTGTGATGATTCCTGAAAGCACTGTTCAGTGTAGGGAACGAGTTGTGCCATTAAAACGCCGGCGCTCCTCCTGGTGTCATTTAGTGCAGATTTTAAACGGATTGAGTGATGGACTCAAAGCTTTCACTAACTGAAAAGGAGACACTTTGTTTTTTTTTTTAATCATGTTTACAGGGTTATAATCATGTTCACTCATTCACATATTTTCAATTTTATTTACGTGTTAAATTTAGTGAATTTCTACAACGACTAAGATCCCAGGATGTTGTCCGATTTGAGCTGACAACAGACATGTTTTATCACCCAATAGCTCTTATTGAACTTTTATTAATGTTTATATTAAGCCATGATTTTATGTAAAAAAAAAAAAAAAAACCCTGTCTATTATACTTGATGTTTATAGAGAAATAGTTAGAGGTATCAAACGACATTATATGTATAGTATCTACACACGTCATGCTTTGCTTTTTAGTATGACAAATGTAAAACTCATCTTTACTTGTTTCTGTATGTGCATAATATGTACTCAATCTTACATCTTCCACAAACATGAATGGAAGCCATCTTCTAATGTATACAAGTAGATTTTTTTTCTTATTCTGCACATGTAGGTTTGATTCGTAGCACTAAAAGTACATCTTTATAAACTATTATTCAATTAATAGTTCAATAAAAAGGGAAGTCCTAAGTACAGCAGTATTTTAAATATATTGGAGTAAAACAGGCATTTTCCTTCCAAGTATAGCGGATTGTATGAACTTCTTTATAGCCCACTATTAGAAATCCCACTTCAAACGTCCCCAGTCTTGTGTTAAATGAGTTTGTTAGATATTTAATCAGACACGATTAAATGAAGAAAAACAAATAAACAAACCAAAAGTTTGAAGTGAGTGTATTGTAACTACTGCTTGAGCCTGCTGTAACACTCTTCTCTTCAACACATACAGTCAGTCTACATCTTTCTTTTTTCATCCTCTTTCTACGGGAACGAACACCGGGCAAGAATCATGCCTACTCAGCTTTGTTTTCTTCCCTCAGCTCCTGTCTGCTCTTGTCAGTCTTTGTTCTCCTTGTTCTTCCAGTCTGTTCCTGGATGCATATTCATGGATGCATGTCCTCAGGAGTATAACAAAACAGATTCCTGCAAGAATGCATCTGATTGGCTGTGTGACTGACAATCTTTATCTAAGAGTGTGTGTGCATCACTGTGTCAGTGTATGTGTGCATGACTGTGTAAGTATCACTGCTCTGCATGCGCTCAGGTCCCTATTAAGCTTTTTGCCTTTGATGCTCTTTCCTGTGGCTCGCAAGCTGCCTCTGATGGACAATCCTCTCCATCCTGCCATGTTTTTCCACTCTAAATTTGTCAATAAATGTGTTCATGTCATATGCCATATTCTTTTTACTTAACCTTTCAGATGCATTTTTACACAACCTCATTATTGCTTGTGTGTCCTCTCTTGCAAATTTCTCAGGGGTGGGAGGAAGAGGAAGACGATGAAACTGAGCAGAGATCTGTCAAACCTGGTAGTGTTCACCAACTCTGTTGCTTCACAGGAGTGCCTGAACGAAGGTGAAACACCAAAATTCTGACATTCTACACACAAATAAAAAGGTACAATATATTCTGAACCTTGGGGACATCATCTCAAGTCTAACCCATGTCTTTTTTTTTTTTTCTTTTTTCTTTTCAGGCACTCCAGGTGACGTTTTGTCATTCAGCGAGACCAGAGCACAATCTCTGGTCAATCACAGGACGGAACAGTTTCTGGCTTTTAACCAGCGGCAACTGTCACGGATTTATCCCTCAGCTTATCGTATTGACTCCTCTAATTTTAACCCTCAGTTATACTGGAATGTGGGCTGTCAACTGGGTAAGATTGTGGTGTGTCACTCCAAGCTGCTAATCAAAAAATCAATCCTCACTGCACACCTCATGCACACAGGAGCCGTCTTCTCTGTGGCTTTTGCTTACACTTATAGTTTATACAATATACATGATAAAAAAATTGGATTTAAAATACAATAGCCTGATGGTTAGAAAATGCCATATTTTACAAATATGGATGGTCTAATTTGGGCTGTTCTATTAAAGGGCATCCACAGATTTCTTTCCAAGACATGGCAGATTAAGCTCCTGACTAAGGAGTCAGGGAGATGCTAAAAATCTCTACTTGAAAGTTCATCATCCACAGGACTTGTAACCAAAATGCACTGGACTCCTCTAGAAGCCTGAATTTTGTCTGAATTTGGTTTTGACAACTTGTGATGGTAGTCATGATTGTCAAAGTCTCACTGCACAATGGAACAGTACATTACCTCACATACGTGGCAGAATTGTAATACTTACTTTTTCCAGTAAAAGCCTTTCTAACCATAATAGAAGCAATTTTTTAAAAGATTTCTTTTCTTCCCCCATGGTTGGTCTTCATAATTCTTGATAAGTGCTGTTTCTTGATAAAAACTGAAGAAATGCCTTGTTTGAAAATCTATCTGCTAGGTGGTTGCTTAAATGAGCCTAAACAGCAGTTTGTTGGAATATGGCTTAAAAATTGTTCGTCTAAATGATGAAATTTGCATCTTTTTACCTTTTTCAATGATAGTTATGAATAAGTCATAGCCGTAAAAAGTAAAGATCTGAAACTATGGTCAAAAGATAATTTGATTATGATCATGAGTAATGGATAAATGGGGTGAAGACATAAAAATATATGCTGCACGTTTGTATTTTGTGCATTAAGTTTAAAGGGCTTCTCAGTAGGGTTACATTCAGACCAAGAATCTTTGAAGAATCTTCAGGTAAATAAAGCATACATAATGTAGGGATGGATTCCACTTGGAATTTATTAACTTATTTATTCATTCATGCAGAAATTCCCCTTTCACAAAAGATTTTGAAATAAAATGGTCCTTTTGTGGCATATCTGACAGGTGGGTCGGTGAAAATGCATTTTTTTTCCTTTCTTTTTCAGTGGCCCTTAACTATCAGACAGAGGGGAGGATGATGCAGCTCAACAGAGCCAAGTTTATGGTGAATGGTGGAATTGGTTACGTCCTCAAGCCTCCTCCCATGTGCAAAGGTATAGCACAAAAAACAGACACAGATCCTTATTCATTTGTTGTAATTTGATAATGAAATAATGCTATTTTCAATCCCAGGTATAGATATGTAAACACTGTCTACCTGGAAGTAGAGAAGTCTGCCAAATGACTGATTTTATCAAGAGATTAATGCAAGAATTCACAAAATGTTTTGGTTTTTCACAAAATAACTCTGATCATTTTCATCAATCCTTCTGTAAGTCAGGTTTTCCACTTTAAAACTCAGTGAATTCCTTTATCACAGTTTTGCTTCGCTTATAGTTTACAAACCTACTTATTATAATGCAGATTAAATTATAAACAGGAATCCACTGTGTGGAAACAACAGTGTCAGAGGGCCTGGATGTTAGGATTAACTGATGACATTAATTAAAATTGCTGCTCTGCTGTGTTTTACTCCCTCTAGGCTCCTTCAACCCATTCAGTGATGACCCACTTCCAGCTTACCCTAAGAAGCAGCTCATTCTGAAGATCATTAGTGGCCAGCAGCTGCCCAAACCACCAGATTCCATGCTGGGGGATCGTGGAGAGGTAAAAGCAGTGTTCTCACACTCTCCATCTGTCGTTCTTTCTCATGCACATACTTGCACCCACATACATGCACTTTTATACTTGACTCCCAAGAGATGTTCAACCTGCTCTCACTATAAACATTACAGCTTGAAATGTAATGAATTTTACTTTCCTCTCTTCCCTATCAGATTATTGATCCGTTTGTTGAAGTGGAGATTATCGGTTTGCCAGTTGACTGCTGCAAGGAACAGACACGAGTTGTTGATGACAACGGTTAGACACAAACAGATCAAACAGAACAACACCACAGCATCACATCACCGTTTGCATGGCTTTATTAATGGCTTATTATTGTGTTAAGTCCAGCTATGCAAATGTTTTTGTTACTTTTTTTTTTTTTGTACGTCACATTAAATTATGCTCAAAGCGTTATATCCTGGTTTTTCAGTCCGAGACAGTCTACCTACACTCATAAAAAGTTTGTAAAAGAGACAACACACTGTTTGGGTGACTTTGCTAAATTCCTTTATAAACCTTTCGTGACTCTGCAGAGAGCCAAGATAACAACATGTTGCCATTTGACATATCAAAGCTACAGTGGCTAAATTAAGGGTCTATTTTAAGGTTGTATCACATTCATAACTAATATTTCTAAGCAACTACATCATAGATATTTAGTTTATTCTTTTTCTATCTAATGGAATATTACTATACTTTTATTCTTTGAACTTTCCCTGAAACTTTTTGGAGCCTCCCCAATATATGAACAGCAAACAAACCTAATACAAAACTAAGAAATATTTGTGACACATTAAGTAATTTGCCTCAATGCTCTCCACAGAGCGCATAATAAAACAATAAATACCATAGCTTTGTATGTCACATTTGACTCTAGGAGTTTGCAGCACTACCACAATCAACGTCAAATTAATTATTATAGCCACAAAGGCAGCAAAGCAGAGAGATCTGTTATTGTGACACCTAACATGTCTCTGCACATGAGGCTACCCAGCAGGGGGAAGGGAAAATCCTCCTCAGGGAAAGGTTATGGAGCCCCTCAGTCTTATTGGTGATATACGATAAACACAAAGATCATCGATCTCATAAAAACATCATTTGACTAATCATTTCTACTAACTTTATCTTTTTTCTATTATTTTTGCTCTTGTGCAGTTTAGTAAAGGAATGTGCAGTGAGTAGCAAACTAATGTAAAAGATACCAAATAAAATACACATAACGTTTGTGTTTTTTCCTCAGGTTTCAATCCAGTGTGGGAAGAGAGTCTATCCTTCACTCTTCACATGGCTGAAGTGGCACTTGTGCGTTTCCTTGTCTGGGACCATGACCCGATTGGACGAGACTTTATTGGTCAACGGACTGTTGCCTTTAGCAGCCTGATGCCTGGTCTGTGCAGAATTCTTTTTTTTTTCTTCTTTTTTTTAAATCTATCTCTTAAATGAGGAAAGTTTTCTGTATGACTGACACTGTTGTCACTGCCAGCAAGAATTCAGAACAGTACTGCTAGTTGACACAAACAGGCAAGCTCACACTTATATGCATAATTCCTCCCTGCTTCTGACAGTGAAGCCAGAAGGGAAATTATCCATGACATGAGTGATTTGTATTCTACGGGACCTGTGACCTGGTTGCTTATTTTAGTTATCTATACCCATTGGAGTTGACCCTGAACTCCTGATGCCCTCTCCGGAGGCAACTACTGCACAATCAGCAGTGTGATGACAGCTATTATCATTCTGTAACCCACACTCCAACTCAAACTCTTTCTCCCTTCATCTCTGAACAACAGGTTACAGGCATGTTTACTTGGAGGGGCTGACTGAGGCTTCTATCTTTGTACATGTGTCAGTGCATGATGTCTATGGGAAGGTAAGTGCTTTAAATTGTTCGCTCTTATGCCTCACTTTTAGCTTCTTTTTTTTGTGAGCTCAAATATTATTGTAAAGGAAAACAGAAATGGTGTTTCATTTAGCACGTCAGTCAGTTGAAGCTCTGCTCCTTGCGTCTTTGTTTCTCTAGTGGAGCCCTCTAGTCCTGAACCCCAGCTTTACCATAATGCACTTTTTAGGATCTAACAAGGTATACTGAGAACCCAGGCTCTGTGTTGTGCTGCATGAAAAAGAATTGCATGATTTGGAAATTTATTTTCCAACAAATTTCCAGGCACGTTTGTGTGTGGCTTTGAGTGATGCAATTTACTCACAAAGCTACTTTTTAGTCCATGTTATTTTATTTGATCTTTTTGTGTCGTCATAAACACAAAGGTTGCAGTGTAATCGTGCATGCACAAACAACAAAACTGCAGCTTTTTGCGTCTTGTTTGCAGTGACCTAAGGAGTAACAGTGCCATCTACGGGCAATGTTTAAAAAAGCATGCCATTGTTTCAGTTTCTGCTAATCAACTTTGTTTAATGTTTTTAATACTTTTATAATATTAATACTGTTTCCTTAAATTGAAGAGTCGGAAGAGTTTTGTCAATGTATAAGCAGTCCCATTTCCAGTTATGGACTGGTTCTTTCTTCTTCAGGGCAATCAGCTGCGAGGTATCCGAGGTTTCTTCAGCCGTTCCTCCAAGTCTTCTGTGGACACGAACTCCTCTGGTCTTCGAAAACGCTCTTTCAGTGATCACTTCCTACGCCGCACAGCCAGCGCCCCAGCAAAGGGACGGAAAAAGACCAAGATGGCGTTGTCAGAGTCGATGGCTTCAATATCTGACCATAAGAATGGCACAAGTGCAGGATCAGGTGGAGAGGGAGTGTCAGGGAAGGAATTAGGGGTAGAGAAGCCGATGCAGCCCAGAGCCCCACTTACCCACAGACCAATCTCCATGCCATTAGACAGACTCCTTCAAGGCCAGCTGTCTCTCTGCACCTCAGACAAGGAGCAGCAAGATGGAGGTGCAGACACTGTTATTGGTAGGTATTTTCATCTTGTTCTGGTAAAAGACCGAGGCATTTTGGAATAATGCAAATTACACACAAATTATTTTGATAAATAGTATATGTTAATGTATAATATAAATTAACTGTAATCCAATAGAAACATAGCAAATTATGCAGATGTTTATTAGTCACTGCTGGGGACATTTTGTTCAGTTTTGCATTATTCAGTTAAGCTAAATTATGTTACCAAAATCAATTCTCATTTAACTGATCTAGCATTTCTTAAACCCCATTTTGCCTGTAATTGCTTTGCATATAAATTGATGTAACATTTTTTCTGATTTTCCTTTTCTCTACTTGCTGCTGCAATTACCAAAAAGTCATGTACAGTAATCCTTTGAACTGATAGACCTCAGCCTGTTCTCCATGATACCTTAACATACCTTTTCTATCCCATCTTCATTTGTTGTTTTTCTTTATAGTAGAGAACTGACTAGGATTTTCCTTCAGGTAATCTAAAATACCTATTTCTTTAAGGTTGCATCGTTCAAAAACATACCAGTATTTCGTCCACCCAGTGTATTTTGTTTGAAGTGGTCTGAGAGATATAAATCGCTGTGCTGTTTAATCCCATTTGAGCATCTCTTTCCAAATATGATATTTTAAATACATAATTTCTTCCATTTTTTCCTTTGTTTTCTTTATTTCTTGCTATTTTTTGTAACCTTAGCAGTCCCATTTCCAGCTTCCCCTCCACAGTTGTTCTTGGTGATCCATTTGTCTGTGTAATGCTATTGCATTGTACTGGCTGTAATGTTGCTGTCTTTTAACTGTTTGTTAGCTTGCGTTCTGTTACTAATATAGCGTGTAACTGCTTTTTCATTAATCATTTTCTTTATTTATCTGTTTTTACAGGAGTTTGCCAATTCAACAGGCCTAGATCTTCCTCCGCTGACCTTGTCATTGCATCATCGTTCTCACTTGAGTCAAGCATCTTTTTGCCATCTAAGACGAACAAAAATAATGGAATTGACGAATCAAAAGAAGCTTCTTATCTGCTTATTGGTGGTGGGGAAGTAAGCAAGGAAGAAGATTATGTTAATTACCAGTCAGAACTCACAGCAATACATAAGAACAGTTCTATCTTAGCATTGACAAATAGCCAGGTGAGATCAGATAAACCAGAAACATCATCAAACAGTACACTGTTAACAGTTGCACCTTCAGTCTCATCTTCCTCCTCTGCTGCCTCATCTGCGGCTCCTGTGGGAATGGATTGTGGTCTGAGAAGTACCAGCTCTTTACATGATAGCACTATCTCCAGACTCATTGATGCCATGTCCTTAGGCAATGAGCAAGACACATGTGGCTCCATCTCTGCTCTGATTGGTCAATTTGAAAGCAATATTGATCAAAGCAATGCCACAACTGCAGGACATAACACTCTTTACCATACATCAACCAGTCCAAAAATGCCTCAAGTGGAAGATTTAAGATCTCCTCTCAAGACTAAGATGTTATCTCCAAATAAAAAGCTGTGCATGAGTCCCCAAAAGGCCTCTCAAAAGACAAATCCTGTAAATAAAGAAATTTGTTCCTTCCACAAGATTTCCCAAGCAGACACACCTGCTCCAACCGTCATCTCAAGCCCACAAACTACTGAAATGGAAGATGTGTACACTATTCTGGATGAGGAGGATCTGCTACCTGTGTCAGTTTACAACCTGAGGAAACAGACAGTCCATGTCCAAGCAGACACCACAGGGAGCACGCCTTCAAGTAGTTTAGGGTCCTCTCCTGTAAAAGGGCTTCAGAAATTCGAGAATGGCCATAGTGTTAGCTGGAATTGTGTAGATAGAGGAAGAGGTGACAGGGAAGAAGTAGAGGAGACAGAGGAGCGGATATATGAGGAGGTGAATGATCTCCCAACAGGAGTACCTGAAACAGAGCAGGGTAATTCTGAAATGTACACGAGCTGCTCTTTAAATACGCAGAGCAGTTACCAGTTCCTCCACTATGCAGCTGGAAAGGCATTTACAGAAGTGGAGCTAAATGTCGATGAGGATCCATTGGAAAGTATGCTGACTTCCAGAAGAGATGGCAAACACTGGAGCCAGCTAGTAAGTCCATCCCAACAGCATGCTATGTTTCGAAACCATGATTCCAATCCCAACTATTCAAGCCAAAAAGAGCCATCTTCATTTTCTCAACTTCAGTATCCTAAACGTCCATCTTATCCAGCTTTTTTACAGTGTGATTCCCCAGTAAATCAAATCTCTCATCAGCTGCCCAATCACCACCAACAACAGGACTACTCCCAGCCTCCACTTGACCATAGACATGCCAACTGTGGACCCTCTAACTTTAGTCCTTTGCATCAGAACAGCTATCCCATATCTCAGAGCCATTCTGAGGCCTTCAACAATAGCAGAGACTTGAGCATTTCCTACATGCAACAGAAGAGCTACAGTCGAAGCCAGATCCTAAACAGGTCTCATCATGGCAGACCTGGGTACAGTCAGATGGAGAGTGTCCCACCAGCTGTACCTATAAACATGTCTGGAAACAAAGATGGGAATTTACAATCTTTTGAATGTAAAGCGCTGTACAGCCACCCAGGCTATGACTGCATGATACCTTCAGAGTCTTCAGCTTCGAGAAACAACCAGCCACAAGGCCAAAGTCAAACAAAATCATGTGGCCTTGAACTTCCTGAAAAACATAAGGTTCACCTCAGTCATGCAACGCACCTGCCACAGGCTGCAACCAGACCTTCACTGCTTGCAGATTCAGGGCCTTTATCAAGTCATCTCCCATCTTCTGCCACAGACTCTGCAGTCCCCAGCCCATGCAAGTCGAAGTCTCTGGGAGACCTGACTTCTGAAGACATATCATGCAACTTTAAGGGCAAATACCACATTATTAGTCGCAGTTTTGTCACTCCTCATATGAGGCAGCAAAAGCATATTGGCAGTTTTAAAGAAGCAACACCTTACTCACAGTCTTGTGATCCACTTACCGAACAGTTACGTCGACTGGTCAGTCTGGAGGGGGATGATGGAGACAGGAAAAGCTCTCGATCAACCCAGTTACACCATGAAGAAATATCCCAAGCAGCAAACATATCTCCATTTGTTACCAGAGATATAGATGATTCCCCTCCAGTCCTTACTCGTCGGCTTTCCTCTCGAAGCCAAAGCCGAGTGCGTCACATCAATAGCCGTGCTCGGGAGAGGCAGCAAGAAGCTCTAAAATCTCATCCAGGGGTGGTGATCAATAGTACTGCCAGCCTTGGCGGGGTGGTACTGAGGAACAAACCAGCCTCACAAAATCTATCAGCTAACAGGCACTCTACTGGTTCCTACATAGCAGGCTACATTGGTGAACTGGAAGACAGGGGGCTTCCTGAAGGAGCTTGCACAACATTACGTTATGGAAATGGGGACCATAATGGAGATAGGTACTATACAGATGACTCTCTCCCACCTACAAACACTTCAGAGCCTGAAGTTTACTTTCTGCTCAGACTATAACCCTGTCCAGAGACTAATAGGTGATTAAGGCTCAGGCAGTGATCCTTGATTATTAAGTTTAAATGATCCCTAAAGCCAGATGACCAATTAAATCAGAACTTGCAATATTACATTGACATGTTCAATCACCAATATTTTCTTGTTTAACAGTCAAACTACTGTCTTTCTGGGCTGTTTCTGGTCTGTACAATATACTCTAAGGGAAACATTACATTTATTTAATAGTTGGACTTTATGGCATGAGCTACTTGTATGAAATTTCCACTATTTAATAGTGAATGGTCTAGTTGGCTATGTATTGTCTAAAATCTCCTTGGTGTGAAAATGTACGAAGGAACTTTGTGCCCCGTTAACATGGCTTCCTGGACTGATTGTACAGATATTTTGTTATCTTTGTTTGTGTGTTGTATCGTTTCAACGTATGTTCACTGAATCCGTTACTAAAAAGTTGTCTTTCTTTGTATCATTTGAATGTGTTGTATAATCAAGCAGCTGCCTGTAATAGTTGGGATTCATCTTTGCAAATATCAAATGTAGGTCTTCCTTCTTTCTTCTGTGGCTTTTCATTAGTTGTGTAAATATCTGTGACATTATTTTTCCTCTGAAATGGGTTTCAGTTGAGAATCTGTTTTAACTGTATGCCTGTTTGTGCATGTTACATGTGAACATGTCAAGCATGACTATGCACCAGTTTGTACTATAGATGTTGCATTAGCAAAACACATTTGCACAGAGCAAGTAAAGGACTTAGACTTGTTTGTATTGGGTCCAGTACAATACATAACCTTCTTGTGTTTGGACTTGTTACTGTCTATGACATGTAGAATTTCCAGATGGGATGAATAAATTAAAAAGCAATTGGTGTTTAAAGGTTTTTATTTTTATAATTGCTTTGATACAGAAAGAAAAAGAAACTCTTTCGTTCATTCTGATTATTTTGTTTTGTATAACTTTATGAACTGAAAATAAAAGCAAAAACCAACAAAGTGAGAACAATGCATGATGCAGCTGATGGGTGTAGGGGTGTGAAGGGGAGTTGCTGAGCTGCAGTTTACTTTTGTTTTGTTTTTGGATGATTGTGTTACACCATCCTTTTTTCTTTGTATTGTTGCTCATTCGAGAGCTATGAGCATTTCCTATCGATGCAATAAAATACCGAAATATTTGATTTGGGAAAAAAAAAAAAAAAGGCATGTCTGTTTCTTTTTTCACACCATGGCAACACATCATGGAACCATAACGCAGGTCAAGCTTGAAAGATAGTTTTTTCAAGAGTCAAACGTTGGATATAAGTGTTCATGAAATATAGGATAATAACAAGATACAGTTTGCAATACCACACTTTGTTCAGTTTTATTGTTCAATCAGTGTAATATAGTCCTTTGAAATGGCAGATCAAACACACATACATTAAAGTACATTACCCCCATGTCTGATCTCAAGTTTTTTAGCTTATTAAGACTCTCTAAGACAATATAATATTCTTAACCTGATTCAAATACTGTTATTATAATTAACTTAAATTACAATGCTTAGTTGCATTTGTTAAAATAACAATCAATTTTTCTACAATGAGTTTTTTTCCCCACTAATTTATATCCGACATTAAGATCCAAAGATCACTCAATTCTCCCACAAGTGCTTTATGTGCAGTTATCAAATATGACCTGTATGTGTTAGAAGATGGTGACATTCTACATCATCAGCATGCATTAGAGAACATACAATGATTAATCCTTTCGCCTGATGGTGAAACAGTTTCGGCTAGAACTGGGGCTTTGATACGAAGAGTTTGAATGCAGTGTTTCTTGTTTTTGTTTTTGTTTTTTTAATTTAGCTTATATCGGCCTTCTTTGAATACTGTAATTTTCTCCCACAGTGCAATGGCATACATGTTACATTTATAGATGATTACAGTCTTGAATGAGGGCATGGTTGTTGTGCATCTATGAAGAAATAACCAGCAGGTGGAAGTGTTACAACATTTTAGGCCTCTTTCTACATCCGTTGCAGAGTTTGTATTAACTAATTGGCATTATTCTGTTGTGCAACACTTGATTCATGTTACCTTTGCTAATTAAAGAATTAGCTTCAATATGATGAATAACTAAAGCAATACATCCTTATGATCTTAATAAATTAAATATCTTATTATAAAAAATATATTAACATTAAGGCCACCACTTGTATCCAAATACCATACAAACACATTTGCAAGCAAAATATTTCTTTGTTGTCAAAACCTAAATAAAACACTGATACTGATGAAAGACGAACTACTCGTCTAACATAACCCAAATTCATCAGAACAATTGATGAAATGCTCTTGAAAATTGCTTTTGAAACTGCATGTGACTTTTTTCCTGTCAAGCTTTAATTCAAAGACAAAACAGACAACAAGTATATAAGAGTTACAATCATGTTTCAAAAGAAAAAGGATGACACCATCTTCAATCTAAATCTATTTCATCAATTAAAGTTTTGACTAAAGGCTTTATATGGGTATTAAATGGACTCCTAGAGTCCTGTTTCTGTGTAGTTTAATGTGGATAATTACAAGAAGCATTACTGTCCTTCAATGCACTTTGAAACAAGTGCATTATTTAATTAGATATTTAATCATTTATAAACCCGGAAGACGAATGCTTTATAAGAAAGTCATCAGAAAAACATGCATTTTTGCATTGTGGCCTTGTTTTGTCATAGCGAGGCAGTGGTGAGGAGTCACATGCAGGCTGATGAGACAGGACAAAGATTATTGCAGGAATAAGGTGTAAACACCAAAAATAAATAGGGAGCATTTTGGCAACAAGACAAATGTGACAGTGAACTAGTAAGGAGTAACTGAAACTCTTGGCATCAATACACTGAAGCCAACTAAATGAAACAGGTGAGGCGAGGAGCTAAATCCAATCAACTGAATAAATTACAGGAATGAGCGAAACAGAATAGACAAGAGAAAACCTACAAAATCAGATGAAACAAAATAAAAATAAAACAGACTAACAGAACCCCAAAAGCAAGCCCACAAACCATGACAGCTAAAATTCGAAGCTTGTGAAGTTTAGAAAGAAAATCCATGACAGTCCGGAAAAGGTCAAATTTGGGTATTTGAACAGAAAAAAAGTAAATGTTCATGATTTTAACTAATATGCACAAGAATGGACTGATCCAGGTTATTATAGTCTTGCAAACAAGAGTGAATCAACATCTGTGAGACCCCCATTCCTTATGCAAAGGTAGCGTTAAAGCACTTTTATCAACCTCAATAACACTGATTTCTGGATTGGTCATTCTCAGAGTTCCTCACTGTTGGTGAGAATGAGAAACAAGAAATAAAACTGAGGCGAAACACAGCAAAGGGTCTGGTGAAATGTATTTATCATATTGCCTCTGGATTTGCCACATGATGGATGTGAAGTAGCTACTGGGAATTGCTTTGTTGTTGCCCTAGCAGAAATTAGCTTTCAGTCTGTGGTAAAATATAGCAGGAAAATGTGCAATCCATGGTCACTTGGCATCGTTCAGCAAGCAGGTCACTGTCTCTTTGTAGCATGTAAGTACATGGACATGTTCATGTAGTGTTAATATTGTAAGATGTAATATGGCAAAAACATAATTTAACAGGATTATTAGCTCTCATTCCTGATGTCTAAACTGACACATAAGTGAACATTAACCAGCTTATTGGAAAGCAGGAAAGCCTTCATGCTTCTCATTAGAGGAAAAACCACACTCATGAAGAGATGATTAACCAGGCTGCAGAGGAGAAAGGACACATCTGTCAGTGTTGCCTGGAGGAATAATACATGCAAACACATCTTTGCCAAACCTATCTAAATAGTTTATGGAAATAAGTGTAAATTTAGTATTCAGCTGAACCAACTGGGTGCATATTATCTATCCTCACCATTAGATATATTTTTCTTATCTTCATGAAATTTGATAAAAGTCAAGTTTCAAGCCAGGTCTAATGACTTGGCTGCAAATGCACAGCAAGGCTATATGAATCAACTTTTAGCTAAAGTATGGTGCAATGATCCTGTTTTCCACATCTGTCTCTACGTAAAGTCATGGACATTAAAATTTCACGGTTTTTGTTCTTTGCTGTAATGCAGTTGAGAGAAACCATTTCTAAAAGCAGAAAGTGGCTGCAGCATAAGCAACAGGGTGCTGAGTAGCATCGGTTTCATGTTGCTAAATTTTTCCAAAGGCTGGCATGAGAAACAAGTTTATTACTGAACTAAAAAAAAAGAAGAAAAAGTCAAAAGAAAACCATACAGGATTAATATTATGATCTAAGATTGCAAACCATGAAAAACAACTGAATGCAACCTCTTTGTTCCCCGTTGACACCTCACTGTAATTTTATAATGGGATGTAATTGCTTGTAAAATTACCACTAATTGGAATAACAATTTTCACACCTGTGGCTCATTAATAGGTTAACCCCTGCTTTTCTTGAAGTAAACGTGAGACTGTTGTTGTTGTTCAACCTTATGATAAGCAATGTAAGACTAACACAAAGTTTTCTCGATTAATCTGCTCTTCAAAGATGAAACCTTAGTGTGAGAAACACGAAACCTTGATTGCATATTAAAGCCAAATGATAAGAACAATTGTGATTTACAATGATAACAATAAAAAAAAAACCTTAAACGGTAATTTTTAGGATGCTTTGGAGAAATATCTGAACTTCACCAGAGCATGGTCTGGTATGGTACTTCTCATGATATGAAGTCAAATAAATCAGCAAATGTCTGTGATGCCCTCATTATTGGTTATTTGTTTGCTTGAAGCACAAGAAGAAAAAGCAGTACCATTAATTGAGATTTTTAAAAAAAAAATACATTACATACTCAAATAAATAATAATAATGGAAAAATGTTGGGTGTAGACCACTGTAAATTTAGCAGAAGTTGATGAATGACAAAATCATAAGAATATATTGCTGTGGCACTGGGATAGATGGTAAACACACATTGTTTATTCTAGCAAAAAAAGTGGAGAAGTACCAGTATGACCTAGTTCTCAAGATGTAGCAGGTGGGGTTGTAGGGCTGAAGTTTACACTCATAGTATTATGGCCACCCAAAGCGAGAACCTAGCAACACATGTGGCTGTAGTAATTACTAGTGCAGGGAGGAACCTGGCCTGTTTATTTAAGCTTTCCTCACTTTCTATCAATTTAGGATCAAGTGGAAGATATTAAAGTTGACCTAACTAATAAGATTTTCTTTCTGGCTGGACATGAACTAATTTAAACCTCATTTAAGAATATAAATAAAAGAGATGTAAAGATGCGTAAGTGGAGGTTGTTTTGTAAAAATGTGAACAGCAACAGCAGCTAATGCTGGATTGCCTTCAGGTCTGCCTGGATGCCTGCTGCTATGAAAGAATTTTGCATGAAAAGAAACAAAAAGACATAACAGGATTCCAGCATTTTGATGCAGTGCAATGATTAATTACTGCACTACTTTAATGAGAGGGCTTTTGCAAACTGACAGATTCCCAGCTGTAGTCTGGAGCTGGCAATGTGGTTGAAATATAGTGACTGGCTGAATGGTAACTGGTTCCATTTTGCAACACACTGTACCATGTTAGCAGTGGTATGGACCTTCTGCAGGAGGTTGCTGTTCTGAAAAGAATGAGTCAATATTTGATGAACCAATAGAATTTGTGCAATGCAACATTTCACCTCTGTTAAGACATCATCAGAATAGGTGACCACTTTTTTTTTTTATTTTTATTTTTTTATAAAAATATGCAGGATGTAAATGTTACATCCTACAGGGAAGAGGTGGCTGTTCTTTTTTCATGATTGACAACATTTTAGTCCCATCAAACTTGTATTTTTTTTCTCTCTTCTTAATATGTTTGTTGGGACTCATGAGATCTTCCTTTTGATGGCACATGTGGCTTCTTTGCTGAACTTGCTCTCCATTATGTGTGGAACTCTTTTATGTTTGAATGAGGCCTCAGCTTGGGCCAGAGTCTTAATATTACAATGTTAACAGACCTGTGATTTGCAGGTTGATGCGTGACACCTTGCAACAAAATACATATGAGGATGATGTGATAAAGGAGCAGATATGTTTTTCTTCTTTCTGCTCTTTTTCATGATTTCAGTTACCTTTTGTTTATTTCATTTTGTGTTCTTGGCTTTTAATTTTGTCAGTTTGCTGAAAAACCCGAGTTAATTTTTTAAAATTTAAATAATATGAAAAATGCGTTTTAAGTAATTTAATATTAAATTATTTAATATAATTTAATATGAAGTTCTGCTGCTTCATGACTCTGAATCAGTTGGGCTCTGAATCCAGCAGCCCAAAGCTATGAGGACTGCTGAAGCTAACCTGTTTAATTTGTAAAGTTTCCTGTTAGAGCCCATTCATGGTCTGATGACCTGTCCAATGTTTAACCTGCCTTTTGCCTTCTGTGTAAAAAAAACAAAAACAAAAACAAAAAAACCCCCTATTTTTTTCATTTCTTTATTAATATCTTAACCTTTTAGTCTGATTACGGGTCACGGGGAAGCTGAAGTCTATCCCAACAATCATGGGGCTAAAGGGAGGATACACCCTGGACAGGACATTGGAGGTGCCTAGAGTTAGTTTATTTATATACATATTTTTTTTCACTCACAAAACCATAATTCCAATACAGTTTTTCAGTACTGATATGAAAATAAAATGTATATAAAAATTGGTTGTCGTATTTGGACTACCCGCCATACATCTTCCAGTTTCTGTATCACACACCAGTCACTCATTATTTTTCAGCCTTTGGCTTTGAGTGAAATGATTTAATGCAGTGCCATCTTGTTTACTTTGCCTCTGCTTTGGGCTTTCCAGCAATTATAAATACCCAGAACAGCATCCATGTTGTGCAGAACAGGAGGGAGGGAAGTCATAGTTTAGACACGTTGCTAGTTGGAGGTGAAACCTATAGTTTTTTTTCTAACAACCATTTATTATTATATTCTTTTACTTTACATGCAGCAGATGCTTTAAATATAAACATTTTCCAAATTTTTTACAAATTGTGAAATGCAGTTTAACATTTTTATTTCTGAAATTATTGGATGATGGTGATTTTTTTCATCTCCTCTTTATTACACTTTGTGTAATTAGTATTTGATTGTGTCCTGTGTGTACTTCAAGTCTCCACTACAGCTTTACCCATGTCTTTGGTGTTCTGGCTAATCATTCTGTGGACATACTCAGCTCCATCCCTGCTCCTTGTGGGCAGACAGCTGGGGCTCCGAGTGGGGTTGCAGATGGTTCAGGCTACAAACTGTCGTCGATGGGGAACACCTAAGTACAAAGGTTTGTTTGAGGATGGGGATGTAGTCATTGGTGGACTGTTCAACCTTCATTACTCGCCTCCAGCTGAAGATCATGACTTCACTAAGCAGCCGGAAAACATGCCTTGCACCAAGTAAGAGAGAAAGTCTTCGCTGTAAAGTCTGTCCTTTACATCATTTAATTTCCTGACAATTTTTCCTTTTAAAAAATGTCATGCTTTTTTTTTTAGATCAGCTGTTTTTAAGTTACCTGAACATTCAGACTCATATCTTTATCATAACATTTCTCCTGTGTTTTTCAGTTTGCAACATCTACCCCTTCAGTACATGAATGCTATGATTTTTGCTGTAGAGGAAATAAATCATAGTTCAGCCTTGCTACCAGGGGTGAAGTTGGGCTATTATATTCATGATAGCTGTGCCCTTTCTGCTTGGGCTCTACCAGCAGCTTTCTCAATGGTTGGTGGAGACGCGCCTACCTGTAACGCTGCAGCTGGATATGAAGAGGAAACTGGGGAGAGAACAGGTATTAAATCTCACTTGTGTGTTGTATAAAGATCCAACACTGGTATGCTCTTTTTAGTGAAAAACTTATTATATTATATCTTTTTCTTTTGCCATTAGGTGATCAGACTGTTCCGTTAATCATTGGTGGGGATTCATCTGCAACAGCCCAAATACTCTCCAGGATCTTGGGGCCACTTCATGTCCCTTTAGTGAGTTCCACTTAGATATGGATTTTTTAAAGAGTAATTTTATTTATCTCACTTAATGGACAGTGGGGTGGAAGTAGAGGCACATTTATGATTATTTGCCTTTATTTCATGTCACTGATTTTATGGATTTGTTTTTGTTGCACACTTTAAAAGGGACTCAATTTATAATGAAGAGTAACAAAACAACTGTAGGGAAAGTAATTCCAGAGTAAACCTAATGTATTGTAAAATGGTGTGTTTAATCAAGTGTGGAGAATGAAGATTATTATTTCTGATGCACTTTCTGTCTCTCAGTTGAGCTACACAGCTAGCTGCACCTGTCTAAGTGACAGGCAACAATACCCAAACTTCTTCAGGACAATGGCCAGTGATGTTTTTCAAGCCCAGGCTGTGGTCCAGCTTGCCATACACTTCAAATGGACTTGGATTGGCGCAGTGATTGCAAATAATGATTATGGGCATATGGCAGTGAAGGTGGCTCCATTTGTTGTTGAATTTTATTTGTGGGAAACGTTAAAGGATCTGTATTAATACCATTTTTAAGCTCTTGACTTTACTTAAACCTCATGTTTTTCTTGCTTTGAATATATAATGCAGGTATTTCAGGAGGGGATTCAGGGGGCCGGAATATGTCTGGCATTTGTTGAGACTCTCCAAAGGGAAAATATTGTGAACGATGCCAGACGAGCGGCGCTCACAATTCAAGCCTCAACTGCAAAAGTGATTTTGATCTTCACCTGGTACACAGATGTGAGGGAACTGTTTGTGCAACTAGACAATTTAAATGTAAGAAACGAAAATGGAACATCATTTAACTTCAAATCCCAAATGAAGACTTTTCCCACTGAAAAGAGCTTTATTATCTTGTTATGACTAGGTGACTGACAGGCAGTTTCTGGCCAGCGAGGCTTGGAGCGCCAGCAGTGATCTTCTCCAAAATCCCATCTCTTATAAAGTGGCAAGAGGTGTTCTTGGTGTGGCCATTCGAAGTTCACCTCTACCTGGATTTGAAAACTACATAAAAAATTTGAACCCATCTCTTCGCCCCGGTGATGAGTTCTTGAAGGAATTTTGGGAAAAGGAGTTTGACTGCATCCCAAGAGATACTTCTCATTCTTCTGTTGCTTCATCACCTGTTCGTTCTGACGGATCCCTTCAGAGAGCTGCTCTACCACCCTGCAATGGCGCAGAGACCTTGGAGGGAGTGCATGATGTCTTTACCGACGCCTCTCAGCTACGAGTGACATATAATGTCTATCTTGCAGTTTATGCCGCAGCCCACGCTCTTCACACTCTTCTCTCCTGCCCTGACATAGGCAGTCCCCCTGGAAACAACATTTCCGCCTGCTCCTTTCCAAAACTAATCAAACCCTCTGAGGTAAACAAATTCAGCTTCAACATTTTTGTACGTTGGATTCAGGCTGCACATATATGTTATGTTTGGTCATTTCATGCCGATCCATGCGTCATTTCAAAACTATACTACAGCTTTTCAGTGTAATCTTAGAAAAATCTATTTACTTTTCTAACATTTTGATACTTTCAGCTCATGCAGCACCTTAGCAAGGTGAACTTCACCACACCACAGGGTGAACTGTTTTATTTCCAAGGGGCAGACATTACAGCCAAATACGACCTTGTTAACTGGCAAAGCACCTCTGAAGGACAGCTCCGGTTAGTTTTGATTGGTCGTGTGGATGGGTTTGACCTCCACCTCAATGACTCAGCGATTCAGTGGAGCACAGGATCTGATCAGGTACAACATCAAAGTTTCGGTGAATAAATACTTATTATGACCATTATGGCATGTGCTACTAATGTGTCTTTAAATGTTGTTTAGGTGCCTGTTTCAGTGTGTAGTGAGAGCTGCCCCCCAGGTACACGGGTGGCCACCAGGAAAGGGGAACCGATCTGCTGCTTTGACTGCATCCCGTGTGCTGATGGGGAGATTAGCAATGCAACTGGTTAGAGAAACATTTTCTTTAGTCAGTCCTCCAGTAGCTGCACAATCTTTTAAAATGATAATCTTTACAGCTCATCTACAGTCTGTCCCTACTTCTCTCTCTCATATTCATGTGCTTCTCCCAGGTTCTCCTCACTGTGATCGTTGTCCATCTGAGTTCTGGTCCAATGCTGAACGAACAGCTTGCATCCCCCGCCAACTGGATTTCCTTTCATTTAATGAAACTTTGGGCATTACTCTGACAGCAGTTGCTGTTTCTGGTGCCGTAGTGACAACAGCTGTGTTTGTGGTGTTCCTTTATCACCGTCAAACACCTGTGGTAAGAGAATACATTGATGTACATCAATTTAGCATTTCTGAACCAACTAAATTTAGTATATTTGTTAAAAATGTTTGGAATGAATCCTTATAATGCGAATGTAATCCATTGCTCATGTTTAGGTACGTGCCAACAACTCGGAGCTGAGCTTCCTGCTTCTCTTGTCG
Organism: Telmatherina bonti; assembly: GCF_933228915.1. NCBI lineage: Eukaryota > Metazoa > Chordata > Actinopteri > Atheriniformes > Telmatherinidae > Telmatherina > Telmatherina bonti. The sequence continues at coordinate 26,064,671 of NC_136627.1, read as the reverse complement.
TTGAAACTCTGCTTCATGTGCTCACTGGTGTTCATCGGTCGTCCATCAGTCTGGTCTTGTCGATTCCAACAAGCAGCTTTTGGGATTAGCTTTGTACTATGCGTTTCATGCCTCCAAGTCAAGACCATTGTGGTTCTGGCAGCGTTCCGCTCAGCTCGACCAGGAGCCGAAGCCTTGATGAAGTGGTTTGGTCCAGCACAGCAGAGAGGAAGCGTCTGCTTTTTCACTTGTATACAGGTCTGGCAAAGTTTCAATGCAACTTTTCTCTTTTCTCTTTACTTAAAGTAAAAGGTGTCATGCTTCTGTCCATCAAGGTTGTCATCTGTATTATCTGGCTCTCGCTCAGCCCTCCAATACCTCAGCCTGACCTGGATGTCCCGGGATTAAAGGTTACTCTGAAGTGTGCCATGGCCTCTGTGGTGGGTTTCTCTCTGATATTGGGCTACATTGGCCTTCTAGGCTGCACCAGTCTCCTCTTAGCCTTTCTTGCCAGGAAACTCCCCGACAACTTCAATGAAGCCAAACTGATCACCTTCAGCATGCTGATCTTCTGTGCGGTCTGGGTGGCTTTTGTTCCAGCTTATGTTAGTTCTCCTGGAAAATACGCAGTAGCAGTGGAGATTTTTGCCATCCTTGCCTCAAGCTTCGGTTTACTGTTCTGCATCTTTGCTCCAAAGTGTTTCATCATACTTTTGAGGCCAGAGAAAAATACTAAGAGACATCTAATGGCCAGGTAGCTAAAACAATTTACATCGCATGCTGGGACTTGCTACTCTAAGTCATCTAAATTTGTTATTCAGAAATGCATTTAAAATGATCTAATAATGAAAACTTTTGCATATTATGTATTGTACTATGATCTATATACTGTGTAAAATTTCTTTGGTAGTAAGCCCACAACAGTAAATGGGTGATTTTTTATTATATTCTTTATTATCAAAGTTGAGAAAGAACAAGAACAAGGCAATACACTGTGACAATAAATAAATAAATAAATAAATCTGTTTTTAACATTAAATCTGACTTGAGATCCTTTTTTCATATTTGCAGCATTTAATTAAGTAACTCATCTTGTATTGAAAAAAAAAAAAGAAAAGAAACAAATTAAACAGCATTATTATGCAGAATAAGAACAGTAAAAAACTGCCTTATCTTTTCTTTAATTTTTAAAAGATTTGTCAAAAAATTAGGTCATTTGAATGACTGTAGATAATAGTGTCTTAATTGTCTTAATCATGACAAAAAGTATTGTCAAATCATATGTGGTTTTATTCAAAACAATGAAAGTTTCAGTTGATGGTACGTCCTCATTATGCTTTACTTTATTACTTTACCTAACTGCATAAAATCTATACTCCTCACAGCTTTTCACAATTGCAATGAATAAAAAGTTTTCTTTTTAATGCTATCATTTCACAAGTCCTAATGCTCTAGCTTAAAAGCAAGGGATGAATGGATCTTGCGAGTTACATGCTGTTATATTATTAACTTGCTGCTGCCCTCTGCTGTCCGTTTGTCCATCTGAGACTTGTATGTAGACAACTGAGGGAAAGATTATTAATGAAAATCGTAATAGGTTATTCTTTCATACTTTTTAAAGACAAGACATAGAAAAACAGGCCTTTAAATAAAATGTGTTGATATGTGCACATAATGGGTCCTGATTATATAAAATATATTATGTAATATTTGAAAATATAGAAATTGCTGAGAAAAAAAAAGAAAAAAAAGCAGCAGTACGTGTTGACCGAGGAGGAAAATTAGACCTAACTCTACAACCAACAGAGAGATTTAACTGGCTTCATGGTGAGGTGCAAACAGATAAAAGAATTCATAGTTTTGATATTTATTGTGTGATTATATTTCAAATCAGTAGATAATATACTTTTATGCAATTACAGAAATAATCAGCAAAGTTTATCTGTGGGTTGAAATCCTGTTAAAAGAGTAAATATTTGTGTAATGACTATGGGTACAATAAATGAACCAATTAATATTTTATTTAATGAAAATAAACTATAGGTAAAAGAGCACAAGATTCATTTTCAGTGTCCACAATGTCTGATTTAGTGTCATGTATTTCAACCTAGTAAAAGAAAAGGAAAAAATAAAACTTATTATCTACCCTGAATGATCTTACCCACAATGCTCTATATTCACATGTATTAGTTTGGCATTAGCTCTACCTCATACAATGTCAGAAACAATATATGTTAGGAAGTAAAAAAGAAAAAAAATTCATTCTGTCCTATAAAATGAATGTGAGCTCTTTTATGACTCGATGCCTCGACCCATGATTGCTTTCTTTGTGTTTCTTTCTGGTCTCAGCAAGATTATGTAACATTTAGGACCAAAAAGTGCCAGCAAGAGTCCAAAACTTGAAGCCAGGATGGCAAACACCTCCACCACATCTGCATATTTGCCTGGTGAGCTGATATAAGCGGGAACAAAGGCCACCCACACAGCACAGAAGATCAGCATGCTGAACGTGATGAGTTTGGCCTCGTTGAAGTTATCTGGTAGATTTCTTGCCAAAAACGCTAACAGAAAGCTGAGCAGAGCAAGTAAGCCAATGTATCCAAGTAAAACTGCAAAGCCAATCGTAGACCCAACTACACACTCATACACTATCTTGTCATTATGGTACTGGGTGTTTTTATGTGGTGCAGGTGAAGCTGTGACAAGCCAAGCAGTGCAGATTGCTGCTTGAACAGAAGTAAGAACAAAAACTGTTCCTCTCTGCTGCATCGCACCAAACCACTTGAGATTGGCTCCTCCTCCTGGCTTGGAGGATTTGAACACAGCCAAAACCACCATGGTTTTAACCAGGATGCATGACACACAAAGCACAAAGCTGATCCCGAAAGCTGCATGTCTCAGCTGGCACGTCCACAGTCTGGGTCGTCCAATGAAAAGCAGCGAACACAGGAAGCACAGTTTGAGTGAAAGTAATAGCTGAAAGCTCAGTTCTGAGTTGTTGGCTCGTACGATAGGTGTGCTGCGATGATAAGTGAAGATTCCCAGGACAACGGCACAGATACATGTTCCCAGTAATGATGCAGCCGTCAAACAGATACCCAGAGGCTCTTGATAAGAGAGGAATTCTGTCCTCTTAGGAACACAGTGGTCACGCTGAGGACTGGACCAGAAGTCTTCTGGACAGCTGATGCACTCCAGGGAGTCTAACAAAAACAGGACACAACGTGACATATATATATACTGCATGATTAACATGCTTTTATAAAAATATGTCACATGGATACCCACTGGTTTCATTATTAATCTCTCCCTCAGAACAAGGGATGCAGTCAAAACAGCACTCAGGTTCCCCCTTCCTTCTCACCATGCGAGTACCTGGCAGACAATTCTCACTGCACACTGAGCGAGGAGGCTATGGAAGTAAAAAGACAGGTTCTGTTATTTCAGGGTTCTTTCCTGTTTGAGGATGAGTTATAAAAAAAAGATGGGCGATAACTTTTCTTGATTTGAAATTCCAGAAGATCTTCTCTTCATCAATTGTAAGCTCTTCCCCTTTAAATTCTGATAGTTGAACTTCTCCCACATTTTGAATTTCCGTTCTTCCGTCAGGAAGCCACAACCAGTTCATCACATCATATATTGGGAGCGCATCGCCTTTGTCATCAAACGATACCCGGTCACCAAATGATGTTGTGAAGTTCACTTTTTTCAGGTAATGCACAAGCTAAGAAAGAAAAAAAAATAGAAGAAATATGGCAGAAAAACAATAAAATGAGGTGAAAAACATTTAGTAATTAAAACACAGTAAACAACATTTCCAGTGATGCAATATTGCTTCTTATTTATAACCTGGAGAACAACTTTTTTTTTCTGAATTGGTCCTGTCTTTTTATGATCTATTTGAATACTTTGTGTTTCATCATGCTGACTAAACTCTGGAGAAACACTGGATTCAGTTACATAAGCAGGAGGAACATTGCATACCTGCCATGGCTGAAGTGTTTGCAAAGTGGCACAGCTGTCCTCACTAAAAGGCCCTCTCCCCTGCTCACACTGCAGCATATGATGAAGGGCATATGCCAATGCATACACAGCTTTGTACACATTGTACTCAGGTCTGAGATTAGAAACATCCAAAAACTCCGTCTCCACGCTCTCTAGATCTTCTTCTCCAGTGCACAATGTTCCCCCGTTTTCCAGCCAGTCTAATGAAGGTGGTGCAAATCTACACTTAAATGTGAATTCCCAGAACTGGTTTACCTGGAATACATGCAAAACTTATACACAGTCAATGATACTTGTTTTTTTTGGGTTTTTTTTTCACTGTTTTACTGATAGAAACAAGAGCAGCGTATGCTGGAAAAACTCACAATGCTATTTTCATGGCTGTTGTTATGATGTAGATCAGGACGTGTTTGCAAAAGAAAGTCCCTGAGGCCTGGTATTTCCCCTCGACGAATAGCAATTCCCAGTGTTCCACCCAGGTATGGCATGAGGTGGGGGGTCTGGAGCACAGCAGCTGCTGTCCAGGCTTCACTGGCCATCCACTGCAGACCTGACATATTCTGTCTCACCACCTGTGCACATACCAAATATATGCACTCAGATTTTCAAGCCACTACATTACTGCATCAATCAATTATACAAAGCTGATTCCTTAATTCTACTCTTTTACAGATAATATCTATGCTTTGCATTGAGAAATAATAGTTTGTTGTTTTTTTTTTAAACCAAGACAAACCTCCTCCATGAGATTAATGATTTGACTCTCATGTGCAAACACAATGACCACACGGGCTGTGGATTTCCTCATCACATCCACAATCCTCTTCAGTTCGGTCGTGTCTTTCTCCCATGGCAAAACCTCTAAGTAAGCCAGGCAGCCTGCACCAGACAGACTGAGATCTGTTTGGAAGGACCGGGCAGCATGGAGTCCATAATCATCATCACTGATCAGCAGACCAGCCCAAGTCCAGCCGAAATGTTTTAAAATCTGAATCATAGCTCGAACCTGAATGAGTGCAGGGTGAGGAAAGAGTGGAATTCACAAGCTAAATATATCTGATAGTTGCTTTTTTTTTTTTTTTTTAGACTATTTTACTTTATTTGACAACAAAAAGACTATGAATAGTTGAATTTAACATATAATTGTGTAAAATACGTTTCAAAGTAAGGTTTTTTTTGTTTTTTTTTACCTGGAAAGCATCACCTGGGATTGTCCTGAAAAAAGATGGAAACTTCTGCCGGTCACTTAAGCAGGAACATGTGGCGAAATAACTCACCTATGAAGTAGAAACACACACTTTGCATTGCTAAAGCTATCCAAAAGCTTTATCAGCCATTTGTAAACTATACACCTAATATATGCTGCATGTTTTATATTTGATGCACAAGTTTCTGAAACCTTCAGCATTATTTAATGATAAAAATGTGTAGCAACCAGGAGCCAGAAGTCTATTTGGTAATAATTTTGACATATCACATAGTAATAAATAATAAACATAATTAAAAAAAATATTTTGTTAGCTACATTAAGTTAAAGGGACAAAACAAAACTTCAGCAAAAAAAATGTGACTTTTCTTGCAATCTTTTCTTGGGTCAGGCTTTAAAGGGTTAAATCATTCAAGGACTTTTTTGATGGTAAAATGAAAAACTTACCATAGGTACTCTGTACAAACCTAAGACACTGGAGATGGCTATAGAGCGTGTTGACGATGAATCACCTACAATCCCAAGAACTGGAGGGCTTCCCACACACGTCTTATTCAATGTGATTCGCTCCTCTTGACCACTGACTAATGCCAGCGCTGCACGGAATCCAACTCCAAGAGTGAGACAATTATCAAACAGACTGTATCCCAGAGTCACATTTGGAAGGAGTTTTGTGTTTCTGTTGATCTCATCAATAGCAAAGGTCATGGTCTGGACCTGCCGAAAGCCTAGAACATCAAAACTGAGACAAAGATATTTCACTGTTTAACAGAAAAAATATAACCAAGCCAGCTGCATGGAACAATCACCTTTACATAATAAAAAAAGAGGATTGCATAGAAATATTTGAAATGTTCACAAATAAAACTTTTACCCATTTAAAATAAGCTTTTGTTCTGTAAATGCCAGATTTCTCCCAGATTCTTTCAATTGCCGTAACCCAAACACACTCACCCGTTGCAGGTTAGTTGTTGTGGCTTGGAGATAAAAGACAGGTCGGGAAAGGTGGAAAAGAAGTGAATTTGAAACAGTCCTCCCAGAACCACATCTCCAGCCTTGTGCATCCCATTTAGATGAAATTGTCCTTGTAACTCACAAGAGGAGAACTGAGAGGAGAATGCCGTGGAAATAAAAGTGGACTCAAACAACACAAGCAAGACTAGGCTTGTGTGTAAAATAGGCCGCATGACTTTCACCTGGCTGGCCTCTTCTCAAAGCCCTGTCATTGTGTTTTAATGTTTAGTTATTCCACTTTTATTGGTTTGCACTCTTCTTTCACCTTACACGCATTAAAGAAGAAAAAATGTGGGCAGGGCCTAAAATGCATTCAATTTTAGAATGATTTTTCATCACAGTTTAAATGCTTTTAATAATATTGCAATACTGCAGTGAAATAAACTCTCCACTAGATGGCAGCAACACACCAAGAACGTTGCACTGAGCCTACAAGGTTTTACAAAGATTTGTCTCATGATGATGGTTGGTGTACACGCTGAAAGGAATGTCTGACATAGAAACAATGTTTGATATGATTCCATATCATATAGTGTCCTTATTAATAAAATTAGAAACAGCAAAAAATATTTCTGTCACTTTTGAAATGGATGGTGACGGCAAAGTGATTTCTTGGGTTTGTCAGAAAAAATGCTGATGTAAAGGAAATTAAAAATACTTTGGGGAGTTGACATTCAGCAGCTGAACAAATCTTTAGAACTTAACTGGGACTTTTTCCACATCACCACTTAGGTTCAGCTTTCCTGCATTCTCTTTTTTGGTTTGTGACAATATTGGTATTTTGCTGAGGTGTCTTTGGTTCGCTTAAGGTGCTCTTGATTCCTATCAGCAACAGCATCCTTTACATTTAAGATTTTTAGACGGAAACGATCCAGAAGTCTATCAACTGACTCTGCAGTCATTACTTGTAATATAGCTATGGCCTTGATAACCTCTACACTTCCTAACCGAGAACCAGCTTGTTTGGACATTCTTGAATCAAGCAAGAAACAAAAAATGGCCAGACAGGGCCAAGTTAGTGACTCCAACTATGGGAATATCAGCACCAACAGAAAACAACAAGATCCAGAATGAGACCTCGAATGAATGTAGGTCAATTCTTTTACATGTTGCCACAAACAAAATGTGTTAAATACAGAAATAAATTCCTTGGATTTATCATCTGTCATTTTATCTGAGATGGCCAGCACATGTCCACAAGGGCTGCATGCAGTCCTGTAAGTGTTGGGAGTTTCCCTGCTGCAACACACCAGACTCCAATCAAGGGGTTTTTAGCAGACAGCGTGATATCAAGTGCTGCACAAAGTGTTCAAAACATTTTTAATGTAAAGCACTTTGAGTTGCATTTTTATGTACAATAAAGTGCCCTATAAATAAAGTTTAATTTGATTTGATTTGGCACAAACTCTGTCCCAGAAGGAGTAACATGAGTTCATTTCAGTTAGAAAAGATGGCGCAGTATGCATGGATGGAAAAGGAGAGGGATGTCTTTGTACAAATCATTAAAAAAAACAACCCATTATTGTTTGTTGCAAAAAACAGCAAAATGCAGTTATAAAAGAGGCAATGAGGGAGAAGGGCTTCAAAAAGCCGTGTTGCAAGTACCCTGTCGCAACACAGCATGACTACCTGGCATAATGCGCTAAACAAACATAATTGAATTTTTGATGATTAAAAATAAAAAACTAAAATAGTAAAGTTTTCTATCTGAAAATGACATTTTTGATGTCCTTTGCAATAATGAAGGAAGTAAATGATTTTTGCACTAAAGAAGGCTACACATTTTTTCTATTTCTATGATTGCTGAGTCAGTGGAGTTGACTATATTTTAAACTTACAACTAAAACTGTGTAATTAAATATATTTATAATTATAGTAGCTTATTTTAGTCTTAATTTTCTGGAGTTCAATAGCTGATAGGAATGTTACTGTAAAACTGTTTTTAAATCAAGTGCTTGCATCAGTGCTGCTAATTTACAATGAATTGTCATTATTACAGGATAGATCCAGATTGCTGATATCTTAGATTTCATCTTTTACTTTAAATGTTCAATATATTTTAATTTGACCAGTTTCTGAACACCACAGACAAATGCTGCATATTAAGCTGCAGTCTTATTTCCAGTCCTCAAGAATAAATTGATATTAAATGTCAATGAATATTATGTTAATCATTGCTTGAAAAACAACAACATACACAGCAATCTGCTTCACATATAATTTCTTTATTGCTTTAAGTACATTGTGATGATTATTGGTAAAATGAAAATACAGACAGGAATTTGAAGAATGAACTAATCTTATAACTTGGTGGTTGTATGACCTATTAGAGCTTTTTTTGTGTTTTTGTCTGGTCTCATTAGGATTACATAACATTTAGGTCCAAACAACGCCAACAACAGTCCAAAACTGGAGGCCAAGATGGCAAAAACCTCCACTGCATCTGCATATTTGCCTGGGGAGTTAACATAAGCAGGAATGAAGGCCACCCACACAGCACAGAATATTAACATGCTGAATGTGATGAGTTTGGCTTCATTGAAGTTGTTGGGAAGATTTCTTACCAGAAATGCTAAGATGAAGCTAAGAATAGCAAGTAAGCCAATATAGCCCATTAACAATGCAAAACCAACAGTGGACCCACCTACACACTCATAAACTATTTTGTCATCATAGTATTGTGTATTTTTATATGGAGATGGTGAGGAAGAGACAAGCCAAGCAGTGCAGATTGCTGCCTGGATGCAAGTAAGAGCAAAAACTGTTCCTCTCTGCTGCATCGCACCAAACCACTTGAGATTGGCTCCTCCTCCTGGCTTGGAGGATTTGAACACAGCCAAAACCACCATGGTTTTAACCAGGATGCATGACACACAAAGCACAAAGCTGATTCTGAAAGCTGCATGTCTCAGCTGGCACGTCCATAGTCTGGGTCGTCCAATGAAAAGCAGCGAACACAGGAAGCACAGTTTGAGTGACACCAAGAGCAGAAAGCTCAGTTCTGAGTTGTTGGCTCGTACTATTGGTGTGCTGCGATGATAAGTGAAGATCCCCAGGACAATGGCACAAAAAAAAGTACCCAGCAATGAGGTAGTTGTCAAGCAGATACCCAGAGGATCTTGATAGGAGAGGAACTCTGTTTTCTTAGGAACACAGTGGTCACGCTGAGGACTGGACCAGAAGTCTTCTGGACAGCTGATGCACTCCAAGGAGTCTAACAAAACATAGATTACAATGAGATTCAAACAATAAATGTTACAAAAAATCCTTTTAAACATCAACACCTACTAGTATTATTGGCTATTTTTCCTTTGGAACATGGGATACAGCTAAAGCAGCATTCAGGCTGGCCCTTTTCGCTGACTATCCGGGTACCTGGAGGACAATTCTCACTGCACACAGACTGAGGAGGCTGTAGGAAGACAAAGTTTCAATGTTACTCCATCATTATACATAATCTGCCATGTCTTTTGTAAAAGAAAGAATAAAAATAACAATCTGAAAAATAAATGAATGACCTCTTTTGATTTTGAGTTCCAGAAGATTTTATCTTCAGCAAGTGTGAGTTCGTCTCCTCCAGAGATTGACCTCCTGACCTCGCCCACAGTCTGAACTTTTGTTCTTCCATCAGGTAGCCACATCCAGTTCATAACATCATAAATTGGTAATGCATCCCCATTCTCATCAAATGACACCTGATCACCATATGATGTGGTGAAGTTTACCTTTTGCAGATAATGTACAAGCTACAAATGTACAAAGCACAGTTAAATATGCATTAGGATCATTGTCATAATAGCAGATGTCTTTTGTCAACCAGTGAGTTTCAGGCTAGCTGGAGCTAACAAGCTAAATTAACAGGTGTTTAGTGTATTGTACATCTGTAATACAAAGATATATTATATCTAAAATTTGAACTTGTAGATGACCCAATTATAGACTATTTAGAAAAAAAATCATATAAATCAGGAAATTACAAAATATTCTAAATATAAATGTGTTTTTGATACTTGCAATTTTAAGTTCTTTTTTCTTGCAGGGCTACGAGAAGTATCGTGTGATTGGTCGGACATTTGAGGTGGGCGTCGTTACCATGGAGAAAGCATGAAGCGGAGTTGCTGCTTTCGCGGTTTTGCTGTTGCAGGTAAAACGGATTGTTTTGATAAAACAGCCGATTGAGGTGGTGAGAAATTACAAACATTTTTACAAGTAGCATTAAAACACTCGGACCCAGCCGCGTGCACAACCCGCCCTGCTGTGGGCGAAGTTGCTCGTTAAATATGAAACTAAAAAGCACTCGGGGAGCGGAAACCTCCGCCAAGCACAATGTTAAAGAATCCTTTTAAAAGATTCCTGGATCCAAAAGGTGATCCGGATCACCACCAAAATTGAATCAGTTCTTCATTTTTACATTTGCAACAATTCTTGAATTTAAAAAAAAAATCCCTCCGTAACCTTTTAAGTTATGTTGAGCAAAAAGACGCCAGGAAAAACATAACCCGGCAGAGGTAACAACCAGGTTCATTGCACATAAAGCAGACATTGTTTCCCGCAGTGACCCCCTCCCCGCTGCAGACGTGCTTCTCGTGGAGTATGTATGGACCTGACGAACAAGATGTTTTTTCTTGTTCTTGCAGCCTCGAGAACAAGAACTCAGTTCTTGCTTCTCGTGGAGTATGTAACAAGCTTTAATCATATTCCAAGCTAACCATTACATGAGGGTCTAGCAGGTACTTTTTAAAGAATGCTTTATAAAAATAAAAACTAAAGGAGCTGATGTCACACCTGCCACGGTTCCAGAGTTTGCAGAGTGGCACAGCTGTGTCCTCTGAAAGGCCCATTCCCAGACTCACAGTGCAGCAGGTCATCAAGGGCATGAGCCAGTGAATACACAGCCTTGTACACATTGTACTCAGGCCTGAGGTTAGAAAGATCCCAAAACTCAGTCTCACTATGTGAAATATCTTCCTCTGCAGTACACAGCGTTCCCTCAGCTTCTGTCCAATCTGCTGGATCGAATTTACACTGAAATGTGTGTTCCCAAAACTGTTTCACCTGAAACATAAAAAAGACATTTACTAAAAACATCACTTCCACTGTTTTGTTTACACATAGTTTATGTGCTTATTTTAAAAAAAAAAAAAAAAAAAAAAAAAAAAAACTAGATTAAGTCTAAGATCAAACTATCACCATGTTGTTTTTATTGCTGTCGTTTCGGTCAGGATTTATTTGGAACAGAAATTCCCTGAGCCCTGGAATTTCTCCTCGACGTATGGCGATGCCAAGTGTGCCGCTCAGGTATGGCATGAAGAGTGGTGTTTGGAGAACAGCAGCTGATGTCCAGGTTTCGCTGGCAATCCACTGTCGACCTGTTACATTCTGGCTCGCCACCTAAATTTAATTCAATGACCAGTTAACATCTTCAAGAATATATTTCATTCATTCAGGGAGGAAAAGGCTGTCATTTTAGGCATCATGGGTAATTTCAGCTTTTGTAAGATGAAAATAGATGCTTATAAAAGGTTTTAGTAAATATTTCTAATAATATTAGCAATAATAATAATAAGTTAATAATAAGATATTTATTTTCTAACCTCGTTCATCAGTTGAATCATGTGAATTTCATGTGCAAACACAATGACAACACGAGCTGTTGATTGTTTAATCAAATGTACAATCCTCTTGAGTTCACTTGGATTACTGTCCCAGGGTAAAACCTCAAGGTAGGCCAGGCAACCTCCACCAAAGTTAGGCAGGTCTGATTGAAATGATTGGGCAACATGAAGTCCATAATCATCATCACTGACCAGCAGACCTACCCACGTCCAGCCAAAGTGTTTCAGAATTTGAATCATAGCACGTACCTACATGTGGGCACATGAGCACGAAGCAATTAGCAATGTGGAGAAGTGTATTTTTTTAAGAACAATATATAGTTGATCTCTATACATTTCTCTGAAACTCTTGTTACACTTATCAGCATAAAAAAAAAAAAAAAAAGAAAAAAAGAGAAATGGCTGCATCATTTAGTATTTTTTTTTTTTTATTCCGACTGAACTACATGTACTACAAATTGTGAGAGGTGTAACTGTGTTTAACCTGGAAAGCATCACTTGGAATTGTTCTGAAAAAGGTTGGAAAGCGCTGCCGGTCACTCAGGCAGGAACATGTGGCAAAATAACTCACCTGTGAAGAAGCATACAGAATTTCTATGGTCATATTTTTTTTTTTTTTTTTAATAATCATTAAAAACATTAAAGTACAGAAGACTGGAATTTTGAAACTCACAAGAGGCATTTTGTATAAACTGAGCACATTGGCAATGGCAATAGAAAAAGTGGAATAGTGATCTCCCACAATTCCCAGGACCGGAGGGGTTCCTGAACAGTTCTGCTGGAGCTGAAACTGGTCTTCCCGACCACTGGCCAGTGATAAAGCACCACTAAATCCAATAACAAGTGCACCACAGTTATCATAAATACTGTATCCTAGGGTCACGTTTGGAAGCAGGTTGGAGTTCTTGTTGATCTCCTCAATAGCAAAGGCCATAGTCATGGCATGCCTGAACCCTAAAGTGTCAAAACTAAGAAAGAAAAAGCATTGGTTAACTTCTAAGGAAATGTCTTCATCAGAAATTCAGAGAATTTTGGAACAGACTATCTGTGTGTGTGAAAATAAAAGACATGTTGCAGTTATTACATAATGATACATTTGCATATGCTTGTAAAAACAAACAAAAAGAAATTAACAAGCCTTTTTGCCATCCTCAACCCATGAATGTTTTGGTAAGGTGTCATCAATGTGCATCTTTGCTTTCCTTGTATGTGTGATACTCACCCTTTGCAGATGGGCTGCTGTGGCTTGGAGGTAAATGTCTGTTCAGGAAAGACAGAAGTGTAGTGGACCTCAAACAGCCCACCCAGAACCACATCACCAGGTTTGTGCATTTCATTCAGATTAAACTTCCTTCTTAGGTTACAAGTTGATGAAAGCGAGGAGCACGCATGGTATAAAAAGATAAAGTAGAGAATCCCAGATACATATGTGAACAGAGAAACGCCCATAATTGCTCTTCTCTGTGCTTATCCTTTTCTGTCCTTCATGTAAGGTCACACGATTTTATATGTTGGGTGGTACAGCCCCCCTGGCATCTAATTGTTTAATCATTCACAACAACCATTAGGAAAAGAAGAGGTATGACCAAATAGACTGGTTGAAAAAAAAAAAGTATCTTCTATTACTTGCATATTGTATTTTTTCACGTTTAGGTTTTAGAAAAATCTAAGCTAAATCTAAATTCTTTAAACTTTTGTTGTGCTTCAAATATCTACTGCACATATTAATTCCTCTTTTTTATGATCAGAAACATAAGTTGTTTTACTTTTGTCCAAAAGTCAATAATAATGATGGAATTGCCCCACTTTTAGTCCACATTACTTGTTAAATGAGCTCTTGATAATGAAGTTTATCTTGGGAAATAAGAAAGAAACAAACAGGCCAGGAATGAACTGTAGTTTTTTCTTCTACCTTCTACTGTAACAATAATAATACAAAAAAACAAAAAACAAACAAACCAAAAAAAAACTTTTGTGCCACATTAAAAAAAAAAAAAAGGAAAAATCCTCCTCCTTTGCAAAACAGTAACTATGTAGTAATAAGATAAATATAACAGGAAAAAAATAGTATGGAACTATACGATGTATTTATAGTACTTTGAAATAATTTTGACTTAGATGTGAAAGAAAATTATACAAAGAGAAAAGAAACACACCACTGTAAGTTTGTATGGCATGCTCTGGATAAAAGAATATCCACTCATTCATATTCCAAACCTCTTATTCAAACTAAGGGTTACAGGGAAGCCGGAGCCTATCCCAGCACGCTCACACTCATTCCTAGGGGCAATTTAGAGTAACCAATTAACCTAACATATATATATATATATATATATATATATATTTATATATATATATATATATATATATATATACACATCTCAGTAGAATTTGTGTATTACATTTAAAGTTAACTATTTAGTTTATGCCATAATTATCACTGTCCTCAGTGTAGTTATTTGACTGACAATGAAACAATACTGACAAAGCCTACAAAATCAGAAATGTTTTTTTCAATATTAATTTTCATCAAAATGAGGCTGGGCTGTTAAGAAATTTACAATGTACAGTCCTATGTGAAAGAATTTTTGAGGGTAGGTAGATCATAGAAAAATGGCAAATATTTATTAAATTATTTATTGTTTTATGTCTTGTTGGTAGTGCGACCCATGATCGCTCTTTTAGTGTTATTTTCTGGTTTCAGTAAGATAATGTAACATTTGGGTCCAAACAGTGCCACCAAGAGACCAAAACTGGAGGACAGGATGGCAAATATCTCCACTGCATCTGCATATTTGCCTGGAGAGTTGATGTAAGCAGGAACAAAGGCCACCCACACAGCACAGAAGATCAGCATACTGAACGTGATGAGCTTGGCCTCGTTGAAACTATCTGGTAGATTTCTTGCCAGAAATGCTAGTAGGAAACTGATGACAGCAAGTAAGCCAATATAGCCCAATAACAATGCAAAACCTATTGTTGACCCAACTACACACTCATAAATGATCTTGTCATTATGGTATTGTGTGTTTTTATGGGGGACAGGTGAGGCTGTGACAATCCATACAGTGCAGATTGTTGCCTGGATGCAAGTAAGAACAAAAACTGTTCCTCTCTGCTGCATCGCACCAAACCACTTGAGATTGGCTCCTCCTCCTGGCTTGGAGGATTTGAACACAGCCAAAACCACCATGGTTTTAACCAGGATGCATGACATACAAAGGACAAAGCTAATTCCGAAAACTGCATGTCTCAGCTGGCACGTCCACAGTCTGGGTCGTCCAATGAAAAGCAGCGAACACAGGAAGCACAGTTTGAGTGACACCAAGAGCAGAAAGCTCAGTTCTGAGTTGTTGGCTCGTACCACAGGTGTGCTGCGGTGGCAGGTGAAGATCCCTAAAACAACAGTACAGATAAATGTTCCCAACAATGAAGCAGTTGTCAAGCAGATACCCAAAGGTTCATGGTAGGAGAGGAACTCTGTTTTCTTAGGAAGACAGCGGTCACGCTGAGGGCTGGACCAGAAGTCTTCTGGACAGCTGATGCACTCCACAGAGTCTACAAAAAAGAAGAATAAATGTCTTTCTTTCTTTTTTTCCACAATTTTTCCATTCTGTTTTTTATGTGTATAATTAAATTACTACATAAAAACATTGAGGTAAACAACTAAAATCCAGAAAATGCTTAAATTACTGTAACATTTTTTCATATATCAGATTAGTTTGTAAGCCCTATTGCACAATCCCCTGAGATCAATCTCCTTCTGCCAATTATTTATCTCCAACTGATGATGGTTATGGATAGCCACTGAGGGGACATTACTGTGTACAAATAGGGTTATAACTATGATACCAACCTGTTGTGTTACTGAACTTTCCTTCAGAACATGGGACACAGTCAAAACAGCACTTAGGCTGCCCCTTTTTTCTGGCCATGCGGCTACCTGGGGGACAGCTCTCACTGCACACTGACCGAGGTGGCTGCAGGATATCAATCAAATTTATTGTACAACACATTTTCCTCATGACACAGAATTATGTTGGATCAACAATAATAAATGAAAAAATGACCTGATTAGATTCAAAGTTCCAGAAAATTTGATCTTCATTCAGTATAAGTTCTTCGCCACTGAATGGTGTCTTTTTAACTGAACCCACAGTCTGAACTTTAGATCCTCCATCTGGGAGCCACAGCCAGTTCATGATGTCATATATTGGCAAAGCATCACCATTCTTGTCAAATGACACTTGATCTCCAAATGACGTTGTGAAATTGATCTTTGCCAAGTAATACATGAGCTGCAAAGATAGGAGCTATATGAGCAGATATGTATCTTAATGAGGATGAAATATGTCTTCAGTCAAATGTTCAGATTTTGAATAATATTCCATGTGTCATCAGCTTAGCCCTCTGGAAATTAGGATGGATATTGAGAGCATATTGGCGTACCTGCCAGGGCTCCAACCTCTGTAAAGAAGCACAGCTGTACCCATCAAAGGGCCCGCTCCCTGGCTCACACTGCAGCATCTCATTAAGAGCATATGCTAGTGCATACACAGCCTTGTAAATATTGTACTCAGGCCTGAGGTTTGAAACATCCAAAAACTCAGTCTCCACAGTCGCAAGATCTTCTTCTCCAGTACACAGAGCCCCTCTAGCCTCCAGCCAACCAGCTGGAGGTGGCGCAAATCTGCAATCAAAAGTATGTTCCCAAAACTGCCTCACCTGGAAAATAATACAAAGTATAAAATACATTCACATTGCCAACTACACAACTATAGTCCGAAGTCAGTAACTTACCATGCTATTTTCATGGTTGCTGCTCATATTAGGATATGTTGTTAAGAAAAAATCTCTGAGTCCTGGGATTTCACCTCGGCGGATTGCAATACCCAGCGTGCCACCCAAGAATGGCATGAGATGGGGTTGATGGAACACAGCGGCTGATGACAAAGCTTCACTGGCAATCCACTGCAGACCTGTCACATTCTGCTTTACCACCTGTTCATTGAATAAAAATGTGACACTCATAGATAGATAGATAGATAGATAGATAGATAGATAGATAGATAGATAGACAGATAGATAGATAGATAGACAGATATATAGATAGATAGATAGATAGACAGATAGATAGATAGATAGATAGATAGATAGATAGACAGATAGATAGATAGATAGATAGATAGACAGATAGGTAGATAGATAGATACCTCTTCCATTAACTGAATCATGTTGATCTGATGTGCAAAGACGATGACTACACGAGCTGTCGATTTCTTCATCACTTCCACAATCCTGTAGATTTCAGCTGGGTTTTCACCCCAGGGTAAAATCTCAGAGTAAGCTAGACAACCGCCACCAGACTGAACCAACTCAGTTTCAAATGACTGGGCAACATGGTGCCCGTAGTCGTCATCACTGACCAGCAGACCGGCCCACGTCCAGCCAAAGTGCTTTAAAATCTGAATCATGGCATGAACCTAGTGGACAGAAAGGCTCAACTAAGAGGATGATGTTGCAGAACATTTCAGTCATAATGTTTACTCATTTATGTGTTTAATAAAATCACAATAATAGTATTAGACGTTTTATCTTGTTTCTTTTATTTCTCAGCAGGTCTTACCTGGAAAGAATCACTTGGAATAGTTCGAAAGAAGGATGGGAATCTTTGGCGATCACTTAAGCAGGAACATGTGGCGTAGTAACTCACCTTTAAAGAAACATGCAGTTAAAATCTACATTAAAGAGTTTTGGGAAAATTGTCAGCAAATATATGACATTTATGATTCTCATTTGATCACAGCTAAAACTGAGATAAAGACACTTACAAGAGGCAATCTGAATAAACCTATAACATCAGAGGTGGCAATAGAAAAAGTTGAGAAGGGATCACCCACAATCCCTAGCACTGGAGGGGTCCCAAAACAGCTGTCCTGTTGCAAAAAATGTTCTTCTTGACCAGTGGCCAGAGATAATGCAGCACTGAATCCAATTACAAGTGTAGCACAGTTGTCATAAAGACTGTATCCCAGAGTCACATTAGGAAGCAGGTTGGGGTTTTTGTTGATCTCATCAATAGCAAAAGCCATGGTCATTGCATGCCTGAATCCTGGAGGGTCAAAGCTGAAACAAAATGTTAGAATTAAACACAAACTATGCAGACAAGCTGGAGTCATTCATCCTGTCTGTCATCTGTTTCATGAGTGCAATACTTACCCCTGACAGCTCAGCTTATTAGGTTCTGAGGTAAACGTCAGCTCAGGGAAGACAGAAGTGTAATGGACTTCAAATAGTCCGCCTAGAATCACATCACCAGGCGAGTGCATTTCATTGAGATAAAAACGTTTTCTGAGTTTACAAGATGGAAAAAGAGGAGAAGCGTCTGAAGAGAAAAAAGAGGAAAAAAACAAGATGAAATAGATACAAAAGGATCCAGATGTGTGGAGAAATGCCCTCATAACTGCACCCCTGTACACCTCTGTGTTATCCTCATGAATGGTCATTTTATATGGTAGACTATATCCCTTGATGGTTTCATCACAGTTAGGGAAGGGCATATGCATATCACATGAGCTCTGAAGACAATGAATGATATGATGATTTAATCTGGATGGAATAAATCATGCTGTATGATATCTGACAGAATATTTCTGTTTTTCTTCAATTGTTTATGTTTTATATGTGTTGTTGTTGAAGGCTACAGATCATTATGCCATTTTTTTTTAACCCATCTTGTCTTTTCTGTTAATGAAAACAATATCATTTTTGTTGGTCGTTACCTCAACATAAAGAGTCCTTTGTTGTTTTGTCATTCTGAGGTCACACAATGGTGAGGCTATTTAATCATATTAATCAAATACTGTCTCAAGGAACCTGAGCTTGTTTTCTTATGACAATGAGATGATTATGAGGATTTTTATAAAGCTTATACTCGCGTTGTGTGTGGTTTGTTACAGTGTCTCTGTGGTATGTTCTGCGTGGTGTCGGGGCTCAACGTGCATTTTTTTTCAGACCTAATATGCACCCCTGCTTGCAGCGTGGTAAGGCAAAAGTACTTTTGATTGGTTGGTTTACGATGACATTTTTCCGGATTTATGGAGCTTTTAGCTGATAGTGATGGGATGTTCAGCGCTTTTCAGAGTCAGCTTTTTTGCTTTGGCTCCCAAAAATAAACCAGATTTTTCAGCTCTCAAATGGCTCTTGATTTAGGATCTTTTGTAGCCACATAATTTAGCTTAACTTCTCAAAACAAATGGTTTGTGTTTTTAAAAAAAAAACTTTTAGTGTTCATTGCTTTTATGAGAAGCCTTATAGTTGCCTCCATTTGCGCATTTTATTTATTAATATTTCAACCAAAGTCTTTTATTGCAGGGATCACCATCCCTGGTCCTCGAGGGCCGGTGTCCTGCAGGTTTTCCAAGTGGTCCTGCTGAAACACACCTGACTCAGATATAGACAAGATCTGGACAAGTCTGCTAAATACACATTAATTTGAATCAGGTGTGGTGCAGTGAGGACACTTGAAAAACCTGCAGGACACCAGTCCTCGAGGACCATGATTGGGGATCCCTGTTTTATTGCACAAATGAACAAAAAGAAAAACAGCAAAAAAAAAAAAAAAAAAAAAAAAAAAAACCTCCACAAAATAGCATGAGAACCAAACTGAAGAAAACACCATTAATCGTCTCAATAATGGTTAAAACGACAGCTTCTTTTAAAACATCAGTCGCTCACAATTATTTAAGAGCATGTGACAGCCTCATATACTCTCCTCAATGCTGTCTGCTGTCCCACTTACAGTGTAGTCTACCCCCCTTCTCTGTTTTCATATAAAGGTATGATCCCATAGCCTCACATGTGATTGACTACATGGTCATGTGGGCCAATCAAAACAAAGTACTGTCTTGGGTAGAGCTGGGGCTGTACACTGAGATCCAAGCAGCATAAGGAGAAAAAAACTGGGAGAACTTGATGATAGTCGGCTCTTTTTATTAATTTGAAAGCATCAAATCAAATCAAATCAAATCAAATCAAACTTTACTTCTTAAACATTTTTGAAGCCACAGGCAACACAGAGTGCTTTACAAGTTAAAAACCAAGCCATAAAGATTAAAAATAAACATTCACATACAAAAAATTTATAACAAGGCATTTGAAAACAATAAAAAAACCAGACTTAAGTTCTCTTCCACACATTCATTTGCACACAA
Organism: Telmatherina bonti; assembly: GCF_933228915.1. NCBI lineage: Eukaryota > Metazoa > Chordata > Actinopteri > Atheriniformes > Telmatherinidae > Telmatherina > Telmatherina bonti. Next base: position 26,044,638 of record NC_136627.1, on the reverse strand, counting down.
GAACAGACAGCAATCCCACCCCCCACCCAATAACTCCCTAACTATTGTCTCTAACTGAACATAGGTATAATAAATAAACAAGAGAAACTATAAAATTAAGTGATAAACATTTGATTTGATACTGATGTGAGGAAACTATATCTTTGGGATCCATCCACATCAGGAGCCGGTCCCCGCATGCTCTTAGTGGCCAACCAATCTAATGGCAACCAACCAGCTCCCAGGCAGGGTAGGGTTCACCCCACAGCTATAAAGATGCAGTACCAGACCTCATGCCACCCAAACAGGAGCAGTTCACATGGCAACAACCTTTAGACCAAACAGGCAGGGCCCCCAGTGTGGAGGATCCCCATAAGGAAAACACTGGAGTTAAAAAAAAAAAAGTTAAATAACATCATGTAAACAGTCAGAAGAAATAAGAGCAACAATAATAAACATACAAGAACTTTATAAAAAAAAATCATATGCTAAAAAGAAAAGATTGAATAAAAAAAAAGAATAAAATAAAATAAAAAGTAAAATAAAATAAAATAAAATAAAATAAAACTCTCAAATCCGGCTTTTTGGAGCATGACACATGCCTACTTGAGTTTGTCAGTAAACATGAGAGAAACTGCAACACTGTAACCATGGGCTACCATTTATATTGTTTTTACCTAAAAAGGAAGTGAGGTGTTTGAAAATTTTAGGGTTTTATTTATTAATCGTAACTTGGAAATAAATGAAAAGTTGTTTTACTTCTGTCGCAAAGTCAATAATAATGGAATTGCCCCGCTTTCCATCCCCATTACTTGTTAAATGAACTCTTGACCATGAAGTTTACCCTGTGGAGTTAGAAAGGAACTGCATTACTTTCTTCTACCAGAAGGGGTGCTAGGGTACATAAACACTTTTTGCAACACAAAACACAAACGTGCCTCGTTAGCTTAACAATTCTATTTATGGATTGACCTTTATTTTTTTTTTTTTAACAGTTACTTACATGGTAATATAATGAATTTTAATTGTGTCAGAATAGTAACAAAATAAATTTTATTGAACTGGGCTGTGTCTGTGAAGTGCCTTGAATTGACATAATAAAATTTAAACTCTAAATATAATATAATATAATATAATATAATATAATATAATATAATATAATATAATATAATATAATATAATATAATATAACTTATACCATGGTCAGTGACTTTTCTCATGAATCATCTGGTTCCGATCAGCCGGCTATTGACAAGTGAATGAGAAATATGCCCTGTAGCTTGACAACAGTAGTTTAGCATAAAAACTACAATAACGCCAACATGAAATAGTTGTTACACTTTAGCATATTTAGCAAGTTTGGTGAAAACCGAAAAAAAAAAAGGAAAAAAAAAAAAGAAAAACCAAACATAAAAAACATTTGTTTTATAATGTTTACTGTGTTGGACCATAGTATAAGCAATTTAAACAACGTTGATTGTTTTATTAGATGGTTTTAATGCACTTTGCTGCACGTTGTGGTGTTCTAGACGAGAGCTGTTCATTAAAACTGTCTATTGCCTGGCTTCTCATTGTTTAATCCTAATCTAATCTAATCTAATCTAATCTAATCTAATCAGAGAGGTATAAAGTAGAAGTGTTAAGTAGAAGTCCTGTCCAGCAGCTGTTCCAACCAGTCACTAAACCAGGTGAATGTAATTAGCTCAGCTCCACTGCAGGTAGATGAGCCTGTCAGTGAAAACACCTGTTCTAATGGATTGGTATATCCAAAAACATGGCAAAATGTCTACTTTATTTTTACTTCTACTTCTACTTTATACATCTCTGAATCTAATCTAATGTATTCTAATCTAATCTAATATAAATTGAGAACTTAATCAACTGCTTCAGAAATTACTTTTTAAATCTTAATTTTCACCAAAATCATGTCAGCTGTTAAGCAATGTTTAATACAGTATGATGGCCATTCTGAGGCCACATACGTAGTGGAAAAATGGCAAATATTTATTAAATTATCTAGTGAACTTATGCTTTGTTAGTAGTGCGACCCATGATCGCTTTCTTTGTGTTTTTTTCTGGTTTCAGTAAGATAATGTAACATTTGGGTCCAAACAGTGCCACCAAAAGACCAAAACTGGAGGACAGGATGGCAAATATCTCCACTGCATCTGCATATTTGCCTGGAGAGTTGATGTAAGCAGGAACAAAGGCCACCCACACAGCACAGAAGATCAGCATACTGAACGTGATGAGCTTGGCCTCGTTGAAACTATCTGGTAGATTTCTTGCCAGAAATGCTAGTAGGAAACTGATGACAGCAAGTAAGCCAATATAGCCCAATAACAATGCAAAACCTATTGTTGACCCAACTACACACTCATAAATGATCTTGTCATTATGGTATTGTGTGTTTTTATGGGGGACAGGTGAGGCTGTGACAATCCATACAGTGCAGATTGTTGCCTGGATGCAAGTAAGAACAAAAACTGTTCCTCTCTGCTGCATCGCACCAAACCACTTGAGATTGGCTCCTCCTCCTGGCTTGGAGGATTTGAACACAGCCAAAACCACCATGGTTTTAACCAGGATGCATGACACACAAAGCACAAAGCTGATCCCGAAAGCTGCATGTCTCAGCTGGCACGTCCACAGTCTGGGTCGTCCGATAAAAAGCAGCGAACACAGGAAGCACAGTTTGAGTGACACCAAGAGCAGAAAGCTCAGTTCTGAGTTGTTGGCTCGTACCACAGGTGTGCTGCGGTGGCAGGTGAAGATCCCTAAAACAACAGTACAGATAAATGTTCCCAACAATGAAGCAGTTGTCAAGCAGATACCCAAAGGTTCATGGTAGGAGAGGAACTCTGTTTTCTTAGGAAGACAGCGGTCACGCTGAGGGCTGGACCAGAAGTCTTCTGGACAGCTGATGCACTCCACAGAGTCTACAAAAAAGAAGAATAAATGTCTTTCTTTCTTTTTTTCCACAATTTTTCCATTCTGTTTTTTATGTGTATTATTAAATTACTACATAAAAACATTGAGGTAAACAACTAAAATCCAGAAAATGCTTAAATTACTGTAACATTTTTTCATATATCAGATTAGTTTGTAAGCCCTATTGCACAATCCCCTGAGATCAATCTCCTTCTGCCAATTATTTATCTCCAACTGATGATGGTTATGGATAGCCACTGAGGGGACATTACTGTGTACAAATAGGGTTATAACTATGATACCAACCTGTTGTGTTACTGAACTTTCCTTCAGAACATGGGACACAGTCAAAACAGCACTTAGGCTGCCCCTTTTTTCTGGCCATGCGGCTACCTGGGGGACAGCTCTCACTGCACACTGACCGAGATGGCTGCAGGATATCAATCAAATTTATTGTACAACACATTTTCCTCATGACACAGAATTATGTTGGATCAACAATAATAAATTAAAAGAATGACCTGATTAGATTCAAAGTTCCAGAAAATTTGATCTTCATTCAGTATAAGTTCTTCGCCACTGAATGATGTCTTTTTAACTGAACCCACATTCTGAACTTTAGATCCTCCATCTGGGAGCCACAGCCAGTTCATGATGTCATATATTGGCAAAGCATCACCATTCTTGTCAAATGACACTTGATCTCCAAATGACGTTGTGAAATTGATCTTTTCCAAGTAATACATGAGCTGCAAAGAGAGATACCATAAAAGTTTTAACAACAGATTTTCACAGGTACCTAAAAAGCATTCCAACTTGTTACAGTGACGGTCAAGCATATTGGCACCCTCCCATTAAAGAAAAGATTAATTTTAAAATAGACACTGAAAAAAACTATAAACTGATAAAAGTAATAATAAATAAAATCTGCCAAATTATAATCAAATGAAAAGTGACATTGATTTTGGAATGTGGTTGATGTGGTGGAAATTATGCACATATTGTAGTTTCAATATGTTACTCCTTTATTAAGCTTCTTTAAAGTCGTACAAAATATATATTTTGCATAGTTTAGAGTAGTTCAGAAAGCTTGCTTTAGTAGGGTAATGCATAAAACTGAATGTCCTTTTCATGGCCTGTTTCAGCTTTGACTGTTGTTGTCTTAAAACTAGCAGTTGTTTTGACTAATGCTGCCAGGCAAAGGTTATTTATGTATGCCTAAAGATCGCTGTAACACCCTAAGCAGGGGCAGAGCTCTCGAGACCTTTTGCTCGCAACAACTGTGCATTGTCAATAAACTGGACAGAGCATGGTTGATCTCTAGATTTATTTCTCATCAGATAAATTCCAAGGCAGTTGAAAAGAATAATAAAACAAAACTGCCTCAGACCATTTAGAGTACTGTTTTGATGAGCAGTGGCCAGAATCCCTGCCAACAGGAGCAGAAGTCTGACTGAGTTACAGAAAACATCTTACTGCATTGATTGCCTCGAAAGCATGTTCACCACTTTTTTTTTTTACTTTCGTTACCTTCATGATTTTTTTTTTTTTTTTTAATTTCGCTGTTGAACCTCTTTTAAAAAATAATCTCAGATGTCATCAGCTTGACCCTCTAAAAGTTGTGCAAATAGTGGTTGAATGTATATTAAAATAATACCTGCCAGGGCTCCAACCTCTGTAAAGAAGCACAGCTGTACCCATCAAAGGGCCCGCTCCCTGGCTCACACTGCAGCATCTCATTAAGAGCATATGCTAGTGCATACACAGCCTTGTAAATATTGTACTCAGGCCTGAGGTTTGAAACATCCAAAAACTCAGTCTCCACAGTCGCAAGATCTTCTTCTCCAGTACACAGAGCCCCTCTAGCCTCCAGCCAACCAGCTGGAGGTGGCGCAAATCTGCAATCAAAAGTATGTTCCCAAAACTGCCTCACCTGGAAAATAATACAAATAAAGTCTAAAACATGCACACATTACAAACGGTGTAAATAAATTTCCAAGTTCAAGTTACTTACCATGCTATTTTCATCATTGCTGTTCATATCAGGATATGTTGTTAACAAAAAATCTCTGAGTCCTGGGATTTCACCTCGGCGGATTGCAATACCCAGCGTGCCACCCAAGAATGGCATGAGATGGGGTTTTTGAAGCACAGCGGCTGATGCCCATGCTTCACTGGCCATCCACTGCAGACCTGTCAAATCCTGCTTTACCACCTGTTCATTGAATAAAAAATGTGACACTCATAGATAGAAAGATAGATAGATAGATAGATAGATAGATAGACAGATAGGTAGATAGATAGATACCTCTTCCATTAACTGAATCATGTTGATCTGATGTGCAAAGACGATGACTACACGAGCTGTCGATTTCTTCATCACTTCCACAATCCTGTAGATTTCAGCTGGGTTTTCACCCCAGGGTAAAATCTCAGAGTAAGCTAGACAACCGCCACCAGACTGAACCAACTCAGTTTCAAATGACTGGGCAACATGGTGCCCGTAGTCGTCATCACTGACCAGCAGACCGGCCCACGTCCAGCCAAAGTGCTTTAAAATCTGAATCATGGCATGAACCTAGTGGACAGAAAGGCTCAACTAAGAGGATGATGTTGCAGAACATTTCAGTCATAATGTTTACTCATTTATGTGTTTAATAAAATCACAATAATAGTATTAGACGTTTTATCTCGTTTCTTTTATTTCTCAGCAGGTCTTACCTGGAAAGAATCACTTGGAATAGTTCGAAAGAAGGATGGGAATCTTTGGCGATCACTTAAGCAGGAACATGTGGCGTAGTAACTCACCTTTAAAGAAACATGCAGTTAAAATCTACATTAAAGAGTTTTGGGAAAATTGTCAGCAAATATATGACATTTATGATTCTCATTTGATCACAGCTAAAACTGAGATAAAGACACTTACAAGAGGCAATCTGAATAAACCTATAACATCAGAGGTGGCAATAGAAAAAGTTGAGAAGGAATCACCCACAATCCCTAGCACTGGAGGGGTCCCAAAACAGCTGTCCTGTTGCAAAAAATGTTCTTCTTGACCAGTGGCCAGAGATAATGCAGCACTGAATCCAATTACAAGTGTAGCACAATTGTCATAAAGACTGTATCCCAGAGTCACATTAGGAAGCAGGTTGGGGTTTTTGTTGATCTCATCAATAGCAAAAGCCATGGTCATTGCATGCCTGAATCCTGGAGGGTCAAAGCTGAAACAAAATGTTAGAATTAAACACAAACTATGCAGACAAGCTGGAGTCATTCATCCTGTCTGTCATCTGTTTCATGAGTGCAATACTTACCCCTGACAGCTCAGCTTATTAGGTTCTGAGGTAAACGTCAGCTCAGGGAAGACAGAAGTGTAATGGACTTCAAATAGTCCGCCTAGAATCACATCACCAGGCGAGTGCATTTCATTGAGATAAAAACGTTTTCTGAGTTTACAAGATGGAAAAAGAGGAGAAGCGTCTGAAGAGAAAAAAGAGCAATACATTAAGATAAAGTACATACAAAAGGATACAGATGTGTGGAGAAATGCCCCCATAACTGCACCCCTGTACACCTCTATGTGTTATCCTCATGAATGGTCATTTTATATGGTAGACCATATCCCTTGATGGTTTCATCACAGTTAGGGAAGGGCATATGCATATCACATGAGCTCTGAAGACAATGAATGCTATGATGACCTAATCTGGATGGAATAAATATTGCTGTATGATATCTGACAGAATATTTCTTTTTATGTCTTAAAAGTGTTGAAAGCTGGTTTTCTTTTCATCAATTTTTTTCTTACCACTGCCAGATGAAGCCAACAGGACCATGTCATCCGCAAAAAGCAGAGACCCAGTCCTCAGGCCACCAAGCCGGATCCCCTCAATACCTCGGCTGCCCCTAAAAATTCTGTCCATTAAGTTATGAACAGAATTGATGATAAAGGGCAGCCTTGGCGGAGTCCAACGCTCACTGGAAATAAATCCAACTTACTACTGACAATGCGAACCAAGCTCCGACACCTGTCGTACAGGTACCAGACAGCTCGTATAAGGGGGTTCGGTACACCCATACAAATAACCCCCATAGGAGTACCTGGGGAACATGGTCGAACGCCTTCTCTGGGTCCACAAAGCACATGTAGACTGGTTGGGCAAACTACCACGCTCCCTCCAGGACCCTAAAGTGGGTATAGAGCTGGTCCACTGTTCCACGACCAGTACGAAAACCACACTGCTCTTCCTCAATCCAAGATTCGACTATCCGACGAACCCTCCTCTCCAAGACCCCTGAATAGACCTTACCAGGGAGGCTGAGGAGTGTGATTCCCCTGTAATTGGAACATACCCTCCACCACCCCAGTCTGCCAGTCCAGAGGCACTGTCCCCGATATCCACGCAATGCTGCAAAAGTGTGTCAGCCAGGACAGCCCCGCAGCATCCAGAGCCTTAAGTAACTCCGGGCGGATATCATCCACCCCCGGGGCCTTGCGGCCAAGGAGCTTTTAAACCACCTCAGCAACTTCAGCCCCAGAGATAGGAGAGTCCACCCCTGAGTCTCCCAGCACATTCTTCCTTATTGGAAAATTGGTTGGTAGGATTAAGGAGGTCTTCGAAGTATTCCCTCCACCGACTCACAACATCCTGAGTTGAGGTGAGCAGCTCCCCATCTCCACTGTACACAGTATGGATGGAGCACTGCTTCCCCCTCCTGAGCCGCCGGATGGTGGACCAGAAATGCCTCAAAGCCGTCTGGATGTCTTTCTCCATGGCCTCGCCGAACTCCTCCTACGCCCAAGTTTTTGCTTGGTGACAGCCGAAGCCGCATGCTGCTTAGCCTGTCGGTACCTATCAACTGTCTCCAGAGTTCCACAGGCCATGAAAGCCTGATAAGACTCCTTCTTCAGCTTGTCAGCATCCCTCACTGCTGGTGTCCGCCAACGAGTTCTGGGATTACCACCATGACAGACACCAACGACCTAATGGCCACAGGTCCCGCTGGCTGCCTCAACAATAGAAGCATGGACACAGCCCTTTCGGACTCAATGTCCCCGCCTCACTTGGGACATGGTTGAAGCTCTGCTGAAGGTGGGAGTTGAAGTTGGCTCTGATGGGGGACTCTGCCAGACATTCCCAGCAGACCCTCACAACACGTTTGGGCCTGCCAGATCTGACCGGCCTCCTCCTCCACCATCTGAGCCAACTCACCACCAGGTGGTGATCAGTTGGGAGCTCTGCCCCCCTCTTCACCCAAGTGTCCAAGGTCTAACTGGGCACGTGGGCATTGTCATTGCCCACGTGATCATTGAAGTACCCCAACAGAACAATGGAGTCCCCAGAAGGAGCACCCTCCAGCACTCCCTCCAAGGACTCCAGAAAGGGTGGGTACTCTGAACTACTGTTCAGTGCATATGCACAGACAAAACAGACCCTGTGACGGCTGCTGAGGACGTCATGATGTAGCAATATGTGTATGTCAGTGATTGATGAAACTTAATTGTCAGACATGTGACAAATTGAACTTTTGTCAGACTTGTTACAAGTAAAATCAGATGTAATGATCAGAGATGGAAGCTCCTCAATTTAACTTAAGTTTGCATCCACAGCTGTTTTGTACAGTTTTGTACTGTACAGAGAACAAGATAATGAATAAATTAACTATTTTAGAGAAGTGTTATGTAGTTAAGACTGTTAATGAAAACCTGCTTTATTGATTTCTCTAACATGGATATAATTTTCAAAAGGTGCTAATTTGCATTATAACTCATGCTGTGATCCTACAGTATCACAATAGCCAAAACAAAGTTCTGGAATAACACTTTTTTAAGTCTTAACACCAAAAGCTGCAGCATCAAAGTCATCCAGTTAAACTTCAGGAAGAGGAAATGTTATAAGGAAGTATTTCCACAAACAGATTCCTTGTATCACAGAGTATGTAGCACTCTTTGAACCATCAATGAGGAAATAAGTCGCTAATTATTTTCCTGATAAATTCTTACCTTTTAACAGCATGTCAGGCCAACATTATTTATTTATTAGTCTGTTTCTAGAAAGCAATGCCGAGTATGCTGCTTACATAAACTCAGAGGTTACCGGTTCTGAACGTTACTACATTGTCCACTAGATGGTAGTATCATAGTGAGACTTCACATTAATGTTTGTACAGCTGCTACATTTGCTTGTACTTTGTGCACCATAGTCTCTGTGTCGAAATAAAACATACAATGTTAAAAAATTTAGGAAAAAACACATTGTGAGAAATTTTAATCATTGATAAAGGTAAGACTTATTTGTATAATGACACAAAAAAGTGGAATGTTTTTGAGATACCTGGTATTTACAGTGTTGATTTAGGAAAGACGAGAGAGGTTCAAAGTGTGAAAGACCTATAACTAGAACACTGTATTAAGAAATAAATAAATTGAAGAAAAAAAAATAAGAAAAAAAAATCCACCCACCCAAGTGACGACATCTATTTTCTGGTCTACAGTAGGCTAACGCTGAACAGAGAGGTTATTTAAACCAGGAAAAGCACACAACTGCAGACACCTGAGGGATGGAGACCTCAGTTCTTTTCTTTGGCCTAAGATTGGCTCTATGTATATTTGAGGTGAAGCTAGTGATTGCCTTGAGTGGATCTGATCTAAAATACAGGACAGGAGTGACAAAGGCTGCAACTGATAGACTTAATGAAACTTCATCAGTGAAATGTAGCCTTCAGGGCACTGCTCGCTTACCCGTCTTCTCCATGGATGGTGACTACATCATCGGAGGTGTTTTCTCACTTCACTACAAAGAGAAAACAATGATTCATGACTACACCACCATGCCTAAACCATCAAGCTGCACAGGCAGGTTAGTAAGAGGAAGAAATGAAAGGAAAGCAGGAAAAACTGTGAAATAACACAAATGACAAGATTTTTACTAAAGACAATTGCACTGTAAAGTTGTTGACTTGAACTGGAGTGATTCAGTTTTTCTTTGTTTGTTTGATTGTCTCTTTCTTTCATGAGTATACATAAACTAAAACTGGGTATAACAAGTTTATGTACCTTAATCAAAACTATATATGTTGGCAACTGACAGACTTAATTTTTAAATGAACATTTTTCAGCTGTGGCAACGATTGAAACATTGCATTGATATCTAGTCCTACACTTAGATTTTATTTATTCAATAACCCCTTTGGGCCTACAGCAAATGAATAAACCAACAGCCAGGCCGCAGATTGGCTTTGTCATATGTTTTGTGAAAAAGTGAGTTCTGCAATACATTAAGTCAAACAGTGAACTATCATCCTGAACTGTGTGCAGCATTAACAGCCGTGAACTGCGCTTCTCTCGTGCAATGATTTTTGCTATTGAGGAGATTAACAACAGCACACAGCTACTGCCGGGCATCAAGCTCGGTTATCAGATCTACGACTCGTGTGCCTCGGTGACAGTGGCTGTGCACGTGGCGTTTCAGCTGACAAACGGACAGGACCCTGAGTTTCACACAGGTGATAATTGCTCCAGATCTGGGATGGTGATGGGTGTTGTTGCTGAGTCTGGATCTACACCGTCTATCAGCATTTCACGCATCCTCAGCTCCTTCAACATCCCCCAAGTAAAAACTCTGAATGTCCTGAACTGTTTCTAAAATGACCTTCTGTCTACTTTTATTGGTGTTAAATTAGAATAAGTACATTGTGATATTTTGTTTCAGGTGAGCCACTTTGCCACTTGTGCCTGCCTGTCAAATAAGCAGCAGTACCCAACTTTCTTCAGAACTATTCCCAGTGACCAGTTCCAAGCTCTTGCACTGGCCAAGTTGGTGAAACACTTTGGCTGGACTTGGATAGGTGCTGTCCGCTCGGACTCTGACTATGGCAATAACGGCATGGCATCTTTTCTTGAGGCAGCACGCAGAGAGGGGATCTGTGTGGAATACTCTGAGGCTTTTTATCGGAACGACCCCCAAAGCAAGATCAAGAAAGTAGCTGATGTGATCCGCAGGTTGTTACATCACTCATTTTGCATTGTGTTTTCTGTACTGATCCACTGCAGAACAAACTACAAAATCAGTATGAGACACAGCTTAAGTTTAGTTTGTTTATTTTCTTATATTATATAAGCGGTATAACATGTTTAGAAAAAAGGGACAAAACCAAGAAAAAATGCTTTATGTTACCTAAATGTTACATATCATAATTTCTCTGCAGGTCAACAGCTAAGGTTGTTGTGACCTTTGCTGCAGGAGGAGACATGAAGGTCCTGTTGGAGGAACTAGCCTGGGACCCACCACCACCTCGTCAGTGGATAGGCAGTGAATCCTGGGTAACAGACCCAAACTTTCTGAGGTTTAGTTTCTGTGCAGGGGCCATCGGATTTGGTATTCAACAATCTGTTATCCCAGGTCTGAGTAGCTTCCTTATGGATCTTCCTCCTTCTGAAGTGGCTGCCTCCCCGTTACTTACTGAGTTCTGGGAGGATGCATTCAACTGCACACTGGGGAAAAGTAAGAAATGCATTGTGAAATAAGCATATCAGTACTGTCAGTGGAGTCAAAACATCCACAATTCATGTAAATACAATTGTTTCCACAAGTCTTGTGCTTACCAGAAAAATTAAATTCCTGAAATATTCAGTTTTTATGACAGCAGATTACAAACCAATATTGATGCAATTCATCTTTAACAGACTGAAACTGAAAGACCTGTTTCTGTCATTGTGTGTCTGTAGGTGCTGCTACAGACTTAAAGGTTTGCAAAGGAACTGAAGACATAAAGATGCTCCAAAGTCTGTACATAAAAACCTCTCAATTTAGAATTACTAACATGGTTTACAAGGCTGTTTATGCGATGGCACATGCCATTCACAATGCAGTGTGTCAGCAAACAGATATTACAACTAAGTGCAACAAACACACCACGCTGGAGTCCAGACAGGTCAGTTAAACAGAAAATCAATGTTGTTGTATTTTACTTGTATTTTAACTGATTTTGATTTTCCAATTTGATATTGATTTTATTTTGACATTATTTAATTTCCTTTGTCTGCTTCTCTGTCTGAATGACATCTTGTCAGGTTTTCAATGAGCTGAAGAAAGTCAACTTTTCTCAGAATGGTTATCCGGTGTCATTTGATGCTAATGGGGATCCGCCAGCTCTGTATGAGCTGATCAACTGGCAGAGGAATGAGAGTGGAGTTATTGAGATAGTGACAGTGGGCTTCTACGATGCATCACTGCCAATAGGCCAGGAGTTTCGTATCAACAGAAACCTAACCTGGATGGATGGTGGCACGCAAGTAATGAGCCTAAATCTGGTGAGCTGCTTCCTAACAGCTGTGTTGCAGGAATTTTAATGCATGAGTTTTGCGCGTGTCTGTGACAGGTGCCGGCATCAGTCTGCACTGACAGGTGTCCTCCTGGAACTCGTAAAGTGCTGCAGAAAGGAAAACCTGTCTGCTGCTACGACTGCACACCCTGTCCTGATGGAGAGATCAGTAATGTTACAGGTAAAATAAAAAGCTTTCAGTGTGTATCTGAAAAATGAAATATGTGAGCAGTAACAACACTTTTTATGTGTTTTTTCAGACTCTCCTGATTGTTTCCCTTGCCCCAGAGAGTTCTGGCCTAATGCAGAGAAAAATGCCTGTTTCCCCAAACCTGTGGAGTTCCTTTCATTCGAGGAAGTCCTGTCCATCATCCTGGCTGCATTCTCTGTTGGTGGTGCCTGCCTGGCCATCATAACAGCAGCTGTTTTCTTTCGTCACAGGACAACTCCCATAGTCAGGGCCAACAACTCTGAGCTGAGCTTCCTGCTTCTCTTCTCTCTGACTCTGTGTTTCTTATGTTCGCTGACTTTCATCGGGGCGCCCTCTGACTGGTCTTGTATGCTGCGACACACAACGTTTGGCATCACCTTTGTTCTCTGCATCTCATGTGTTCTAGGGAAAACTATTGTAGTTTTAATGGCGTTTAAAGCCACACTTCCAGGCAATAACATGATCAAATGGTTTGGTCCTGTACAGCAAAGGATGACTGTAGTTTTTTTCACCTTTATTCAAGTTTTAATATGTATTATTTGGTTGGTTGTGAGCCCTCCTTTCCCAGTGAAAAATCTCACCACATACAGGGAGAAGATCATCCTGGAATGTGCGTTGGGTTCTGCTATTGGGTTCTGGGCCGTGCTTGGGTACATCGGCCTGCTGGCTGTCTTCTGCTTTGTGTTAGCTGTCTTGGCTCGGAAACTCCCTGATAATTTTAATGAAGCCAAACTGATCACCTTCAGCATGTTGATATTCTGTGCAGTTTGGATCACCTTCATCCCAGCGTATGTCAGCTCTCCCGGGAAGTTTACTGTAGCTGTGGAGATATTTGCTATTCTGGCCTCCAGTTTTGGACTAATACTGTGCATATTTGCTCCAAAGTGTTTCATTATATTATTTCATCCAGAGAAGAACACCAAGAAGCATTTGATGAACAAAAATTAGTTTTAGCACACTAGAATTTTAGAGGTAAGACATAAAGATGATGAAATGACAAATTCACTCTGCTCTAGTTCAGTATGCTCATATTTACAGGAGTCAGCTAAATTTCTTTGACCAACAACTTGCAGAGTTAAATGCTTTGGAGTAAATATTTACTTTTGAGAAGCAAGTTGTTAATAACTTTTTCAAATGTTGTATCATTTCTCAAATCTGTCTTTTACATTTACTGAACGCATGAAATAAAATTCAAGACCAACATTTATGAGTCCAGTTTGCCCTTTCTTGCAACACAACTGCAAAATTGCAACAGGCAACTGCTCCAACAGTGACCTAAAACCTGTTTACCACTTACACCATTGGACTGCAGACAAGTTAACTGGTCATCAATGTGATTTAATTACCTTGTCAGGTCACATTTGAAATCCAGATGTTATTGAAAGTTTGATTTGTAAGAATTTTCAAAATTTTAATTCTTCTGAATTAATACAGAAGGAATAAAAACAGTTACCAAAGCGTTTGGGACTGTTCAGCTGTATAATGAGGCACACCGCTACCTAGCTTCAGCTAATACATGCAGGAACCAAGGAATCCTGGTGTTCCTGTGTTGATGACCAATTCTTCCCTTGTCAACCCCCCTTATAATACCAACCTGAGATTGCTAGTAGGTTAAATGTTAAATTTGATCTTTTACCTTTGTATGACTGAATACTTGAAGGTAATAAAGTGAGCTCTGTGATAGCTGTTCGCCATGTGCTGAGTTGAAATAATTAGCCTAAAGCTAACCATGCTCTGTGCTAACTGGCTAACTACATCAGCTTGCAGTAATGATAAGAACTATGGAGTTTGCTGTGTTGTAATTTTTAGTGTATTTGTGTTTAATTATGTACTGTTAAATTAAGAGTAGAGCATAGAGTAACTAATAAGTTAGAGAGGCCTTACAAAAGTAAAGTGTAAATACTTTCATGTCCGTCTTTAATAACACTAGAAAATATAATTAGATTTTCCACTAGTTGCTTTTTTCGCAGTCCACTAGCACCTTCCTATGTCTTCCACTGTTTGATTTTGTGCTTGTATTCTTCTCACATGTAAGTCGCTTTGGATAAAAATGTCTGGTAAATGTCTGTAGAATAGAATAGAATAGAATAGAATAGAATAGAATAGAATATAACATGCATAATTTACCCAATTGAAATAAACCATAACTAGAAAAGCATTCAGAGAACACAAACATCCGCAAAGCCATTTAAAAAGTCCCTGGGTCCAAATGGTGATCCACATCACCACCAAAATTAAATCAGTTTTTCCTTTTCACATTTCCAACAGCTCCTGAAAATTTAATTAAAATCCGTCTATAACTTTTCGACTTACCTTGAACACAAACAAACAGACAAACAAACAGATAAACTCTGGTAAAACATTACCTCTGTGGCGGAGGTCATAATGCACAAATTATAATTAGTTAAGCGCCTATTTATTAAACAGAACACACTACAAATTATTCTAAAAGCACCAGATAAAGGTTACAAAATGTCCTGTCAAGTATACTGACATCACAAAGTTAAGATTGACGCCACGTGATGTGAACAAAATCACATTGATGCAGGCAGATTCACGCTTTGTTTCATTCTCTACATTTTACATTTTCACATGACCCAACTAGAAAATCACTCGGAGAGCGCAAACCTCCACCAAGCACAATGCTAAAAAATCGTTTTAAAAATTCCTGGATCCAAATGGTGATCTGGATCATCACCAAAACTAAACCAGTTCTTCCTTTTCACATTTCCAACAACTCGTGAAAACTTTATTAATATCCATCAATAACTTTTCGAGTTATCTTGAACACAAACAAACAGATAAACAAAGAGGTAAATGCCGGTGAAAACATAACCTCCTTGATAGAGGTTATAAAATTTATTAATACATATGTTTGATGAATGAGTGATTTATTTGGAAGCAGCAGTGTGTGTTGTGTGTGTGGAATTGTAAGAGGTCAGTCTATCCGTGGGCAACCCTCCTTGCTTTTTTTCTAAAGGGAGACTAACCCGACTGCAACCTCAGCAGTTGTGAGTTGATCCCCTTCCCGTCTACCCCTGCCTTTTCTTCTGACACACACACAACCTGTATACACGACTCTCAGCAGCTAGTTGACATGATAGCACTCAGAGCCCATTAACATGACATGGAAATGAGTGGTATTCATCTCGAAAACTGGCATGTTTTTTTTTAATTTTTTCTTTTAGATTGCGCCCAGGGCAGTTGCCCACCTTGCCCATAGCAAAAACCGTCCCTGGTGGCTGTATGCTGTGAGCTATGTGGCGTACTGAGCACTTCGTTTTAGTCTCAAGGACCCCTAAAACCTAAGGCACTGTGTGAATTTGTTCATATTTCAAATGACCTTCAGATTGAACATCTGTAGTAAGTATAAAGGTATATTTTTTATCTCCGAAATTAATAAACAAATCAAGTTAAACACACCATAAGAATGAACAAGTAAAATGCAGCAAAGGTTAAGATTGTTGGACAGAAGCTGAAGACAGTCAGACAGGTCTCTGAAGTAACTGGCCTCCATTGGGAACAGTTCTTCACACATACTCCATACCATGCTAGATTGACAGTGGAGCTCTTTTTCAAACATAGTGATACATCCCCGCTGTCATAATGTTAAAATGTATCACTTCTCCTATACATGTTAACTCTGTACCATCAACCTTCCATTTGTAGGAGGTGATCACATCTTTGTACTGTATCCATATAATTTAGACAGTCTATATATTCTTTTTCATTTGTTTTTTTCTAGTGAAATTACTATTTGTGTTTGTTCTATTTGTACCTTTGTCACACAGGGTTCCTCTTATTCCAGCCCAGTTCCCACTGCCAGCCAGGAAGACAAGGAGCGTCAAAGGGGTAGAGTTTTTTTATTTTTATTTTTTTATTAAAAGTCACTAAATAAAAATGGTCTCCCTCTTAAAACGATCATTTAAAAGTTGTTCCATGCTAAGTTAAAAAGGTGGGGACAGCCTAGTGTAACACGGTTGTGTCTCCAAATACCTTATATAGGAATAAACGCACTAATTTGAGTGTAGGTCACAACAGGAGACATATATATCTACTAGGCCTTAATCAGAAGACGCTTGATTCGTCTGGGGAGGTAGAGGTTAGTTGCAATAACAAGGAACAGTGCCTGAGACAGAAAGCTTTTAGCAGGTACCTTGTATTAAAATAATACAAATTTATAAAACAAAAAAACATACATAAAGATTAAATAAAAGTGTCCGTCACTTTCTTACAAGTGTACAGTATCCACAAAAGTACAAAATCAAATTCAAGTTAGGCTATAACCAATTATTAACCCTGAAGAGCAAGAAATATAGGTTATTTCCCTAACCCGAGTGCACTCGTTTCTTGTCGAAAATTCTCTGGAGCAAGACAGATTCAATATCTTCAGCTCAGTACCTTTGAACAATAAAGGATCTTCACAAAATCGAGTTTCCAGAAATCAAAATCATCAAAAGCATTTAACATGAGTTTATGTGAGGACAGTAATTCTAGTCCAGACACAGGCACAGGCGGTGTGATTGGCAGTGTAAGTGGCCAACAAAGTTTTTCGGGGTCAGTCAGTCAGTAGGAAATAGTCAAAGTCTGGGATGGAGCGCTGTGCCCATAGTATGCCTTTGAGATGTAAGCGTTTCTGGCTGGAGCAGTTTGTGATGCTCTTATCCAACCACAGAAGACAGGATGGATGCGGGTAACTGCTCACACTCTGGATCAGTCCACCCACAGGTATCCAGCATCAGGGATTCGCATCTTGGTTGGCTCGCCATCAAAATTCCACTCAACCTCATAAACCTGGCCAATTCGGAAGTTCAAACTCTTGTAACAGCTTTCGGGATGTAGATTTATCGCAGCCAAATGCGCTCAGCTCAGTAGCAGGCCTGTTTCCAGTGCTGCTTGTTACCAGACGGTTCTCTGTCGTCTTTTTCCAGCATGGCTGCCTTACCGTGCAAATACAAGTGCTCTGATTGGCCACAGCGTCACTGTGTTATAAAAGGAACGCTCTGATTGGCCAGACACAACTTAAGTATTAAGCGCTCGGATTGGCTCACATTCAGCTGAATGTTTAACCCTTTGCTGCCTGGGCTACACTAGGGTACTTCAGCTTTTCGTAGGGGGGGAATCTGCTGCAGACGAGGAAGGGGGCGCGTCCCCCTTGAAGTGCCTTGGTATATCCGCCTCTTTCTGCCTCCATCTCAGCCACAATTGCTGTCGAGAAGCAGAAAAAAGGGCTAAAGCTGCGTTTCAATTACATTTTTTTTGCTACATAAAAGCGATATTTATAAGTTTTGACAGACTATTGCGATTTACATGTGTTTCCATTTAACAATGTTTGGTGCATGAGCCTCAAGTCTCATAAAATATCGTTACTCTCACAATTTTACAAAAATTGTGGCTTATGCAAGGTGGCCTAATAGCGTTATTTTGGGGTTTTCCATTTGCTGTGGAAAATTTACCTCGGTTTTCTTTTCTAAAACTCTGAAATTTGCTGTTTGTTCCAAACCACGCCATCTTTACTATAAATGCGGTAGTCATGACACCACCACATCACATCCAGGAACACGGAAATGCAAAAAAAAGTGTTTCCATTACACTTTTGAAATAGGTTTTTGTTCAAAACATCTGAAAAACTACTTCATGTGAGCGCAAAAAACGTTTTAGGGATATTTGAGACTTTTTTCTGAATGTAGTGGTTTCTATTAGTGGTTTATTATTGCAGTATTTAATTTTTGCACAGTTCTAGGTGTAATAGAAAAGCACCATAAGACACTTTGTAGGGGGAGCCAGCCCACAATTTTATTTTTAAAATGTTATTAGCTTAATAGCTGCTGCGACAAAAACATTTACCTTATGGCAATAATGAATCTATCTATCTATCTATCTATCTATCTATCTATCTATCTATCTATCTATCTATCTATCTATCTATCTATCTATCTATCTATCTATCTATCTATCTACATAAATTCCTTTGTAAGAGTTTTTGATGTAATATTATTGGCGTCCTAATTATTCTAAAACCCACAACATTTTTGTTTGATGTGTGTATAAGATAAAGTCAAAATCCCAAAGGACACTGAACTGATCAGTGTCCTTATTTGACCTTTTGGGTAAAACTGTTCCTTGAATCTTTTTGCTGTGAGATGACAGAACTTATAATTCCACCACGATATAGCTGCAAAATTATACAGATAAAGGAAAAATTCTTCAGATTTCTAGTGTTAAGATAGTTTTACAAGACATCAAAAGAGACAAAGACCCATGGGGGCACTTCAGTTAAAGAAGTAAAAAAAAAAAAAAAAGACATGGACACATCTTACTGGGTGTTGGCTTTGTCACTCTATTTGACGTGAGAAGAGGTATAAATACCGATGAAAATAGTCTGAACACCCACACACATACACTCTGGGATGGGGGCCTCAGTTCTTTTTCTTGGTCTAAGATTGGCTCTGTGCTTCTTTGAGGTGAACCCAGTCTTAGCTTTGGGTGGATCTCTGAATGATCTGAAGTACAGGACAGGGCTGACAGAGGCTGGAACCAATGGAGTCACTGCTGAGACTTCATCAGTGAAATGTAGCCTGCAGGGCACTGCTCGTTTACCTGTCTTCAGCATGGATGGTGATTATATTATTGGAGGTGTTTTCTCAATTCACTACAAAGAAAAAACAATGGTTCATGACTACACCATCATGCCTAAGCCACCAAGCTGCACAGGCAGGTTAGTAAGAGAAAGAAGAGAAGGAAAAAGGCATGTTAGATTTGCATCAATAGAAATGTGATTTATGTTGAACAGTCTTGTTGCTTTATAAAATTATATGCAGTGTAGTGTCTTTTTGTACTAATTTTGTTACACTTTTAAAGTTATAAGCTATATTCATTTTTGTTTAGCCATCTTTTATTAATATGAATAGAATAAAATGTAGGTTTTGAGTTTATTTGACAATATCTACACTTTAGGTTAAAATGTCATGCATTTGTACATTGACATCTCTATGCTGACATCTATTTGTGATGTTTTAGATTTAGTAGCTCAGGTAATGCATTCATTTATACCACAGATTAATTGATCCATAGGCTTTCCAGTGTTTCAGAGTTACATAGGTTATCTCATGCCTAAAATGTAGATTAGATGCAAATTGAAGCACCTGTATCACTGTGCACAGGATAGATGCCCTCGAACTGCACTTTTCTCGTGCAATGATTTTTGCTATTGAGGAGATTAACAACAGCACACAGCTACTGCCGGGCATCAAGCTCGGTTATCAGATCTACGACTCGTGTGCCTCGGTGACAGTGGCTGTGCACGTGGCGTTTCAGCTGACAAACGGACAGGACCCTGAGTTTCACACAGGTGATAATTGCTCCAGATCTGGGATGGTGATGGGTGTTGTTGCTGAGTCTGGATCTACACCGTCTATCAGCATTTCACGCATCCTCAGCTCCTTCAACATTCCCCAAGTAAAAACTCTGAATGTCCTGAACTGTTTCTAAAATATTCTTGTGTTTACTTTTATTGGTGTTAAATTAGAATAAGTACATTGTGATATTTTGTTTCAGGTGAGCCACTTTGCCACTTGTGCCTGCCTGTCAAATAAGCAGCAGTACCCAACTTTCTTCAGAACTATTCCCAGTGACAAGTTCCAAGCTCTTGCACTGGCCAAGTTGGTGAAACACTTTGGCTGGACTTGGATAGGTGCTGTCCGCTCGGACTCTGACTATGGCAATAACGGCATGGCATCTTTTCTGGAGGCAGCACTCAGAGAGGGGATCTGTGTGGAATACTCTGTGGCCTTCTACAGGACCGACCCTCAAAGCAAGGTCCAGAAAGTAGCTGATGTGATCCGCAGGTCATTAAAGTGATTTAACGTAATCTTCCCTGCTCTGATTTTAAAGAAAGAAAGATGGAAAGAAAGAAAATGTTGTTTTCCAATCATTTAAAATCATGCATTATAATATCGTTGCAGGTCAACAGCTAAAGTTGTTGTGGCCTTCACCGCTGGTGGAGACATGAGAGGTCTGTTGGAGGAACTGGCCCGGGACCCACCACCACCTCGTCAGTGGATAGGCAGCGAGTCCTGGGTAACAGACCCACACTTTCTTAAATACAGTTTCTGTGTAGGCGCCATTGGAGTTGGTATTCAGCAATCTGTGATACCGGGACTTAGAGACTTCCTTATGGATCTCCCTCCTTCTGAAGTGGCTGCTTCCCCGTTGCTTACTGAGTTCTGGGAGGATGCATTCAACTGCACACTTGAAAAAAGTGAGAAACACTTCTCAAACACTGTCATAATAAGCCATAACAAGATATGATTATGTGTGACTCAACTGCTTGTTTAAATAAACTATAAATGCACATTTATAAAATGCAGTTAAAAGAATTTAAATCCACCGGAGCCATTTGTTGTGTCTATAGCTGATGCTGCAGATGAGAATGTTTGTGATGGAAGTGAAGACATAACAAAACTCAACAACCCATACACTGAAACTTCTCAGTTAAGAATTTCTAACATGGTTTACAAGGCTGTTTATGCGATGGCACATGCCATTCACAATGCAGTGTGTCAGCAAACAGATATTACAACTAAGTGCAACAAACACACCACGCTGGAGTCCAGACAGGTCAGTTAAACAGAAAATCAATGTTGTTGTATTTTACTTGTATTTTAACTGATTTTGATTTTCCAATTTGATATTGATTTTATTTTGACATTATTTAATTTCCTTTGTCTGCTTCTCTGTCTGAATGACATCTTGTCAGGTTTTCAATGAGCTGAAGAAAGTCAACTTTTCTCAGAATGGTTATCCGGTGTCATTTGATGCTAATGGGGATCCGCCAGCTCTGTATGAGCTGATCAACTGGCAGAGGAATGAGAGTGGAGTTATTGAGATAGTGACAGTGGGCTTCTACGATGCATCACTGCCAATAGGCCAGGAGTTTCGTATCAACAGAAACCTAACCTGGATGGATGGTGGCACGCAAGTAATGAGCCTAAATCTGGTGAGCTGCTTCCTAACAGCTGTGTTGCAGGAATTTTAATGCATGAGTTTTGCGCGTGTCTGTGACAGGTGCCGGCATCAGTCTGCACTGACAGGTGTCCTCCTGGAACTCGTAAAGTGCTGCAGAAAGGAAAACCTGTCTGCTGCTACGACTGCACACCCTGTCCTGATGGAGAGATCAGTAATGTTACAGGTAAAATAAAAAGCTTTCAGTGTGTATCTGAAAAATGAAATATGTGAGCAGTAACAACACTTTTTATGTGTTTTTTCAGACTCTCCTGATTGTTTCCCTTGCCCCAGAGAGTTCTGGCCTAATGCAGAGAAAAATGCCTGTTTCCCCAAACCTGTGGAGTTCCTTTCATTCGAGGAAGTCCTGTCCATCATCCTGGCTGCATTCTCTGTTGGTGGTGCCTGCCTGGCCATCATAACAGCAGCTGTTTTCTTTCGTCACAGGACAACTCCCATAGTCAGGGCCAACAACTCTGAGCTGAGCTTCCTGCTTCTCTTCTCTCTGACTCTGTGTTTCTTATGTTCGCTGACTTTCATCGGGGCGCCCTCTGACTGGTCTTGTATGCTGCGACACACAACGTTTGGCATCACCTTTGTTCTCTGCATCTCATGTGTTCTGGGGAAAACTATTGTAGTTTTAATGGCGTTTAAAGCCACACTTCCAGGCAATAACATGATCAAATGGTTTGGTCCTGTACAGCAAAGGATGACTGTAGTTTTTTTCACCTTTATTCAAGTTTTAATATGTATTATTTGGTTGGTTGTGAGCCCTCCTTTCCCAGTGAAAAATCTCACCACATACAGGGAGAAGATCATCCTGGAATGTGCGTTGGGTTCTGCTATTGGGTTCTGGGCCGTGCTTGGGTACATCGGCCTGCTGGCTGTCTTCTGCTTTGTGTTAGCTGTCTTGGCTCGGAAACTCCCTGATAATTTTAATGAAGCCAAACTGATCACCTTCAGCATGTTGATATTCTGTGCAGTTTGGATCACCTTCATCCCAGCGTATGTCAGCTCTCCCGGGAAGTTTACTGTAGCTGTGGAGATATTTGCTATTCTGGCCTCCAGTTTTGGACTAATACTGTGCATATTTGCTCCAAAGTGTTTCATTATATTATTTCATCCGGAGAAGAACACCAAGAAGCATTTGATGAACAAAAATTGATCCTTTTACACGATGGACATGTTCATTTTATAATAGCTTTCAGTTCAAGGAACTTATAATTTTTTGATTAAGTGAAACTGTTTGTTTAGACCAAATGTCTTTGCATCAGGTTGGAAAATACACTCTATATAAAAGAAACATATTATTAATTTTTAGTTGATTTAATTTAATAATTCACTTTATAGTTTCATTATTGATAACAGGGTGATGTAACTTTTAAATGCACCCTATTGTTGTCTTATATTAATTACTTTTTAACTATAAAACCACGGATTTGAACCGCTATATTCATTCATTACTGTTTTTTTTTACATTATTTTAAACAAACATCCTAACTTCTTGTTAAATAATTTGTACATTTACAGCAAAGTTAATTATTTTTAAAATGACTTTATATTCATTTGAAAAAAGTCGGGAAGACATATGAATACAACAAATTTGTGAAGTTTCTGTATAAGTAGTGTTAAATTATTTCTTTCTAAAAACTTAAAAAATGGATATTCTCAATAATTCATTCATAAATTTTTCTAACTGCTTAATCCAATTCAGGGTTGCGGGGAAGATGGAGTCTATCCCAGCAGTCTTTGGGAGAAAGGCAGGGTACACCCTGGGCAGCTCGCCAGTCCATCACAGGGCTTATTCTCAAATAATAATGGCTTATTCCAAGAAAACAGTTAAACTACTTAACTCTGTCACCAGTCACATTCATACTTAGCACTTGAGTTGAGCATGCTAATAGCAGTCATTGTCTTCCATATGTCTTCTCCCCTTTGTGGTTTTGATTAATTGCTGGTTATTTATGGTGCATTTACAGTCTTTTCCCCCATGTGGACTATGCTAAATAAACTACTCAAAACCAATGAAACATTTCTCTTTATTTTTCAGGTTTTCTTTCAAACTACAGATTTGGGAACATGTTTTATCAAAAATATATTTTAATAATTCTTTGTGAAGTTATTTCATTTCACTAAGTTGTTACACAATGACAACAAATTAACTTCAAAAGTAATCATTCAGAAAAAAAAGCAGATAGCAATATTTTTTTCATACAATAATTAAAAGATATTTAAAAAATAATATTTTTTCATGAGAATATAAGTTTTCATGAGATTAAGCTGATTATAATTTCTATAAAGTTATTTTTGGAATATTGCAAAAAAAAAAAAAAGAAAAAAGAAAGAAAGAAAACAAAAGAAAAAAACAAACAAAACACACAAAAAAAACCCTTTACATTTCTCATCAGAAAACTTTACTTCAAAATAAACAAAGAAATGCTGCAGAAGCAGGAGAGCCAAGGAAGAAATCTAATAGGAACAAAGTTAGGACAAAACTTGTGAAACTAATAGATCTTCGGGTCAAACAGGGATTTGGCACTGAACAAAAGAGAACCTGAGGCCTGTTTAAGAAAGCCGGTCCAACAAACCTTGTGTCTAATGTGAAACTCTGACTTGTCCAATTTTTCAGTCCGAAACAGTTGCTCTGAGATCACTCAGCACCACTTCTGATACCTGCATTCACCATGGCAACTGTTTCTAAGCAATAAGTTCTCATGCAAGACCATCGGAAAAATGAATATGGATAAATATTCTAGTAAAGCTTTGCTGGTGCTACAAAGAGAGAAGTAGTGTTGGAGAAAATAGCAACAAAAGTCAATGTAAAATTTGGGACACATTAACTGGCTTCAAATCTAACCTTAACAAAGCTGCAGAATGGGGATTAAAACAATTGTCGGCACAAAGAAATATTATTTTTAATGCACTCCCAGTGGGGAAAAATATACAAGCAGGCAAACAAAAGGTGGTGGGGGGAGGGGGGTTGTATGAGGACAATACTATGCATAATTTCTTTTTATTTCACACTGAATAGTATACAAAGTGAGTATTCAGTGGCTATTTCCCTCCCAGAGGGACGTGCCTGGAACACCTCACCAGGGAGGCATCCTGACCAGATGCCCGAGCCACCTCAACTGGTTCCTCTCGATGCGGAGGAGCAGCGGCTCTACTCTGAGCCCCTCCCGGATGACCGAGCTCCTCACCCTATCTCTAAGGGTGAGCCCGCCACCCTGCGGAGGAAACCCATTTCAGCCGCCTGTATATGAGATCTCGTTCTTCCGGTCACGACCCACAGCTCATGACCATAGGTGAGGGTAGGAACGTAGATTAACTGGTAAATCGAGAGCTTCGCCTTCTGGCTCAGCTCCTTCTTCACCACGACAGACCGGCGCAGAGCCCGCATTACTGCAGACGCCGCACCGATCCGTCTGTCGATCTCGCGCTCCATCCTTCCCTCACTCATGAACAAGACCCCGAGATATTTAAACTCCTCCACTAGAGGCAGGACCTCACTCCCGACCCGGAGAGGGCAATCTACCCTATTCCAGCTGAGGACCATGGTCTCAGATTTGGAGGTGCTGATTCCCATCCCAGCTGCTTCACACTCGGCCGCGAATTGCTCAAGCGAGAGCTGGAGATCACGACCAGAGGAAGCCAACAGGACCACGTCATCTGCAAAAAGCAGGGACCCAATCCTGAGGCCACCAAGTCGGATCCCCTCAACACCTCGGCTGCGCCTAGAAATTCTGTCCATATAAGTTATGAACAGAATCGGTGATAAAGGGCAGCCTTGGCGGAGTCCAACCCTCACCGGAAACGAATCAGACTTACTACCGGCAATGCAGACCAAGCTCTGACACCTGTCGTACAGGGACCGGACAGCTCGTACAAGGGGGTCCGGTACCCCATACTCCCGGAGTACCCCCCACAGGAGCCCCCGAGGGACATGGTCGAATGCCTTCTCCAGGTCCACAAAACACATGTAGACTGGTTGGGCAAACTCCCATGCCCCCTCCAGGACCCCAAAGAGGGTATAGAGCTGGTCCACTGTTCCGCGACCAGGACGAAAACCACACTGCTCCTCCTCAATCCGGGATTCGACTATCCAGCGGACCCTCCTCTCCAGGACCCCTGAATAGACCTTACCACGGAGGCTGAGGAGTGTGATTCCCCTGTAATTGGAACACACCCTCTGGTCCCCCTTATTAAAAAGGGGGACCACCACCCCAGTCTGCCAATCCAGCGGTACTACCCCCGATGTCCACGCAATGCTGCAGAAGCGTGTCAGCCAGGACAGCCCCACAGCATCCAGAGCCTTAAGGAACTCCGGGCGGATCTCATCCACCCCCGGGGCCTTGCCGCCAAGGAGGTTTTTGACCACCTCAGCGACTTCAGCCCCAGAGATAGGAGAGTCCACCCCTGAGTCCACCAGCTCTGCTTCCTCATCGGAAGACGTGTTGGTAGGATTGAGGAGGTCTTCGAAGTATTCCTTCCACCGACCCACTACGTCCCGAGTTCAGGTCAGCAGCTCCCCATCTCCACTGTATACAGTATTGATGGAGCACTGCTTCCCCCTCCTGAGCCGCCGGATGGTGGACCAGAATCTCCTCGAAGCCGTCCGGAAATCTTTCTCCATGGCCTCGCCAAACTCCTCCCATGCCCGAGTTTCTGCCTCAGCAACAGCCAAAGCCGCATGCCGCTTAGCCCGCCGGTACCCATCAGCTGCCTCCAGAGTCCCACAGGCCAAGAAGGCCCGATAGGACTCCTTGACAGCATCCCTCACCGTTGGTGTCCACCAACGAGTCCTGGGATTACCGCCACGACAGGCACCAACGACCTTACAGCCACAGCTCCGGCCGGCCGCCTCAGCAATAGAGGCACGGAACACAGCCCATTCGGACTCAATGTCCCCCGCCTCACTCGGGACATGGTTGAAGCTCTGCTGAAGGTGGGAGTTGAAGCTCGCTCTGACGGGGGACTCAGCCAGACGTTCCCAGCAGACCCTCACAACACGTTTGGGCCTGCCAGATCTGACCGGCTTCCTCCCCCACCATCTGAGCCAACTCACCACCAGGTGGTGATCAGTTGACAGCTCCGCCCCCCTCTTCACCCAAGTGTCCAAGGCACGTGGCCGCAGGTCCGACGATACAACTACAAAATTGATCATCGAACTGCGGCCCAGGGAATCCTGATGCCAGGTGTACATATGGACACTCTTATATTGGAACATGGTGTTCATTATGGACAATCCATGACGAGCACAGAAGTCCAATAACAAAACACCATTTGGGTTCAGGGGGGGGGGGGGGGGGGGGGGCATGCCTCCCAATCACTCCCCCCCAGGTCTCACTGTCATTGCCCACGTGAGCATTGAAGTCCCCCAGCAGAACAATGGAGTTCCCAGAAGGAGTACCCTCCAGCACTCCCTCCAAGGACTCCAGAAAGGGTGGGTACTCTGAACTGCTGTTCGGCGCATAAGTACAGACAACAGTCAGGACCTGTCCCCCCACCTGGAGGCGGAGGGAAACTACCCTTTCATCCACCGGGGTAAACCCCAACGTGCAGGCACCAAGCTGGGGGCTGATGAGAATGCCCACACCTGCTCGGCACCTCCCACCATGAGCAACTCCAGAGTGGAAGAAAGTCCAGCCCCTTTCGAGGGTACTGGTTCCAGAGCCCAAGCCATGCGTCGAGGTGAGTCCAACTATATCTAGCCGGAACCGCTCAACCTCGCGCACAAGCTCAGGCTCCTTCCCCAACCAGAGAGGTGACGTTCCACGTCCCTAGAGCCAGCTTCTGCAGCCGGGGATCGGACCGCCAGGGTCCCCGCCCCTTGCTGCTGCCCAGCTCACATTGCACCCGACCCCTACGGCTCCTCCCGCAGATGGTGAGCCCACGGGAGGTGAGGCCCATGTAACCCTTTCGGGCTGAGCCCGACCGGGCCCCATGGGCGAAGGCCCGGCCACCAGACGCTCGCTCTCGTACCCCACCTCTAGGCCTGGCTCCAGGCCTCCGGTAACCCGCGTCCGGGCAAGGGAACATTCATGCCCAGGTTGGTCGTCATTGTAGAGGTCGATGAGCCGTGCTTGGTCTGGTCCCTCCCCTAGACACCTGTTATGTTGTCGGGGGCTTTATGCCCCTGGTAGGGTCACCCATGGCAACACAAAGAAATGACCTCTACAAAATATGACAGGAAGTATGACTGACTGCAATATAAATAAAACAAGAATAAACAAGAACAAGAAATCTTAAAACACAAAGATTAAAGAACAACACAAGAAATGAAACCAGAAGTAAAAACAGAACAAGACCAATAACAGAACCAAAACCCAAAGATCATGACATGCTGGACACCTTCTGATCCCTCAGATGAGACTGAATTCCTAATTGTCATTCATGAACAGCTGATATAGTCACATGGTATTATCAACCACATAGTTGTGATTTTGTTCACATCCCTTTGAAATGCCAAGTGTGACAGCCATGGCTCATTGGAGCCATGTGATGTCCCCGTTCTTTGTGTTCCTACTTTTCAATCTGATTGGTTTATTTTGTGATGACTCATATGACCTGCAAAATCTAGTGAGCATAACCGTTTTTAATGCAGTCTGACTTGTTTGCCTGTCAGGCGTTCTCTCCTGCACACACATTGTCTGTATGGGTTCAGTATGGATGATGCATGCACACCTCTTGGGGACTTGCCATCTTCTGCTTCTCCATGCTTTTATTTTTATGGTGATGGCTGGTGTTTCTTATTCCACAAAAGAAAGAGAAGCATTGAGTTTAGAGGGAGGGGGTGAGGAAAACCTGAAGGATTTAGAGATAAGAGGAGTGGAGAGTGTTGATAGTAGTTTACCTGAGTGTGTGAAACTAGAAGACAATGAGCCTCTGACTCTGGAGTCAGATGGTGATGTTGTAATTGGAGGTTTTTTTCCTCTGCACTATGTGGTCTCTGACTCACAGCCCAGCTACCACAATAAACCCCAAATCTCACAGTGCAGCGGGTGAGTAATACTGACAGCATTTACACTAACTTCTTTCAAAAGAGATGCATAAATAACATGTTATACTGCAATTATCTATCTAAAGTTTCATTTACTTGCAGGTTTGACCACAGAGCCTTCCGCTGGATGATGACCATGGTGTTTGCCGTGGAGGAAATTAACAATAACTCAAACCTTTTACCGGGTTTTAAATTAGGATATCGGATCATGGACAGCTGTGACAGTGTCCACTACAGCCTACAATCTCTTTTTTCTTTAGTCACATTCTCTAAACCCGTTTTAACTGAGGTCAAGCAAAGTGAAAACACATTAAATGTGACAAATGACATGGACTTTGGAATGGAGTTTAAGCTGGGAAAAATAAGTACCCAGCAATCAACAGAGGAAAAAAAAGATGCTGAGGTTAATACTGTAATGCGTCTCAGGAATACAGGAAACTACACAGCAGAAAGCAAAACACAAGAATTAAGAACAGAGCCTGAAACATCCTGGTGTGTATCTGGTTCTCCCGTTCCTGCAGTTATTGGTCTTGCATCTTCTTCCCCAACAAGAGCTGTAGCACAAGTTCTTGGCCCTTTCAACATCCCACTGGTAAAAAAAATACATGATTCTGCACAAAACCTCAATTACTTTGTCAGTCTGTAAATACATCATTTGATTGTTGTAATGAACCATTGTTTTAAAATGTTTTAGTTTTCTTGTGAAAATGAACTTTGTCTCTTTCTAGGTGAGTTATTTTGCCACCTGTACATGTCTTACTAACAAGAATATGTACCCATCATTTCTGCGAACTGTGCCAAGTGATCTCTTTCAAGTCAGAGGTCTGGTACAGATGGTTACATTCTTAGGTTGGCTCTGGGTGGGAACAATAGGGACCACGGTGAGATTATGCTTTAAATATAAATATATATATATATATATATATATATATATATATATATATATATATATATATATATATATATATATATATATATATAAATTAAGAATTTCTGCACTGAAGATACCTACTCAAAAAACCTTACTTATGCATTTTTAGGATGACTACAGTCAATATGGCATCCAAGCATTCTCGAATCAGTTTAAGCGACAAGGCGGGTGTGTAGCTTTTCATCTCACTATTCCTACATCACCTTCACTGGCTGAAATACAAGACATGGCAGATACACTGCAGAGCTCAACTGCAAAGGTCATGGTGGTCTTTGCCACAGAGGGACAACTTTTTGACCTGTTTATAGAGGTATGCATCCCAGTTTATCTACAGAATTTATGCAGTATTTCAAATGATCATGAGATCATGTGAAAAACAGGAACATCAAGATCATTTTTATACACTTGGTAACCATCAAATTTCTTTTTTCTTACAGCTTGCTCAGAGAAATGTAACAGGGGTTCAGTGGGTGGCTAGTGAAGCTTGGATTACTGCTAGCCTTCTGACCTCACCCCTCTTTCACCCTCTTTTAGAAGGAACACTAGGATTCGCCTTCCCTGGAGTCAGGATCCCTGGCCTGAAAGAATTCCTTTTGAAAGTCCGTCCTTCTCCTAAACCAGGCTCCGAGTTAATCAACAGGTTCTGGGAAGAGCACTTTGGTTGTGAGCTCAAGTTAAAAAACGACAGATCTACTGAGGATATATCAGATACTCTGGATAACTTCAACAATTTGGGTGCATTTGGTTTCAGACCAGACTCTGCAAACATGTCAACTGTGGGGCAGAGAAGCTCACTGAAAGTTTCAGATGATAAAAGTAAAGATGCTGCTGAAATACCTATATGTTCAGGTTTAGAGGATCTGAGTCTCACTACTAGCAGTTATACTGATGTATCCCAGGTCAGAATATCCTATAATGTGTATAAAGCTGTTTATGCCATTGCCAATGCTTTGCACACTTTACTGAACTGTGATTCTGCAGGATCTAATAAGGGAACATGTGAGAAGCAAAGTCCATTCACCCCAAAACAGGTGAGTAAAATGACCATAAAATAAGCAAGTTTGTTAATGATGTTTTGTAAGAGTTTCTTTTTTGTCCTTTTCCTTTTTTGTTTACAGTTGCTGTATTATCTGAGGACAGTAAATTTCACTGATCAGTTCCAGGAGAAAGTATATTTTGACTCCAATGGGGAGCCAATCCCTCTCTATGACATAATAAACTGGCAGAAGGACATCAGGGACGAAATCAGGTCATATTTCAATGCACACAAATTTTACTATTTAAGCATTTGTAATAACTAAAGTACAAACTGTACCCATCACATTTAATTTTTGGCCTTTAAACTATTTTTTCTTATGGTGAATGCAGATTTGTCAAGGTAGGAAGTTATGACGGTTCAGTTCCTGTCGGAAAACAGCTGCGGCTAAAGCAGAGCACTATTGTATGGACAAAAGGACAGTCACAGGTGGGTCATATAGACTGTAATAGGATTTCACATGGCATTATTAGTTTCATTTTCTTTTCTTTTTTAAAGGGAAATCAGTTTTGTTTCTTTTTTTTTTTTTATTCCATTTTTCTGATCATTGTTCAGGTACCTGTGTCTCAATGTAGCGCTCCATGTCCTCCTGGTAGTAGGCAAGCCAGACGTCCAGGAGAGCCCCACTGCTGCTTTGACTGTTTGTCTTGTGCAGACGGAGAAATCAGTAATCAGACTGGTAGTATATACTTTTAACATTTGTACATTTTCCAACTTAAGTAACAAACAAAGAGCAGTCCTTGCTGTCATCATTGCTGCAGTGTTACACACGTGCAGGGCAGAGGATGGGACAGTTTAATCATCATGAGTCTACTTTGTGTCTTTCTAAAGGTTCCACTGAGTGTATGAAATGCCCCGACTCCTACTGGTCAGACAAAGACAGGGTAACATGTGTTGCAGGAGTTGAAGAATTCCTGTCTTTCACCGACACCATGGGCATCATCCTAGTTGCACTTACATCCCTGGGAGTCATCCTGACAAGCATCGTCAGCATCGTCTTCCACTACTTTCGCTCTACACCTATCGTCAAAGCCAACAACTCGGAAATAAGTTTCTTGCTTCTCCTGTCACTCAAACTATGTTTCCTGTGTTCCCTGGTGTTCATCGGCCAGCCATCTGTGTTGACATGTAGGCTCCGCCAGGCTGCATTTGGAGTCAGCTTTGTCATCTGTCTGTCCTGCCTGCTTGTCAAGACGATTGTGGTTCTGCTGGCTTTTCAATTTAACGTACCCAGCACAAGGAAGCTGTTTGGTCCGTCTCAGCAGAGGGCTATGATCATCTGTACTACTGCTCCTCAGGTAGAAAGGAGAGGCAACTGTAACTTGTGTGACATAGTTTGAGGCAAATGTAATTTTTCCCACTTATGAAAGGGTTTGTCCATTTTTCTTTGTTGCCTTTAGATTTGTCTCTGTGCTGGCTGGCTGTTGGGCGCTCCTCCCTTCCCATTTAGGAATCCTGCCTATCAAGCCTTAACAGGGAAAGTAAGAACATAAGTTCAGAAATGAACAAACTCAGCGCTTGTGCAATTCTAGAGATAAGACCTTCAATTCTTAAATACACTAATCAAGTTGCATTATTTTATTTTTAGATTGTAGTGGAGTGTAAGGAGCCATGGCCTGCTGGATTTTACCTGGTCCTTGGTTACATTGGCCTACTTGCCTTTGTCTGCCTCCTCCTGGCATTCCTTGGACGGAAGCTGCCGGATACATTCAATGAAGCAAAGCTTATCACTTTCAGCATGCTGATTTTCTGGGCTGTGTGGATCTCTTTCATCCCAGCTTATGTTAGCTCTCCTGGGAAGTTCTCTGTGGCTGTGGAAATATTTGCAATATTAGCCTCCAGTTTTGGTCTTCTACTGTGCATTTTTGTGCCCAAATGCTACATAATTTTACTGCACCCAGAGAGGAACATTAAGAAAAGTGTGACTGGAAAATTCCTTAAATGAAGCATAATTATAGTGTAACACATACACGTGTTTTAAAGCAAAATTGTGCATGTATGCTAAAAATCTGCATGCTTAAATGTGAACAAAATATAAACCTCTATTAAACTTATTTTGATGCTTTTCAATAAAATGCTTCACTAAGCAAATGGCATTTGGTCTCTTCTGTAAAATTAATCACTCTGTAATTTTGAAAATATACAGACAAACGGTGGTAATACCCATGTCTTAATTGATCATTAAAAATGTCATAACTTTAGTTTGAAAATGGACCCAAACATTAGCCAGAAGAACAAATGGTAAACTTTAATGTATCCTCCTGGTGAACAACCAAGAAAGCTGAGGCAGGAGAAGGATGTTTAAGACTAACTTAAAACAAAGTCAATGAATGTATCTGATCAGAGTCAGAGGTGCACTAAGAAGCTGGCAGGAAATGTAAAGTCAACAAGTGCATTAAACTTGATACTTTGCTGTGCAGTGCTTACGTCCCATAATGTATGATGGTAATGGCAATGCATGCTGGTAGGATATCTTGCAACAGCTGGAAAACATCTCTGTCACCACACAACCCTGTATCAGCAGAAGGCTTTAATGATGGAAGATGAGTGATCTATATCTTTATCCCAAGAGAAGATTAGATCTATTATCTGATTTGGTTATGTGTTAAATGGTATGTAAAATATGCAGTTTTCTATGCACTATACAGGCATTAGACATTAAGTTTCTTTTATTTCCAGCAGAAAAGTTATGTGAAAGGTTGCAGTAGTTATTGTAAGAGAAATTAAGCTTTTGAAGATCGTATCTTATGGTCTTTTCAATTCTTGTCAAACTTAGAATTTCAGACTTTTATAGTTTAAGGTATTCTTAAGATTAAATGGTAAAGAAAGATTTTCTTCCATTCTAAACTGTAAACTGCAGCTCACCTGAGGCTTTTTACATGCCATCTCATATGTGCCAGCAATTCCTTATTGCTTATCAAGTCAGCTACAGTCACATTCAAACCCACTTTGTTAAAGTATCTGTAACAGGACCAGCTCTGAAAATAAAACAGAAGCTGACAAACTTTATAAAAAGCCATTTAAAACAAAGAAATGGGGAAAACAAAAATAGAATCAAACATCCAATCTAAAAGATTAGAGAGATTTGAGCTTTCCTGTGGCTGCGGAAACAGGAATTAGCTTTCATCTCATTCATTCTATCTATAACAACTGATTCTTCTGCCTCATGTGAAGCAGAACAAATCCAAATCATGGTACTACCACCACTCACATTATAATTTAGTATTTTATTTTCTCCAAATGTATTACTTATCATCTAAACTGTGATCCTCACAGACAACTGTCCAGGACCTCCAACTTATCTGACAAGTTAGGCAAGTTAAATGCATCCAACAGCTTGCTGTCATGCACAATGACCTATTATTCGAGTCTGACGTGTTGATGCAGTAAAATCTTTAAGCTGAAATTTAATCTGATATTTGTGATGTAAATTGTAAGAGTTCTGGTTTGGTTTCGTTTGTCAACAAAACATCTTTGCATCTTTTTCTGAAAAATGTCCCATTTTCATTTTGTTCATTTTTCATTTTGATAATGGCGGTAACTTTGGATTATGTTAACCTGAAATTTAGTGGTGTAGCAGGTTAACAGCTCAGCTTCAAGGTTTTTATTGCAGTCACATCAAACACTGGTGGATGAATATCTTTATTGCTCTAAAATATATATCAAATAGAGAAGATTATTGCTATCATACACATTGTTTTCATTGTAAGATACTTAAATGTTGCAAAGTTACATAAGTTAAATACACTTGAATTATTCAGAAATAATAATAAATATGTACTGGAAATGCAAACTGAAACAACAACAAAATGTTATTTTCTGACAAATTACTTCTTTTCTTTTCCCATCAAGTGCTGTTTTGTATTTTTTCCTGGCTTCAGTATAATGATGTAACACTTTGGAGCAAACAAGCAGAACAACAAGCCAAAACTGGAGGCCAAAATGGCAAATGACTCCACTGCATCTGCATAGTTTCCAGGGGAGCTGATATATGCAGGAATAAATGCCAACCAAACTGCGCAGAAAATCAACATGCTGAAAGTGATGAACTTTGCCTCATTGAAGTTGCCAGGCAACCTCCGAGCTAGAAATGCTAGCACAAAGCAGAAACACGCCTGGATACCAATGTATCCCAAAACACACCAGAACGCAAAAGTGGATCCAACACTACACTCTAGTATTATCTTTGAGCGTTCATACTCAGTGTTTCGATATGGATAAGGGGGAGCATCGATCAGCCAGGCAGCACAGATGATGACCTGAACCAAAGTGCTACTGAAGATAATGATTCGCTGCTGCTTGGGCCCCAGCCACTTCATGATGTTGTCCCCTGGTCTGGTGGCAGTGAACGCAGCCAAAACCACGAGAGTCTTTCCCAGGATGCAGGATATGCAAAGTGAAAATGTGATGCTAAAGGCAGTATGGCGAAGCATGCAGGACCAAAATGTTGGCTCTCCGATGAAAACAAGAGAACACAGAAAACAGAGTGTGAGTGCAAATAGGATGAAGAAGCTGAGTTCTGAGTTATTCACACGGACAATCGCTGTGTTTCTGTGGTAGAAGAACACTGCAAACACAGCCATAGTGAGACAGGCACCCACCACAGAGATCACTGTTAGGGCTATACCCAAGGAATCGTAAGTCAAGAACTCCACTTTTTTAGGGATGCAGGCTGTTCTTTCTTTGTTTGACCAGAAGTCCTCTGGGCAAAAGGTGCATTCTATTGCATCTATGACAAAACAGTAGAAAGTTTCAGTACAAAATATTACCTTTTTACTATAAATCTTTGCATTGCATTTCATGGTCTGGATTTAATCTCACTTGTCTGATTGCTAATTTTGCCACTGTCACATGGTACACAGTCAAAGCAGCAAACAGGCTCCCCACGACGGACAGCTTTTCTGGACCCTGGAAGGCAGCTGGCACTGCACACAGACACTGGCACCTAAGGGAAGACAGAAAAAATAATCAACCAGGCAAAAAAAAAACAAACAAACTAATTTGATGCGTAATTCAGCTGTTTATGAAGTACATGACTTTTTTTTTTTTTTTTTCTCGCATTTAGTCTGAATGGTTTTGTATTTTGTCTCACAAATGGAATGTTCTGCAATTTGAGCTCCTGATTCTACTTTGTGCTGCAATAATTGTCATGATTTTTTTTTTTTTTTTTAACTACACACTGTTTATAAAAAGCACATATCAAACCACTGGGTGTACTGTACAAAGCAAAGGGACTTGCATCAGATCCAACCTTTCCTGCTGACTTCCTGGTGACTTACCTCCACCTCAACATACAGAACTTCAACAGTTGGCATCTCATGAAGGTAAAAAGACTGTGTGAGCAGCTTGCCTCACTCTGATGCCCTGCCCACATTATCCTGTTCTCCTGTATCACCAGCTCCTCTCCAGCAGCCTTGGTTCCATCGAACAGCCCCACGTTGACAAATTCAATGTTCCCCCTTGTACCTCTCTGCCAGTTGATAATGTCATAGTAAGGCACCGAGTCACCCTTCAAGTCAAAGTTAACCTCTTCTTCATCAATGTTGAAGCTAACTTCCTGGAGGTAGTGCTGGAACTTTAAAACAAATTAATAAGATTAAATACTCCAGAAAGCCTT
Organism: Telmatherina bonti; assembly: GCF_933228915.1. Taxonomy (NCBI): domain Eukaryota; kingdom Metazoa; phylum Chordata; class Actinopteri; order Atheriniformes; family Telmatherinidae; genus Telmatherina; species Telmatherina bonti. Next base: position 26,008,606 of record NC_136627.1, on the reverse strand, counting down.
AAAACAGAGTTTTGATAGCAATACTAAAATATTAAGACCACGACTATACCTGCCAGGGAAGCACATTATTTCTTTGAGCACATGTGTTGTTTTGAAAGGGCCCACTGCCAGGTTGACAGCGAAGAAGATTGTGCAGTGAATGGGCAACAGCATACACAGCCTTATAGACATTATAGGCTACTCTAGGGCTGGATGTATTCATGTAGGCAGAGTGCTTCTCCAAGAGTGACTCCTTTCCGGAGCAGGATGGCAAATTTAAAGCAGAAGATGGAAAAGGACTGCAGCCATACAGAGCCTCCCACAGCTCTTGCACCAGAATATTATCAGGATATCTTTGAGGGGTGATTGTCAGCAAGTAGTCACTAAGGTGGGAAATGTGACCTTTCCTGATGCCAAATCCAATGGTGCCACCCAAGTAGGGGTAATACTCGGTCCCTGTAAAGACAGATGCTGTGACCCAGGCCTCACTCGCTATCCATTGGATCCCTGTGATGTTCTGGGTCATGTAGTCTCTCAAGAAAGGTGTCATTTCCCCTTCAGCGGAAAATACCACCACCACTTTTGCCAAAGAGTTTTGCATCACCTTTATAGAAAGGCACATAATTAAGGATGACAGTGTTAGTAAACTAAAGTGGCATAGAATAGATTTTAGGGGAAAAAACAAAATGAATTTAATGGACTAAAAAATAACCATCCTCTATGAAAGAGATCTGGTGAGAAGTAAAACTCTCCTAAAAAGAAAGAAAAAGAAAAAGAATCTCAATTATAGCTTCTTTAATTTACCTGGATGATCTCCAGGGCCTTCTGCTGATTGTAGAGCAAAGGGATCATTTCCTGATAAGCCACACACACGTTGGTACCCTCTAATTCACTCAGCAGCCCTCGCACAGCAAAGCGGCCATATTCATGATCTCCTCTAATGAGTCCCACCCAAGTCCAGTTGAAGCGCACCAGCAGCTGAGCAATAGCCTTCACCTTTAAAAAAACAAAACAAATCTGGTTGTCAAAGACAACGATATGACAAGAAACTGATGTCCTTTTAACACATTTTTTGCTTTGAATTTTGTATATCACTCCAAATCAACTAAACATGTGCTACCATCTGTTGGCTTGTTATCGAAACAAGTTAAGTGCCTTGCAACAAACCTCTGCATTCAGTTTTTGATCAAAATTTAGGACCATGATTAATTTACTCCCCCATTAGGGCAAATTTCACCCCAGCTGCTGCAGTTTCTTTCAAATTCCCACATTAAAAAAACATACCAAAGTAAAACTAGTCCAGAAGATTCACAGAATGTATGAAATGATGTGCAATTATAAAAAAAAACAAACAAAAAAAAAACAAAAAACCCTATAAACGCTGCTAATGAGAGGGAGCATGGAAATTAATTAAAGGGGGAAGACTAAAGTAAACAAAATAAAAACAAATAAGATAAAATAGGCTCTCCAGAACACTATTTTCTTTCCTTGGATTTATATGGTTCTCAACAAAATACAATCAACCCAGGATTGTAGGAGTCCGACTTTCAGCAAAACAAAAAAAGATGTGATGTATTGTTCCTGTTTCAGACTCATTCAGTCATTGAACTGATTTTAGGATGTTGCCAGTGAATATTTGGACGCTCAGTGTTTTTTTACCAATTCATCTATTTGACCTTTTTCTTAGTCTTTGTTGTTTTAATTTAGTTATGTTTTATTATTTTCACTCATAGATTGTATCAGTGATTTATTTAGATCAGATAAGAAACAGGACTGATAAAACTACAACAAGCAGGTGACCAAAAATGAATTATCAATGAATTATCTAACTTTTTTTTTTAATGTTTTTTTTTTAAATTTTTTATCTGAACTCTCACCTGATAAGCATCATTAGGAATCACTCTGAAAAAAGTTGGATATTTTCTTCTGTCAGTGAAACATGCACATGAAGAGAAGTAACTGATCTGTATTGAAAAGGATGAAACACAGCAGATTAAAATACACGGCAAAAGAACATTAACGTTTGAGGGCTACAAAGAGCTTATTTTACCATTGGGATTCTGAATGGCTGCAGAACTCTTGACACTACAATGGACTGAGCAGAACCAGATTCCCCAATCACAGCAAGGAGAGGAGATGCGCTGCTGCACAGAGGAGAATCATCCTCACTCAGCCCATTCATCACAGCCAGAGCAGCCCTCTGGCCAGTCAGTGGATATGCACATGAATCAAAAATTTTGTACCCAAGGGTGTAATTGGGCAACAAATCCATACTCTGGTTTATCTCCTCCACAGCCAGCCTCATGGTTTGAGCCCAGCGGAAAGCCCTGGGATCAAATCTGTTGCTCCACATTATGCAGCATGCAACATGCATGTTGAACACAGCAAACAGAGACAAAGATATTGTTTATTTTCAGTAATAAGATAAATATTGCTTGCATCTACTTTATATTACACAACGTTGTGTAAAAAAGTGTCATTTCTAGTATATGTTCAAGATTTTTTAAGATGCCTTATTAAATTCTTACTGTGAAATACTATTCCCATACCTCAGTATACCAATACACAATTTTGTTAATCATCAGATAATTTTACACTAAAATGGAGGAAAATATAAGAACTTTAAGTACTGCATAACCAGTCAAGAGTAAGTTTTACATATTTGCAACAGTATCATACATAATTCAGTGGCAAAATATATTTTAGATACTCAATAAAACTCACCCATTGCACTTCACTGGTGGTGGTCTGTAGGTACAGTTAAGATCAGGCATCTCCTGGTTATAATGGAGAGGAAAGATCCCTCCAATAATAAAATCACCTGGTGCTACAAAGTTTGGAGTAAAGCTGTTCTGAAGGGTGCAGACTTTCTTTGCAGTTGTAGCTGCAGAAATGAAGCTGTGATTCTGAGAGTATGTTAACATGAGCACACTGGCAAAATTTAGCAAAGAAAATAATAACAGTTTATAACCAGTAAGTAAAGCCATGTTGTTAGACATTCTCAAAAAGTAAAAAAAAAAAAGAAAGAAAAGAGGAGAGCAAGTACAAACGACTGGGCAAATTATATACAGTATTGGACCTTACCAGTAATGATGGTGTGTATCTTGATTGGACATCAATAGCCCCGCCTAGTGAGGTATTGTAGACTGAATGAAAACAGAGAAACCATTTCCCACCAAGCAATAAAATAAAATAAAATAAAATAAAATAAATAACAACTACAGACTTCCACCAAGCCATTTTAAGTTTTATTCCATTTTTTCTTTAGATTTCTTTTCTTTTGATCAAAATCCATCCACAACTTTTTAAACTATGTTGTTGACAGACGGACACCAAAACCAACACCGCCAGAAATATGAAAAATATGCATTTTAGTGGCTGCTCATATTAAATTTATAGACTCCCTAAAATTTTGATGGACTTCTTACTCTTTTCCTTCTGACTGCTGTTTCTTATGACTATCCAGGTCTGAGTCTGGCACTTCCTCAACATATCGCAGCCTTCTTTGACAGCAGCATTTTCCCATGATTGGAAAAAAGATGGAAACACAGTACTTTCAAAGCCTTTGACCCTACCCTGGCTAAGCACTATGGATACACAAATATGCACACAGTAAAGTAAAAACTTACATGCATGCATTAATCTCTTACACACGTTGACACATTGACAGCACACTGACAGCCTTGTGATAAGCTGCCCATTGATCAAGCACAATGCAGGCTGCAGGGTGGTAGTTAGCACTGCAGCCTAATGACATGAAAAGTTTTGGTTTGTGTCTCAGCTCTTCCATGAGCCAAGGACATGCGTGCCAGGTAATGAGTGGTCACTTTAAAGAATGTGTACTGGTATTTTGAAAAAGCCACTATGACCATTCCATTTAAACAAAGGCTTTTTAGTTATTTTTAGATGACAATGTCTTGGACCTTTTCATTTTAATTGTTTGTGCTATCCAAACTACTCTACCCTATCTGAAGAACGCCTTACACAAGAACAGATTAATCTAGAAGGTGTTCTTACACAAACAATTTATTTTGTATATTTTAGTGTATTTTCAGTGTGATGGTGCATGAACATACAATGATCAGTACTTTTTAAATTCATTAGGAGGTGTAAGAGAATCTGCCAAAAACAAGTTAAATACCCATTTTTGGGACTAAAACTGGTGAGAACACTTTTGAACCCGAACTTCATTTATTGTTCAGCAGCTTTTAATGATGCAAATGTTCAGTAATAATTGTTTCTGTGTTGTAATGTGCTCAACACTTGGGGGGCAACAACAAACAGCAACTGGCGAAATTCATCGGCGAAAACCCAACACATGGGATGCAACAAATGGCAACGACATCAGATGTGTCACTCATCACGATCTTAGATTGCTTGTTTCCAAAAAAATCATGGCCTAGGCTACTTGATTAAGCCAAAAAGTTTGACTATTGAGCCCCTAGCTACGCTTCACCTTATAAGCTCATCACAGAGGGCCGTTTCTTTTCCACTTGTATTTGAACATGGTTTAAATACAGTTTAATAGTGAGAAACCTGAAAGTGCTGACATAAACGTGAGCAAGGTACCTCTAAAATGGTAGAGAGAGCAATAATGATGTTATGTGCACATTGTTTATATGGCGAGGAGACATCTTCTCCCGCTCATGTTTAATGCCACATATAGACTGTATTAATCTTCCACTTCATTAAAAAAAAAGAAAAGAAAAAGAAACTGAGGTAAAGTTATGAATGTCTAAGAGGATGGTAATAATGCTAACAACAACTATGCCTTGCTAAACTAGTCTCTATCTGCCATTAATAAACAACACAGAGACACTGAATAATAAAAAAAAAAAAAAATCAATCCATGCCATCTAGTGACCCTGGAAGAAAACAACTGATTAACTTCATTTGTTGCAGTGCTGAACACAAAACTTAATTTTTTATTCATATACTGTAAACAGTATTCAGCCACTGACAAATACAGTATTATGTTTAAATGACATCATATCCATTATGTCTGGGCGGTGCCCTTGGATGACTACAGTATATAAATCAGCTGTATCTTACTGTATCATAATCCTTTGTATGTGATTAGTGTTTGTATAATCATTTTTTCTTCAAGTCTGAGCCAGACATGGTGCTGCTGGCAGCGAAGCTCCTCGTATTTTTGTCTCTTGTTAGTGGAAAACCAGGCTCAGCTGCTGCTCTGGGTAACTGTGCTTTTTTGGGGGAAGAGGAGTTAAACAGTCTGTATGAAGATGGAGATGTGGTTGTTGGGGGCTTATTTCCTCTACATTACAGCCCTGTATCCTCTCTTTTGACATATAAAGCAAAACCAGCAGCTACTAAATATACTTAGTAAGTTACTACAAATTATATAACATTAGCAGCAAATATTCATTTGAGTTTTCTTGGACTGATGATGTGTAATCTTTTTTTCTGAGTGATGAATTGCTTTTTCATGTTTATGCAGTTTCAGTTCTCGTGCTTTGCGCTGGATACAGACCATGACCTTTGCAATCAAAGAGATCAACCAGCGCAGGGATCTCCTTCCAGACCTCAAGCTGGGATTCCACATCTGTGACAGCTGTGATGACATACCTGTCTCTTTGAGGGCAGCTTTTCTATTGGTGAATGGGCAGCCAGAGAGAAGCCTCAAAGCTGGAAGTGTGATGAGAGACCAGAGGCAAGAAAAAAGCCATGCCTTAAGCTGCGCTGCATTGAAAAGGACCGTGTCCCCTGTGATCATAGGAGATGCTGGGTCTGGGGTGTCCATGGCTCTACTTCGAAGTCTGGGTTCTTTTCATATCCCTCTGGTGAGACTGCCCGGCTCTCTGAACTCTTGATTAATAAAACATTTGAAGGAAAATATTATGTACTCGAAAAACAATTCATAACTAATAACGCTCCATTTCCGCATGCATTTATGCAGCACAGTGAGTTTGGATTTGATCACAACAAACTGGGAATGTACTGGGACATTTCAATCAATCAAATTTTCAATCAAACTTTATTTATCAAGTGCTTTTCCAACATAAAATATGTAACTTTGTGATCTGTTGGAAAAAAAATAAGTATTTATTTCCAGCTGCAAGCAAATATTTAGTTAAAAGTTTGTAAATGTTATTGCATTATGCTTCTGCAAATGTCAAAATTCTATTTTCAGAATGTTAAAATGCCCATTTGATGTTGCATGTTGTAAAGTGAGCTGCAGTTTTCACCTCATCAACTCTAGACAAGTTTGCTGCCTTTGTGTTTTCTGTGCAGAGGAAATTCTGCACCACTAAAAGCTTTAACAGTCATATTGTGCGGTGAAATGTGATGCTTGTTTCTCTGCCTTTCAGTAATCCACAAAGATTAACTACCTTTTGTTGTAAAACCAGGTGAGCTACTTTGCATCCTGCAGCTGTCTGAGTGACCAGACTGAGTTTCCCACTTTCATGCGCACCATGCCCAGTGACACCTTTCAGATCAGAGCCCTGGCTCGTCTTGTTAGCTACTTCGGCTGGACCTGGGTGGGAGTTATTGGCGTGAAATCTGACTATGCCCGCTTTGCCATCCAGCTTTTCCTTCAGGAGTCAGAGCAATATGGTGTGTGTACTGCTTACACACATTTCTACCCAGTGGACCTCAGCCAGGAGGCTCTTGATGAACTCCTAGATGTTATTCAGGTACCTCCATGTTGTTAAATTTGTTAACTTAGAGAAAAACAACAACCTGGAATAAGTCCAGTGAACAGCATTCTATGAGCTACTGTCCAAATAAGGCCAAGTCTGTGGTTTTATGTATTTACATTTTATATTCTGCCTGATTGAAGACGTAAGGTATAGTTGTAAGGAAAAAAAAATCCTGTTTGGTCTTGCTATGATTTATACAATAATAAAAAGGTGCTTATTTGGTCATGAAATTAACTTTTTGCTGCAAATTATTCAATATTCAGATGAAGTTTTCATGTTTTCTTGTATGGCTTTGTAGATAAAGAATAGAAAATGTAGAATAACATCTCATGTGCAGTTTTGTTTTTTATATAAAGCTGATAAAGTTCAAGGCATTAATATGCAAAAGATTGTCTTCAGACTCACATTCCAACCTTTTCTTTATTTCCACTCATTAGATGTCATCTTCAAAGGTCATCATTAATTTCTCTAGTGAGTCAGAGATGCAGGGCATTCTGAAGGCGATGCAGCGTGAAAATCTAACTGGTTTTCAGTGGATCGCCAGCGAGGCCTGGGCTACTGCCAAGTCACTTTGGGAAGAATCCAGAGATCTCCTAATGGGAACACTGGGATTTGCTATCCGGAGAGCCACTATAATTCCAGGACTTCAACAACATCTTACAAATCTCACACCACTGGCTATCCAGAAATCAGCTTTCTTGGCCGAATTTTGGGAGGAAACATTTAACTGTCGGCTGAACAGTTCAGTGAACAGCTATTATTACAGGGTGGAAGGCCTCCAAGACAGACTGCCATGCAAAGGGACAGAGGATTTAAATGATGTTTACTCTCCTTATTCTGATGTGACGGAACTAAGAGTGTCCTATAATGTATACAAAGCTGTACATCTGGTGGCACATGCCTTGCAAGATATGACTAGTTGTAAAGATGGAGAGGGGCCTTTTATTAATGGTACCTGTGCAGACCCGAAGAATTTCAAACCTTGGCAGGTGAGGTGAAGTATAAGTTATGCATTATCTCAAAGTAACAGTTAAAAAAAAAAGAATAACCTGTCTCACTTTGTCTTTCAGCTCAGTTACTACATGAAGCGAGCAAATTTTTCGGTACTTGGGGAGAAAGTCAACTTTGATAAAAACGGTGACCCAATTGCTTATTACGATCTCATGAACTGGCAGAGGAGGTCTGATGGCTCACTAAATTTGGTAAAAGTAGGTTTCTACGATGCCTCATTGCCCACTGGACACAGTCTGGTCCTCAATGACTCCATGATCCAGTGGCCTATAGGGAAGCAGGTGTGTTCTCCACAAACAGGCCTGAGACCATGTTCACCTCTTAGACTCTTGTATGCACTACTGATTAACACATCAGTGAAATTATTATTACTGTTACATTAACAGAAAAATGCTATCCTAAAAATGTAGCCCAGCTAGGATCAATCAGAACAGAATTAACCTTAAAGAAGGATATAAATTTCATAATTTACATTCACTATAATTCATTATTGAATTGTCCATTTAAAATTGAACATATCTACTGATAATATTCAATAGATTAGAAAGTTAAAAATTAATTTTACTCCAAGACTTTGTGATCATTTTTAGATAACTGTTGCATTACATACCATATATACAACTGTTTCTTTTGAAAACTACAGCAGCAATGATAGTACTTAGATGAATAATGGATACATTTCAGCTTCAAGTTGTTATATCTGATGAACTCATAAATATGTCACTATTGGTCATTTAGAAATCAACATGATTTTTCTGTTGGGCTTTTACTGACGTTACTAGTTTAAAACTGTAATGCCTTTTAAGGCGGCATGTCATTCAGTTTGCAAGCCTGTATTTACTTTGCATAAAAAACAGTGTTTGCCTCTCAGGCTATCCGGTCTGTATGCAGCAACAGTTGTCCTTCAGGTTCTCGTATTGCCAGGAGAAAAGGGGAACCCATCTGCTGTTATGACTGTGTCCCCTGTGCTGAAGGAGAAGTCAGCAATGAAACTGGTGTGTACTGGCATGTGCCGTTTCCCTTTGTTTAATCCAGTTTTTCTCAATTCCGGTCCACAGGCCCCTCTTCCCTGCATGTTTTATGGGCAACCTCTTCAACACACCTGGATGAAATGAAGGACTTATTAACAGGCTTCAAACAACTTAATGAGGAAGCTCAATAAGCTGACTCAGGTATTTTGGAGGAGGATCATGTCTAAAACATGCAGGGCAGGGGGGCCCGAGGACCGGAAATGAAAAACACGGGTTTAATCCAACCTAGCCAACTCAAACTTAAAGCAAAAAGTTGGATATTAGTCTAGTAAAAGCCTGGAGTCTGTAAAAATAGCCATTCTACTAATGTCCACGAGGTTCTTCTTATGGTTTTTATATTGTTCCGACGGATTACCAGTCTGCCTGAATGAAAATAATCAATCAGAAAAAGGAGAGATGTAGGTGGTCACAGCCACAGTGTGCAATGGCTATGAAGGGACATTTTTCTAATACTTAATAAAAGATCTGAAACTGAGTAAATAAGGACTAGTATCATCATTACTGATACTGAAGTCAATACTTCTAAAAGAGGCTGCCAAAATTAATATATTAATGCAGCAATTAATCTCTGCAATTTGTACTTTTATTTTATTATTATATTTTTAATGCATTAATCATTGACAACTAAGTTGTTGCTCAGGCCAAATTAAAAATTTGAATTTAGTCATATCTGCGAGAAAAGCTGATTTTTGGGAGATTTTTGTTTTGCCTTGTCACAGCAGTGAATGGAATTCACCAAAACCACTTCTTGCTCCTTTTTTTTAAGTTTCTGATAGTTTTTAAATCTTACATTTTAAATGTTTCTCATCGGATGTCCAGAAACAAAGTTATTACTGGTGCTATAGTAGAATGTTTAATATTTTAATCATTAAATAATAATATTCAAATGTGACTTCTGTAAACTAAAAAGTTCTTTCTTCTCTGTCATTCTCCAGATTCTTTAGAGTGCTTACATTGTTCAGAGGAAACATGGCCCAATAAAGCCAAAAATTTCTGCATCCCAAAGACTATAGAGTATCTGTCTTACCATGACTTCATGGGAATTCTGCTATGTGTTGCCTCTGGCCTAGGAGCTTGCACTTCCCTTCTTATCTTTGGAATATTTTTCACCTATAAAGACACACCTTTAGTACGGGCTAACAACATGGAATTGAGCTTCCTACTCTTGGTGTTTCTTGCAATCTGTTTCCTTATCAGTCTGCTGTTTATTGGCAGGCCTTCAGACTGGCTCTGCCGGATCAGGTACCCAGCGTTCGGGATTAGTTTTGCCCTCTGCATTTCCTGCCTCTTGGCCAAGACAGCAGTGGTTCTGATAGCTTTTAGGGCCAGGCTACCAGGAAGTAGAGCCATGAAATGGTTCGGACCCAAACAACAAAGAGCCAGCGTACTTTTAGGAACAGCCGTTCAGGTAAAAAAAAAAAAAAAAACAACAAGAAAGAGGAAAAACTTTACAATTAAGGTGAATTTATTTTTAAGATCATTGAAAAAAAAAAGTAATATTTTGATGTTTCTGTTTTTTCAAGGTATTAATCTGCCTTATTTGGCTGTCTACTAGTCCACCTCGTGCCAGTAATAACACAAATTACCACAGTGCAACAATCATCATTGAGTGTGTTACTGGCTCAGAAGTTGGTTTCTGGTGTGTTCTGGGATACATCGGCATCCTGGCCTGCATGTGCCTCGTAATGGCATTTTTGGCGCGGAAGTTGCCTGACAATTATAATGAGGCAAAGTTCATCACCTTCAGCATACTGATATTCTTTGCCGTGTGGATTACTTTTATCCCAGTTTATATAAGCACAGCTGGAAAGTATACTGTGGCTGTTCATGTTTTTGCTATTTTAGCCTCCGCTCTGGGACTTCTCTTTTGCATTTTTGCTCCAAAATGCTACATCATTTTACTGAAACCAGAGAAAAACAACAAGAAAAGGTTACTGCAAAGATAAAGATGACAGTTCATCATGTTTTTATGAGTCCAAATGATACATGCAAACTGGTAATAACAAATAAGCTGATAATAATAAAAGAAAAAAATGAAAACACTGTTGCCTCCTATCTATGTTCATTTATTTTTTCTTTATATAGCTTCAGAAAAAAAGTATTCAGATTCTTTATTATATGTCAAAAAAAGAGAGAAAAAAGTACTCACTTGCAAATAAGAGTAGAGCTCCAGCTGTTGTGTGTTCTGACCCTTTATCATGTCTGTCACTGGATTAAGGAGATAAACTCCCCCCAAAATGCATGACATGTTTTTATATGTCTTATATATCTTTTTGTGTACTTTTCCCCCCTTTTTTACTTTGTTTGTGTGTGTACATTTTTCATCAAGTGCAAAACGCTGTGAGAGAACAATGAAACAATAACAGAAGAGCATCGGCGGATTGGACTTTTGAAAGATCAAACCATATTTAAAAGTATGTATGAATGAAAACAGCAACTTTACTGTATTTTCTCTGGTTGTTTATTTTGTTGTGGAAATGTATTTTCTACCACATAAGAAAACATTAGTGTGCATAGCCAGCTTCATCTCCTTAAATTAGTGTTTCTCAATTCCAGTTCTCAGGCCCCCCTGCCCTCCATGTTTTATAGGCAACCCTACCTTAACACAGCTGAATGAAATAAACTGCTGCAAAGAACTTGATTAGGAAGTTCAATAATCTGCCTCAGGTAATTTAGAGGAGGAACATGCCGGGCAGGGGGGGGGGGGGGGCTGAGGACTGGAATTGAGAAACACTGCCTTAAATCATTTTACTGCAGGGGTGGGCAACTCTGGTCCGCTACAGCTGGAGTCCTGCAAGTGTTGGGAGTTTTCCTGCTGCATCACACCTGACTCAAATCAATGTGTAATTAGCAGACAGCAGCACAGTCCTGACCCGGTCTTCTAATTATGGGGGATTTGTGTCTCACTGTCTCAGTGCTACTATGTAGGCATGCAAGATTTTTGTTCTTTACCTTAAACTTAACTTTTTCTTCGAAGGTTTTATATTCATTTAAGTTGTATAAATTAGTTTGTTCTTGTGGCTTAAAGATGCAGTTTTACCTGACCTGCATGTAAATGTGTTGACTTTGTTAATTATCATAAAAGGTTTAGTTTAAACTAAGGTAAATAAAACTACTTTTTTTTTACTCTCTCAAAGTAAATACTGTAGTTTTTAGACAACATTAGTAAAAAAGACAGAGAGAGAGAGAGAGAGAGAGAGAGAGAGAGAGAGAAAGAGAGAGAGAGAGAAAGAGAGAGAGAGAGAGAGAGAGAGAGAGAGTACTAAAACAACATCCACAGAATGCGTGTTGGTACCAGAATCCATAAATATTCAAGAAATACATTTTTAGGCACAAGAAGTTTCACACATTTATTGTGATTATGATGAATACAACAATAATGTAAACAAATCAATAAAGCAGAAAGAGTGGACTTATCTTCCAGTAAAAAGATCAAGTAGTAAAAGGTTTAATGGATACAGAGTTAAAAACATAGCAAAAGTATGCTTTCATTTTTGCATTATCAATATAATTATGCATTTACCCTCATGCATTCAATATCTGTTAGAATAATATATTTCTCAAGTTCATAAAACAAATTTGAAATTAACATAATTTTAATTTTGATCATGCTTTTTTTTGAATGTTTGTTACATTGACATGCTTTCTAGTGTTTTTCTCTGGCTTCCCTAGTATTATGTAACATTTAGGTGCAAAAATGCAAATCAGCACTCCATATGCTGATGACAGAATTGCAAATATTTCCACAGCCACAGTGAACTTTCCAGGAGAGCTGGCATATGCTGGGATAAAAGTTATCCAGACAGCACAGAATATCAACATGCTAAATGTGATAAATTTGGCTTCATTGAAGTTATCAGGCAACCTCCTGGCCAGAAATGCAAGGACCAAACATATCACTGCAAGGAGTCCTATGTATGCCAGCACTGCATAGAAAGCAGCATCAGATCCTGTGTTACATTCTAAAACTATCTTCTTATTGCTGTATCTGAAAACTCTATCTGGCAGAGGGGGGTTTAACTTCAGCCACAATATGCAAATCACCACTTGAATCAAAGTGCAGGAGCAAACAATCATCCTTTGCTGTGCAGGACCAAACTTTCCGACAACTTTGTTACCAGGATGTGTGGCTCTGAAAGCTGTTACAACAACAATAGTTTTCCCCAAGATACAGGAAATGCAGAGTGCAAATGTCACACCGAAAGCAGTGTGGCGCAGCATGCATGTCCAGACTGTGGGTCTGCCTATGAATGTGAGCGGGCAGAGAAAACACAAGAAAAGAGAAAAGAGCAAGAAGCAGCTGAGCTCTGAATTGCTGGCTTTAACTACAGGAGTTTCTCTGTGGTGAATAAAAACAATCATTGTGATTACTGACAGGGAAGCCCCAAGCAAGGATACAGCTGTGAGAGCTATTCCCATTGGCTCATGATATGTCAGAAACTCTATGGTTTTAGGAATGCACTCATCTTTCCTCTCATTGGACCAGTATTCCTGTGGACAGACTGTGCACTCTGTTGCACCTGTTGAAAGAAAAAACACACAGCGTCAACACACTGTGTGTGCAGAGAGCTAAAATAGTCAAGTGAAAATAATAAAGGATTGTGAAACAAATGGAGTTAAATTTAGTATATCTAACATTAAAAAAAGAGTTACTGGAATGTGGGTTTGGTTATGTTATACACGCTTATGACTTATAACCATTTACCTGAGGAGTTAGATATTGTTCCTTCTGCACAGGAAACACAGTCAAAACAGCATGCGGGTTTTCCTTTAATTTGAGCTTTTCTGGTTCCTACTGGACAAACATCAGAGCAAACTGATGTAGGGATCTGAAAGAAGAACAGATTTAAATTGTTGTATTATTACTTGACAGAGCACTTAAACACATACAAAAATGAATAAAAAGAGTTCTTGTTTGTCACCATATTTCCTGTCCTCCATATTATCTGTTCCTCTTGTATACTGAGCTTATAATCACCATTTTCAGCAGATGCAAAGTGACCCAGTGTCACATGTTCCACCTGCCCGTTTTTCAGCTGCCAGTTTATAATGTCATAGGAAGCAGGAGGGTCACCATTTTCATCAAAAAACACACGATCACCAAACTGATTCCTGAAGTTCACCCTTTGTAGGTGATAGGTGACCTGTAAAGACAAGGAATTATATGTTGGAGATTTAGAAAAGATGTCTTGAGATCATTTTTCAAAATGTTGGGAACATTTTTGCCACCATTTACAGTCTTTCTCACCTCTTTGGGTTGAATTTCTGACACATTCAAACAAGGCCTCACTATTTTTCGTCCTGCTGGTTGACAGAAGACCAGCTGATGAAGGGCATGTGCAACAGCATAAACAGCTTTATACACATTGTAGGACACTCTGAGCTGTGTGACATTGAAGAAGACATGCTGGGAATTCACTAATGTCTCATTGCCTGTGCACATGTTTGTTTTCTCTGCATCTGTGTGCATATCAGGTGAATCTGCTCTACAACCCACCATTATCTCCCAAAAATCCTTCACAAATGCAGCAGTTGGATCTTGATAAGGATTAATATCTGTTAGAAATGGTTTTAGATTTGGGATAGGCATCTTTTGTACCACAAATCCAAGAGCTCCACCAAACGCTTGGTACATTTCAGGAGTGGATGGCCGGGGTGCTGTTATCCAAGCCTCACTTGCGATCCACTGAATTCCTGTAATATTGTGTTTCACAACTTCTTTCATTAAAGGGTAAAAATCACCCTCAGGAGTAAAAGCCAGAATTACTTTGACAGTTGACTGTTTGATCATTTCCACCACAACCAGGATTTTGTCCACAGGGTATGTACGTAGAACTGTTCCAACAAATGCAATGCAAACCCCACGCTTCTCCACTTCTTCAGTGAAAGCTAGAACCCCATCCCGCCCATAATCATTATCTGAATGTATGACTCCAATCCACTCCCAACCAAAATGCTTCACCAGAGCTGCCAAAGCTTTTGCCTGAAAGTAGTCGCTGGGGATTGTCCGAAAAAAAGTCGGATATTTAGCTCTGTTACTCAGGCAGGCACATGTGGAGAAATAACTGACCTAAAAAAAGAAACACAGAACAAAACTATTAAACATCATTTGCAAAATCATCAAACATCACAGAGCACATACTGCATTAGACTGCGTTAATCTGTCACTTACTACCGGCATGTGAAATGGTCCCAGGGTTCCAGCCACAGCTATGGACTGAGACGATCCTGACTCTGCTATGAGAGCAGATATTGCAGGTGAACAGGGAGAAGTTAAACCAACCTCCTCCAGTTCACTAGCCAGTGTCAGTGCAGCACGTAACGTGTTAGTGGGCGATGCACAAGAATCTAAGATTCTATAACCCAGAGATATGTTTGGAAGAATAGCAGAATCTTTGTTAATTTCGTCAACTGCAAATATCATCACTTGGGTCCATCGAAAAACTCGCAGATCAAATCTGAAATAGATAATATACCACCAGCTGAAATGACATGTTTTATAAAGAAGGTAAAAATAAATATGGATGTCATAAACATAGAAAAGCATGTTAAATCTTACCCTGCACAAACCACTCCAGGCGGATCCTTCTCAAATGAAACACTGCTGCTGATTTCTTTGTTAAAAACAGGAAATATACCTCCTATCATGATGTCACCTTTTTTCACCAAACTCGGCATCTTAAATTGCCCCAAAAGCTCACAGCCATTAGCTGCATTGAAGTAGAGTATGCAGAGAAATATGTGATTAGCGCTATGCATGTTTGTGGTGCATGATCAAATGAGGATGAGCACAGCTCTTATAACAGCTGTGTTGGATGTAAACAGATGTGCTATCATCATGAGTAGTTGATTTATGTCCCATAGGACACTGTGATCTTAGACTTGTTAGGCTGGCAATACAGGTAACAGTGACTGCAACAGTCCATGTGCATAATTATTACACCGTACTATGACTGTTAAGACATGTTAGCATGGTTAACTATTTATTTGGTAAAATGTTGAAGATTTAGCCTGCAAAAATACCAAATGGCTGTTTTATTTTAAAGTAAATGATTAATACTAAGAAATTAATTTAGCTGCTTTTTATGTGTAGAGTATGGAAGTATGGCATTATGGAGAAATGAAAGTATGGCGAGTGAGAGCGCAGACCCCCCAAAATTGTTTACTTTTTAAGTCACCCAAGTATTGTGAAAAAAACACGCTGGGAATTTCATCATAGGGATAATATTTGTTAAATATATTAACATACACTTACTAAAAAGCATTGACATTTGCTATGCTAATACAGGAAACATGTTCCATTAAAAAAACTTAATGTTTATAACTATTGTGCTGAGACATGGAAGCCCTGTCCTCCCTGATTTTAAGGGTGTGTATTTAATGTCCAAAACATAGGAGCCATCAATTAAAAAATGTTTTGCCTTTGAGATGCCTGCCTGGTCAAAGAGCTCCTGGAAGTTGGAGGGAGTGTGACCCATGGTTATACCAGGTTATTATGTTGTAACTCTGAGTCTTGTGTTAGATGGTTAAATTCCATATTGCAAGATGGATTCTATTATAGCGCTGTGAACCAAATATATACATACATTCTCTCTCTCTTTATATATATATATATATATATATATATGTATATATATATATATATATATATATATATATATATATGTATATATATATGTATGTATATATGTATGTATATATATGTATATATATATGTATGTATATATGTATGTATATATATGTATGTATATATGTATATATATATGTATGTATATATGTATATATATATGTATGTATATATGTATATATATATGTATGTATATATGTATATATATATATATGTATATATGTATATATATATGATGTATCTACATGCACTAAATAAATAGACTCTTTATAAAAAAAATAAAGGTGCCGGTGGATTCTGGCAGACATGGTGCCAACTTTTATCTGACAGTTGAAGTCACTGTTATTGTTAATTCTAAGACATTTGTTCACTTCGTTGATAATAATGGTGTGTTTGGTAACAGTCCTGTCACTAGGTAATTCAGTTCTGCTAAATTTGCGTATTGCCACTTCTCAACAATGCTGTCTCAGGACACTTTACAGACACGTCAATTCAAACTAATTCATAATAAACAGTCTAGCTAATAGAAACCAACTGATTGCATCAAATCTAGACTTTGATCCAACGTCCCATCCTGAGCAAGTATGAGGCGATAGTGGGAAGAAAAACTGCTTCTCAACAGAAAAGGCAATCTGGAACCCAAATCTGGAACTTCACAGTTTTACCAGAATCTATGTGAAATTTATGGTTTTCACAGCAACCCACACACTTAACATATTAAAAGCAGCAAGGGACTCACCGCTCATCATTGGAGGGAAAGAAATAAGGTTCACTGCTGACATGGGATCGGTGTAAATCCTGCTTTCCTGCTATGGAGAAGGCTCGACAGGCTGGTTTCTAGGCATTTCTGCTCTATCCAGCTATTATGAAGGTGTCCAAAGGCCACGAGCATAGATTTTTTTAAGATCCTGCAAAGCTGGAACTGTTCCTCAAGACTTCGGGAAGTGTAGAGTAGAGTCCATTGAAAATATAATGTGGACTCAATGGCTCAGATTAATGCTGGTAATTATGAAATAAGAAGTTATTTTTGAGTTTTAAGTTCCCTTTTTTATGTATTATGTTTCAACTATTGATTCTAGTCCTCCAACGTGAGATGCCGGTTAAATGTTGTTTTGGTTCCGCACTGCCTGTCACGTGACAATGCCGCTAACTCTGATTGGTGAGCGTGTCATGTGACCGCATGCACCAAAAGGTATTGGAGGACAGTGACAGGCGGATGTTTGTGAATTGTGTAAAGATATATTGGGAATGTATTTGGTTCTAATAATAGGAATGGACTCGTTTACTTTGCAGGACGATATGGAGAAACTTATTACACAAGTTGAACAATGATCACAGATTTTGGGGGTGTTAAAGTGTGTGTGTGTGTGCGTATGTGTGTGTGTGTGTGTGTGTGTGTGTGTGTGTGTGTGTGTGTGTGTATTTGTTTTTGTGATACTATGTATGTTATATTGGTATCTAGTTAGAATAAAATAGGGGTACAGATTATAAAGAGTGGTTCAGTTATAAAATCTATGGTTCACAATGGCAACTTTTAGTAAATTAAATAGGAAGGGACTAAAATTGGCACATCTAAATATATGCAGTCTTAGGAACAAGGTAAATGACAGATATGCTAATGACAGGAAACCTACATATATTAGGAATCATGGAGACTCATCTGGATTTCACATTTGAAGACTCCTCATTATATATTCAAGGGTACAATATATATAGGAAAAACAGAAATGCAAGGGGTGGTGGGGTTGCTATCTATATACAAGAGCTATCTATATACAAGAGCATATACCTGTTAAAATGAGAATGGATACCTGAAATTGAAGCATTATGGCTTCAAGTCCATATTCCCCATTTAAAGCCCTTACTGGTTAACTGTTGTTACCGTCCTCCTAATGCTAATTCTGTTTATTTAGACAGTTTATGTTCCATGATGGACAATGTATGTGATAATCAAAATGAAGTCTACATAATGGGAGACTTTAATATTGATGGAATTCACTGCATTGTCCATCAAGGAATAAGCTCCATTCCATCACTGAAACGTGTGGTCTAAGACAACTTGTTACTAAGCAAACTAGGATATGCAGAATGAGTGATGGATCTAAAACAATTTAATAGCAATGATGAGGAACACCAAAGTTCCTAAAGGTGGGCAGAAAATAATAGTAAAAAGATCATACAAATTTTTTACTGAAAAAGATTTCATTGAGGATGTACAAAAAATGAATTGGGATGAGGTCTTAAAGAGCAATGATCCAGATGATGCAGTAGAAGCATTCAATAAACAGTTTATAGAAGTAAGTGATAAACATGCTCCTCTAAAAAAGAGAACAGTAAGAAATGTTAAAGTTGGTTGGATTGATACTGAACTAAAGGACTGTATGAGACAAAGAGATGAAACTAAGAAAGTAGCAAATATATCAAGTTACGAATCAGATTGGCAGATATAAAGAAAATTAAGAAATTATGTAACTAAATTAAACAAAAGAAAAAGAAGCTGTATTATAAAAATCTTATTATAAATGATAAACAAGACAATAAGAAACTATGGAGTATCCTTAATAGTATGTTAGGACGAAATGCTAAATCTATACCATCATTTATTGAGTCTGATAATTATTTTATTATAAAACCAGTGGATATAGCAAATCATTTAAATAATTATTTTTGTGGTAAAGTTGACAAATTCTGAGGTGGCATGGAACAAACAAAAAATATGGAGGCAGAAGCTTTAATTAAAAATAGAATTATGTTAGGGAAAAACTGCAATTTTGAGTTTAATAATGTTACTGTGGATCAGGTCAAAAAGTTATTATTAGACTGCAAAGAAAAACCATCAGGTGTAGATAATATTGACTCAAAATGATTAAAACCTGTTGCACAGATAATTGCTGCTCCAATTGCTCACATTTTAAATTTGAGTCTTAATAAGGGGGTTTATCCACTGGCTTGGAAAACGGCTAAAATTGTGCCTTTACCAAAAAGCACCACCACTTCATTTTGTGGCCCAAATAGTAGACCAATCAGTCTGTTACCTGCTCTGAGTAAAATTATGGAAAGAATTGTCTTTGAACAGGTTCTAAAGTATTTTTTGACAGTAATTTAAATACAGAATTTCAGCATGCATACAGAGCAGGTCACTTGACTACTACTGCTATGGCGCAAATGACAACTGACTGGTTGACAGCATTAGATAACAGAAGGTTGGTAGCAGCTATTCTATTAGACTTTAGTTCAGCTTTTGATGTTATTGACCACAACCTTCTGTTAAGGAAGTTACAGTGTTATTGTTTCAGTCAAGCAGCATCACTTTGGTTTCAGAGTTATTTAGGAAACAGGACACAAATGGTCTTTTTCAATGGAAGTTTCTCAGATCTAAAGACTGTCCATTGTGGTATACCACAGGGTAGCTGCCTTGGACCACTGCTGTTTGCTATATATACAAATGATTTACCATTAGTTTTACAAAAGACAAAAATTACGATGTATGCTGATGATTTAACTATTTATTCATCACAAAGTACAGTGGAACAACTTGAAACTGTTTTAACAGAAGAATTAAAAACGGTATTTAAGTGGGTTACAAATAATAAATTGGTACTGAATGTAGGCAAGACAAGAAATATTGTTTTTGGAACTAGACACATGCTACTGAGTGAATCTAAATTGAACATTGTTGTTGAGGGTATATGTGTTGAACAAGTACAAGAGGCCAAACTGCTTGGGGTTGGTTGAAGTGGATAATAAACTGTCATGGTCTAAACACATCAATAAAGTAGTGTGTAGAATGGGAAGAGGTCTGTCAATGATCAAAAGATGTTATTATTTGTTACCCCATAACATGATTGCGGATGTTATAAAAATGCTTGTATTGTCTCAGTTAGACTATTGTTCTGAGATTTGGTCCTGTACTGCTGCAACAAATGTAACAGCCTTGCAAATAGTCCAAAACAGAGCAGCTCGATGCGCACTTCGGTGCTCATTTAGAGCCAGTGTAAACTGGATGCATAATGTATTGTCCTGGTTAAATGTAAAAGAGAGATTTACAGCCTCACTGCTAAATTTAACCAGAAATATTATTACCACTAAACTTCCAAGAACGCTGTACCAAGAGCTTTGTTTTAGTCTTGATGAACACAACTATGAAACCAGACATGCTACAGAGGCAGATTCAGACTACCAAGAGTACAAACAAACTATGGGAAAAGTACTGTTATTTATAGAGCTATGTACAACTGGAACACATTGCCAAACAATATTATCAAAGCAAACAGTCAATATTTGTTTAAAATTCTTTTAAAAAGGCATCTCCAAAATCATTAAAATATTGTGCCCTACATATATACTTGATGATGATATATACCATTTAGTAGCCATTGTTCAGTAACCACCCTTATTACTGGGTAGACAACTGTAAGAGGCCATAATGACGAAGGCTATCCCTCATTTATTGCAGAACAATAACATAGTATGTGTGTATGTGAGTGTGTATGTATGTGTGTGTGGGTTTGGGTGGGGGTGGGATGTGCTAGTTACGTGCTATCACTGTCAAGGTTGAGTAGAAAACTGGTGTAATCATTGTATTATGAGAGGAATGTTGTATTGACTCCAGGAAGAATAGCTGTATTGCAACAGCTAATGGAGATCAAAATAAATAAAAATACTTCTCCACAGCAGACTTGTGGGTGGATTTATTGACGTGCATCGTGAGCCAGCTGAGAATGACAGTGACCAGGGAAAGGGAGGGCAGGTGTAGACTAGTGATTACAATTTATCCAACAGAATTACTGTTCCTAAATGCAGAAATAATTTTGCTGTGGGTAACAGCAATGAGCGTCTGATGGGTCTGGGATAGTGTGACTTTGGTGTAGGATTTGGTTTTTGAGATGAGATTGTTAAATTGTATCATTATTAATCTGTTCAAACGTAATTTCTTGTATTATAATTTTATATTTTGACGCCAGAAAGGCTTGCTGTCTTGGCAGCTAATTTGTATCAAAGATACAAATTAACAAATAACAAAATATTTTGTGAACAAGTTCAGTTGCAGCTTGAAGATCTCATAGTTGGATATTTTGCCAAGAGAGCAAGAAATGCTGCATTTAGTGACAAATAAGAACTTGAGACTTCTAACCTCTGGCTGGAAAATGGCAGTAACAAAGTTTACAGTTCAAAACCTGGGTAAGGTTTATTAACTCACACTGCCACATTATGTCTTTCCTCTGACACATGGTTGAAGTGAGGATTGTGGTGTTTATTGCTTGTTCTATATTAGTTAGAAGTGTTTGTTATTATTCGGTTTTGATATGGTTTTATTTGTATTTATTTGAAATTTTCACAGTCGAATAGTTTTATTATTTATTGCATAAGTTTGTATTATATTTTAATCTGTTTTCTTTTCTTTGTTTTGCATGTCAGATCGCTCACTATTGGCCCACAGACTAATGGGGAACAGTATTTGCATCTGCAATATGAATCTATAAACAGTTAGGGAGAGCAGGGCCTGGACGGCAGTACCTGAAATTAAAAGAGTAATTGCAACTGGAGGAGGCAGGCGTATGGACACAACAAAGGGTAAATAGGTGGGAGGTTGCACAGTGAACCCAGGGGCAGATGAGGGAGAAGGTATTGCCAAATGGAAGACACTCAGAGGGAGAGCAGGCAGCTCTGCCATGTGTGTGAGTGCTGATCAGTCTTAGGAACACTTACCAAAGAAAGCCTGCTTGTGCAGCAGAAGCAGTGTACTGGCAGATATCTCCGATTTCAGACCTCCCTGGTGGAGTTGCAGGATCACAGCAGCAGAACCCCTCGCAGGCAGAGCTGCTTCATCTGGACATGTGGGTTTTTTTCATTGTAAAATCTTTTTATCCTGCCTGATTTTTATATTTTTATTAATTGAACACACATTCCTATATTGGTGAACAATTTTTAACAATATGGTTTATTGGAATAAAACCCTTCTCATCCTTACACAATGTTTCTATATTTGCCTTGCATGCTCACCGTCTGTGACACACCTCTGAAACAGGGAGCGAACTAAACAGTTTTTTTTTCCTTCATCTACTTATACACTGTGGAAATTAACAGCAACATAATATTACCTTATTTTTTGGTAAACTATTAACTGATTATTATAAGTTGGCATTAACAGCAATAATGAAAGGCCTATTTATTAGAATTTCAACTTTCCATTTCTGAGGTATGGAAAATACAAACTTAAGAGAATCTGTGGATGATGTCAAGACAAGTAGTTAAAAGCTTAACAGTTCCAAATCTTTACAGAGGGATGCAAATGTGGACATTTTACATAATTTTTAAAAATTATTTTTATCTGTTTTATGGAATGCAGTTTTATGATTGCAAAGCATGTTATCATTGTTGAAAACACAAGCAAATTCTTCTGTTATTACTACTTTTTAGCCTTGGTACCATTAAAAATAACAATTACATTGCAAATTCAATGTTTTAATGTTTATTATTCATTATAGTTAACCAAATGTGTGGCAAAGCACAAGTACATAATATATAATAAACATAATTAAACATAATAAGGACATGTCCTCAGTAATTAAGTGACGTGAGAAACTGTACAATAACGCAGCGACAAAAAAATTAACATCATAATATGTATTGAACAATAGAAGAACTTAGCATAACAAACAGTA
Source organism: Telmatherina bonti (assembly GCF_933228915.1). Lineage (NCBI taxonomy): Eukaryota > Metazoa > Chordata > Actinopteri > Atheriniformes > Telmatherinidae > Telmatherina > Telmatherina bonti. The sequence goes on along the minus strand of NC_136627.1, from coordinate 25,985,631 downwards.
TTACAATATGTATTATTCTCTTATACTGTTGAACATATCTAAAAAAAAAAAAACTATTCTTGTAAAGATAAAAACATATTTTATTGAAAAAAATCGAACTTTGTGTTATAATATTTTCCCCATCACATGTTTCTTGGTGTTTTTCTCTGGCTTCATCAATATAATAAAACATTTAGGTGCAAAAATACTAAACAATAAGCCAAATGCTGATGACAGAATTGCAAATATTTCCACAGCCACAGTGAACTTTCCAGGAGAGCTGGCATATGCTGGGATAAAAGTTATCCAGACAGCACAGAATATCAACATGCTAAATGTGATAAATTTGGCTTCATTGAAGTTATCAGGCAACCTCCTGGCCAGAAATGCATGGACCAAACATATCACTGCAAGGAGTCCTATGTATGCCAGCACTGCATAGAAAGCAGCATCAGATCCTGTGTTACATTCTAAAACTATCTTCTTATTGCTGTATCTGAAAACTCTATCTGGCAGAGGGGGGTTTAACTTCAGCCACAATATGCAAATCACCACTTGAATCAAAGTGCAGGAGCAAACAATCATCCTTTGCTGTGCAGGACCAAACTTTCCGACAACTTTGTTACCAGGATGTGTGGCTCTGAAAGCTGTTACAACAACAATAGTTTTCCCCAAGATACAGGAAATGCAGAGTGCAAATGTCACACCGAAAGCAGTGTGGCGCAGCATGCATGTCCAGACTGTGGGTCTGCCTATGAATGTGAGCGGGCAGAGAAAACACAAGAAAAGAGAAAAGAGCAAGAAGCAGCTGAGCTCTGAATTGCTGGCTTTAACTACAGGAGTTTCTCTGTGGTGAATAAAAACAATCATTGTGATTACTGACAGGGAAGCCCCAAGCAAGGATACAGCTGTGAGAGCTATTCCCATTGGCTCATGATATGTCAGAAACTCTATGGTTTTAGGAATGCACTCATCTTTCCTCTCATTGGACCAGTATTCCTGTGGACAGACTGTGCACTCTGTTGCACCTGTTGAAAGAAAAAACACACAGCGTCAACACACTGTGTGTGCAGAGAGCTAAAATAGTCAAGTGAAAATAATAAAGGATTGTGAAACAAATGGAGTTAAATTTAGTATATCTAACATTAAAAAAAGAGTTACTGGAATGTGGGTTTGGTTATGTTATACACGCTTATGACTTATAACCATTTACCTGAGGAGTTTGATATTGTTCCTTCTGCACAGGAAACACAGTCAAAACAGCATGCGGGTTTTCCTTTAATTTGAGCTTTTCTGGTTCCTACTGGACAAACATCAGAGCAAACTGATGTAGGGATCTGAAAGAAGAACAGATTTAAATTGTTGTATTATTACTTGACAGAGCACTTAAACACATACAAAAATGAATAAAAAGAGTTCTTGTTGGTTACCATATTTCCTGTCCTCCATACTATCTGTTCCTCTTGTATACTGAGCTTATAATCACCATTTTCAGCAGATGCAAAGTGACCCAGTGTCACATGTTCCACCTGCCCGTTTTTCAGCTGCCAGTTTATAATGTCATAGGAAGCAGGAGGGTCACCATTTTCATCAAAAAACACACGATCACCAAACTGATTCCTGAAGTTCACCCTTTGTAGGTGATAGGTGACCTTTAAAGACAAGGAATTATATGTTGGAGATTTAGAAAAGATGTCTTGAGATCATTTTTCAAAATGTTGGGAACATTTTTGCCACCATTTACAATCTTTCTCACCTCTTTGGGTTGAATTTCTGACACATTCAAACAAGGCCTCACTATTTTTCGTCCTGCTGGTTGACAGAAGACCAGCTGATGAAGGGCATGTGCAACAGCATAAACAGCTTTATACACATTGTAGGACACTCTGAGCTGTGTGACATTGAAGAAGACATGCTGGGAATTCACTAATGTCTCATTGCCTGTGCACATGTTTGTTTTCTCTGCATCTGTGTGCATATCAGGTGAATCTGCTCTACAACCCACCATTATCTCCCAAAAATCCTTCACAAATGCAGCAGTTGGATCTTGATAAGGATTAATATCTGTTAGAAATGGTTTTAGATTTGGGATAGGCATCTTTTGTACCACAAATCCAAGAGCTCCACCAAACGCTTGGTACATTTCAGGAGTGGATGGCTGGGGTGCTGTTATCCAAGCCTCACTTGCGATCCACTGAATTCCTGTAATATTGTGTTTCACAACTTCTTTCATTAAAGGGTAAAAATCACCCTCAGGAGTAAAAGCCAGAATTACTTTGACAGTTGACTGTTTGATCATTTCCACCACAACCAGGATTTTGTCCACAGGGTATGTACGTAGAACTGTTCCAACAAATGCAATGCAAACCCCACGCTTCTCCACTTCTTCAGTGAAGGCCAGAGCCCCATTCCGCCCATAATCATTATCTGAATGTATGACTCCAATCCACTCCCAACCAAAATGCTTCACCAGAGCTGCCAAAGCTTTTGCCTGAAAGTAGTCGCTGGGGATTGTCCGAAAAAAAGTCGGATATTTAGCTCTGTTACTCAGGCAGGCACATGTGGAGAAATAACTGACCTAAAAAAAGAAACACAGAACAGGTTTTTACAATACTACAATAGAACAATATCTTCTGACATAATTAAAATTACAAAGTATTAGATACTAAAACTTTATCACTTACTACTGGGACTTGGAACGGTCCTAAGGTTCCAGCCACAGCTATGGACTGAGATGATCCTGCCTCTGCTATTACAGCAGAAATTGCAGGACACACAGAGGATATTTCTTTCTTCTCTTTTGTACTGACCAGTGTTAGCGCTGCTCGTAAAGTATTTGTAGGAGATGAACATGAATCAATGATCCTATAACCCAGAGATATATTTGGCAGGAGAGCAGGATTTTTGTTTATTTCCTCAATTGCAAATATCATCACTCTGGTCCATCGAAATGCCCGTAGATCAAACCTAAGAAGGTTTAGGTCATCGCTGTTTAATAAAATTACTCAGCAACTGTTGTGCAATATGCTTGTAAATGATAGAAAGTTGTGAGGCAAGACTAGAGGAATATGTTTAGGAAAGTCACATAGTTAAAAACTTACAATGCACACTTCACTCCATGGGGTTCCGTCTCAAATGTAGCAGTGCTGCCGATCTCTTTATTGAAAACTGGAAAAATTCCTCCTATCAAAATGTCACCTTCTTTAAATATACTTGTCATATCAAATTTGTCCAAAAGTTCACAGCCAGTCACTGTTTTCATGTAAAGAACCCACACAAATCCAAGAGTAGCTCTTTGCATAGTTGCCCCTTATTTTTAGAATAACGACAGGCTCACAGTTCTTCTCATATGATGAATGGCCAGCGAGTTTTCATCGTGAAAATTTATTTCATTCCCCACAAGACACAGTGATCGCACACTGGTGTGCTTAGTCTTAAGGGGAGGTGACTGTAAAACAGACACAGCCTATAGATGTTGACTAGGCAAATAATTGACACATATAATGTTAATAACAACAGAAATATCACTCAGTATTGCTGTGAATTATCCATTCAAGGCTTAAAGTCTATCTCCGTCTCTCTCTCTCTCACACACACACACAAACACCTCTAAATACGTGTGTGTGTGTGTGTGTGTGTGTGTGTGTGTGTGTGTGTGTGTGTGTGTGTATGTATGTATATGTATGTATATATTTATATATATATATATATATATATATATATATATATATATATATATATATATATATATATATATATATATATATATGTGTATATATATATACATATATATATATATATATTAGGGGTGGGAATATATATATATATATATATATATATATATAGGGGTGGGACTTGATTAAATAAATTAATCTAATGAATTACAGTTATTGTAATTAATTAATCTTGATTTTAATCGCATAACGAATTTTGCCCCAAAAAGCAACATGTTTGTATTTCAATGGATTTAATGCAATTCATCAAAAATAGCAAAAAGATTAATATAATAAACTCAAACACTATGCATGTCTGGATAAATTAATTTAACTTTGAAACAGCAAAAAATAAATTGAAAACACCCTGGCCAAAACTGAACGGACCCAAAGTTAAAGTGTCATTCCAAATACTTTAACTAACAGCTGCATCTCCAAGTTTTTCTCTACATAAGAGTCTACAACATGTTACAGTAATTTTAACTTTATAAATGTTTTCATCAACACTCTTTAGTAATAGACATTTTAAAACTCCAAGCATTTATTGCTGTTTTTTTTGTCTGCTTGACCTCTCTGTCTATTAATGCCTGCATAATCTCAACCCTTTCATGCACAGTCAAGTAATGAACTTTTTTTTTTCAGGACAACCTGGGCAATCATAATGTGTATTTCAAAATTATGCCACATGGATGGATCAGTAGTTGATGATGATGCCATGATTAATGCCTCTGTGCTGTCCTTCAGTCCAGCCATCTCCAGCCATTGATAGGACTTTTTATATCAGCCACTTAGGTGATCTGCCGGTAGTACATCCCATGCAAGGACTTTTCCTCCCATGAAAGTTCTTCCATCTCGTGTTCCTCCAGATTCCATTGTCTGAGACATTTACTAAGTGCTTCATCCCTTGGTGCCCTCTTCCGGATGTATTCGTGGAGCTTGGATGTTTCATCTTGGATAGTGGCCTTGATGCTCACTAGTTCCCGCCCCCCTTCTTTGGGGTTAGTGTATAGTCGCTGGATACTGGACTTGGGGTGGAACCCTCCATGCATGGAGCTGTCGTGTTTTGACATCCATGGTCTGAGCCTCCTCCTTTGGCCAGCTTATTATCCCAGCAGGGTATCGGATCACTGGTAGGGCATAGCTGTTAATTGCCCGGATCTTGTTCTTGCCATTGAGCTGACTTCTCTGTACTTGCCTCACTCGTTGCAGGTATTTAGCTGTAGCAGCTTTCCTTGAGGCTTCTTCATGGTTGCCATTTGCCTGTGGTATGCCCAGGTACTTGTAGCTTTCCTCCACATCTGTTATCCTGCTCTCTGGGAGCGCAATGTCCTCCGTATGGATTACCTTCCCTCTCTTTGTCATCATTCGCTCGCATTTCTCCAGTCCGAATGACATTCCGATGTCCCTGCTGTAGATCCTGGTGGTGTGGATCACTGAGTCTTGTTGATTAGTTGGCTGAGTGGGATCGGGCCTATACAGAACAGCAGCGGGGACAGGGCATCTCCTTGATATATGCCACACTTGATGGAGACTTGTGCAGTTGGCTTGAAGTTGGCCTCCAGGGTGGTCTGCCACAGCCTCATTGAGTTTACAACGAAGGGCCTTATGTTGTCATTGATTTTGTACAGCTTCAGACATTCCAGGATCCATGTGTGTGGCATTGAGTTTTAGGCTTTCCAGTAGTCAATCCAGGTGGTGCACAGGTTTGTCTGTCTGGTTTTGCAGTCTCGGGCGACTGTTCTGTGAACTAGCAGCTGGTGTTTGGCTCCTCTGGTTCCTATGCCAATTCCTTTCTCAGCCATGTATTGACCCATGTGCTCACTTACTTTAGCTGCTATGATGCCTGACAGGAGCTTCCATGTTGTGGAGAGGCATGCTATTGGCCAGTAGTTGAATGGGCGTCTTTCAGTATCAGGACTGTTTGACCCTTGGTCAGCCAGGGTGACTCCCATCCCACAGGAGTTGGTTCATTTGTGCTGCCAGACATTCATGGAGTGAAGTCAGCCTCTTTAGCCAGAAGGCATGGATCATGTCGGGTCCAGGTGCTGACCGGTTCTTACATCTATATATATATATATATATATATATATATATATATATATATATATATATATATATATATATATATATATATATATATATATATATATATATATATATATATATATATATATATATATATTCATTCATTCATTTTCCGAACCGCTTATTCCAATTCAGGGTCGCGGGGAAGCTGGAGCCTATCCCAGCTGGCTTTGGGCAACAGGCAGGGTACACCCTGGACAGCTCGCCAGTCCATCGCAGGGCTGGCTTGTTAGAGAACAGCAACTTGTGCAAAATTTATTGAAACATTTAAAAGTTGGACATGTGCATTTAAAAGCTTAGAGAAGATCACATTAAGTTCACCTGTACAGGTTTGAATGCATTTTAGGCTTGTTGTGAAATTTCACCCAAAAGCTGAATATCCCTAAATTTTTGTGAATAGTGCATCTATATATATATATATATATATATATATCTATATATCTATATATATATATATATATATATATATATATATATATATATATATATATATATATATATATATATATATATATATATATATATACATATATATATATATATATATATATATATAGATGCACTATTCACAAAAAGTTAGGGATATTCAGCTTTTGGGTGAAATTTCACAACAAGCCTAAAATGCATTCAAACCTGTACATATATATATATATATATATATATATATATATATATATATATATATATATATATATATATATATATATATATATATATATATATATATATACATTATCCAAGAAAGTAAGCTTTCTTGGATAGTGCACACTGAAAGATATCACAATTTTTTTTTTTTATTATACAGAAGTGTATTTTTGTTGCGTGAAATTAACATGAAAATTAATAAATAAATTCACTTTTAAATGTGTTTTAATAAAAATATTATGATTTAATGATTTTATTTCCCATTTTAAATTTTTTTTCAAAATTATGAACTTAACAATTTACAATTACCATTTTATTTCCTCTCATGAGCAGCTTCAGGGCTGCTTTTGCCTGCAGAAGCACTCAAGCTATGAGGACGACAGCTGATTTCAGTATGTCAGGAGAGGCCAACTCTGTTCCTGCAGTGTTAGAACTTTCCCTGCTGCAACACACCTGACTCAAGACCTTGGGCAATTAACAGATTTTTCCAGCATTTGATGTCAAGCTCTGCCCAAGTTTGCTTTAAATCTGATGTGTTGGTTATGTCACAGCTGGAAAACTCTTGACACTTGCAGGACTGTGGCTCTCAAGGACAAAAGTAGGTCATCCCTTCACTATGAAGCTGGTCGTAAAAAAAGAACCAAACAAACTTTTGAGCACTTGACAAAGGCTTTATAGTTGTAATTAAAGTTTACATTCCAATGAAAATAAGCTACTGTTCCAACCAAGCGGCAACTTTTGGTGGTTAAAAGTGAAGCCTATGCAGAAGTGCACAAAATTGCAGTTCCCCCTTCATCAGCTAGGAGCTGGCTGCAAAACAGAGCAAATCCTCATAGATTCCCATGTTAAAAACACCAACTTCACAGCGGTAATAAACATGTTTACAGCCTGGTTCAAAAATCCATTTTCGGGTAATAGGTCAGGTTTACCTTCATGACAACTGTGGGGGGAGTGAATTTTTTTTTTTAACTCACCCAATTAACAGTAATTTAATCTCGAAGTTCGGCATATTTAGGGGCGTGTCCTTTTGATTGACAGGTACCAATCTCCCGCTTCAAGCAAGAAGAATGTAAAACAACCGTGGTTTTTAGCCGGTTAACAATGTGACTTAGCTTTAGCCCACTTACCTCCATTAGCTGGTTAGCTCCTGTTATCCCCAGGTTAGCTTGGTTAGCTCTTAGCTACAGAAAGCTCAGAGTTCGTTCGATGTCAATCATCTACCATGATGCTCACAGATCCCCCTCAGCTCCACCTCCATATTTGTATTTTCCGGGCGAGATGACATGCATGATGCTGTCAACATGGCGACGGTAGGAACCGCCCATCAAGCTTCAATTCAGCTCTTCAGAAACCTATGGGTGACGTCACCGAGGCTCTGTCCATCTCTTTATATAGTCTATGGTTCCAACCCATGATGAGCTGTCACCAATGAGTGAGTGGCCAAACAAGACGACATTATAGTATTTCTTTGACTACAGTGGTGATCCTGCATCTAAAGTAGCTACATGGCTAATTTTAGCTAGTTTTGGCAGTGAATTAGCTTGAACAGGCTAACAATTGGTATATCTAAACTTGTTACTCTCTAGATTAAACACTTCCTCACAGAAGCATAGTGGTGCAATTGGTATAATTGCATCCCCCACTATGCTCAAACGGATAAGTTTGTGGAACAGAATAGAAGTTTGGTAACACTTTATAATAAGGTTCTGTTGTAAGTCATTTGTAAGAGATTATTTAATGATTAACTAATCATTAATAAGGCTTTACAATGCATTAAAAAATCATTAGAACGTAATATTTAATGTGTGTTTAGTACATTAACTCTAAATAATTTACAAATGATTATATAATGATAAACTAATCATTTACAAAACATGACAATATATGCATGAATGATTAGTAAAAAGTATATTACTGATTTAATAATTCATTTGTATCTGTAGTAGTTAAGTGTAGTCGTAACTAGTAGAAAGCTGATCTGTACAAAATGCAAGTATGTGAACTGGTGTTATGTTCCACAGATCCCACCAGGTGTGCACATCAAGTGTCACAGAATGTGTCAAGAACCACTCTAGTGAGCCCTACACACTAGTTCACATTAATAAATATTTAGAAGGCATTATAGATTATGCGTAACTATATTAATAAATCATATTTAGATCTCTCTGCATCCCCCAATCTAAAGTGTAACCAACTCATAATTTATTCATGTGTTTTTTGATGGTAGATATTTACCTGTTACAAATGATCTGTAACGAATGTGTAAGAAAAAGTGTACAATACCGGAAAATGATGCTGAAAGGTAACATTTATTTAAGCACAAATATAACAAAATAACATTTCTTAATAACAAAATAAATGAGAGGAAAATAGATCAAATGAGAAAGTGGACAGAAAAAGAAATGTTATAATGGGTCAGATCATTATTATAATCAGTTTATAATGAAAAATATAATGTATCAAATGGGCAATAACTTTAAGATTTGACTTTAGTATTCCTTTGCACCAGAAAAGCTTTTGTTTTAAGCCTGAAAAGGTTAAATTTCTTTTGTAGTTTTGGCACCAGTTGTTTGGAAGCAGCAGCAATAGCAGGACCTAGAGGAGTGGCTGGGATAGAACTTTGTCTATTTAATAAACAGATCCAGTTAAATACCATAACCTTAAAAATTGTTATCTGAGTAATGGGGGGACCTGTGTTGTTGTAGGGCCCTGTATGTCTAGAAATGTCCCTGCTAAGTAAATCTTTATTTAGAATATTCTCATGGGTCTCAGGGGTGCCTGTGTATATATGGGGTGTGTATGGAGGAGTGTAGTGGTACATGAATGTATGGGGGGTAGGGGTGCGTGTATGTGGGAGTGTGTTGAGGCATGTATGTGTGGGGGTGTAGGGGTGGGGGTTTATGGGAGTCCGAAAGTACATGAGTGTGTGGGGTGTAGGTGGGGTACGTACGAGGGAGTGCGGTGGTGTATATGCGGGGTGTGTATAGAGGATTGTAGTGGTACATGAAGGTATAGGGGGTGAGGGGTGTGTGTATGCGGGAGTGTGTGAGGGGTGTTGGGGTGGAGGTTTAGGGAACTGTGATAGTACATGAGTGTGTGGGATGTAGGAGGTGTGTGGTGGTTTATATGTGGGGGGTTTATGGGGAGTGTAGTGGAGCATGAGTTTGTGGGGGGTAGGGTTGTGTGTAAGGGGTGTGTGTTATGGCATGTAGGTGTGGGGGTGGAGGTTTAGGGGAGTGTGATAGTACATGATTGTGTGGGGGGTTGGGGGTGTGGACGAGGGAGTGGGTGGTGTGTGTATGGGAGGGGGTAAGGGCTTGTGTGTGGATAATCTGGTGTTAAATGCATGGGAGATAGGGGTGTGTATATAGAGGAGTATTGAGATGCATGTGTATGGGGGGTAGTGGCCCGTGTGTAGGGGGGAGTGGGGGGGTGCATGTGTATGTAGGTGTATAGGGGGGTGAAGGGTCATGATTATGAAGGGGGTAGGACTTCAGTGAGAGAAGTGGGGAGTTGTGGTGGTTTGTTCTAGGGTAGGTAGAATGGGAAGGGGTGTTTTGTGATGGGCAGGGGGTGAGTGGGATGTAGGGTTTTGGAGGTGGACTAAACTTTTGGCCGTGTATCTGTTAGAATGGGTGTGTATGTGTATAGATGTATGTGTGGGTCTGTAGGTGTGTCTGTGTGTAGATGTGTGTGTATACCAGGCTAATGGTGAGGGGGTGTGTATGTGTTGGTGTGTAAAGGAGGAGGGAAAGCAACGTGTCTCTGGGTGGGGGCGTCTCCTAGGGGTGTGGGGAGCCCTTGGTCTGTCTCTCCTTCTCCCGCCCCTCCTCTTCCTTGCCCCCCCCCCCCTTACTTTTGCATGTGGTTCGTTGGTGCCTTCTGGGGCCGGTGGCGGCTCCTTTGTTGGTGTTGCTGAGGGCCCTGGTTGTTGGGGCAGCTGCCCTTGGCCTGTCCTGGCCTTCGGGGGCCCCGGGAATGAGGGACGTGCCTCGTGCCGCAGGTGGCTCATCTTCTTGAGGGAGGCGCGCTTCCCTCGGGACCTAAATCCCCGGACCCCCCTCCTTCCCTTCTTCCACCACACACAGGCAGGGCGTTGGGAGGTGGACATGTTGATCTGGATGGTGAGAGAGGCCATCAAGGTGGTCTCGATCGCTGCACCCAGCATCGGTTCACCTCCCAGTTTTAATTACACTTAGTCAACATAACACAAAAAACACACACTGACAACACATGGACATATTTTGGGGGGCGGGCCATGCAGTGTGCGGTGGGCGGGGCTGCTTTGGTGGTCCCACTCCTAACATGATGTGGTTACTTCTGCCCAATTTTAATTGCAAACAACACACACTTCACAATCATTCATAAGCTGGGAGGGAGGGGGTGACAATGGGGTCCTGCCACGCCCCTATTTCCGGGGCTGTGCCGGAGGAGTTTGGGCGGGGGAGTGGTGCTGTTCAGGGGGCCTGGGTCTGGGCTGGCCTGGCAGGGGTGGGACTGCTGCTGGCCCTGGGTGGTGCTGGATTGGCTGCATGTGTGAGGTGGTGGGGGGGCGCTGACAGGGGTGGGGGGTAGTTGTGGGGCCCTGATCAGGGCCCTCCTATCCCCTGCTCCCCCGGGGGTATCTCACAGGGGACACGTTGGGAAAGAAAGGTGAGGGCGTGCATGAGCCAATGGATGAAGTGGTGAATGAATGTTAGGGTAGAGAGGCGGGGGGGGCGGGGATCAGGGTGAAAGGATTTAGGAAAGTGGGTGGCCGCTGGGATAGGAGGAAGGGGGTGTGTGTATGTGGGGTTATGTTGGTGGTACGGGGGAGTGATGGGGTGGGTATACAATGAGGACTGTGAATGTGGATAGAGGGGTGTAGGGAGGTATGTGTGTGTGTAGAGTGGGGTATGCGTGTATGGAAGAATGGGTGATTATAGAGGGAGCAGGGATGTGTGTGTGAGGGTGTGTGTGAGTATAAAGAACGGGGGTAGGAGAGTGTGAGTTTGAGCGTGTGTAAGAGAATGGGTAGATAGGGTGTGCTTAAGGAGCAAGTGTGGATGTGTGTGGGTGTGGGTGGGGGTAGGTGGGTGTGCGTATGTGTGTGTGTGTGTGTGTGTGTGTGTGTGTGTGTGTGTGTGTGTGTGTGTGTGTGTGTGTGCGTGCGTGGGTGCGTGGAGGGTCTTGGTGCTCGGGGAGCGCTGCTGGTGCGCTGGGGTGCGACCTGGCTGCCGTTCGGTGGCGGTCTGGGGATCCCGGCCCTCCATCAGTGTGGGCTGGGCCCTCTGCCTGCGGGGGTGGGGGGTGGCTTCCGGGCTCTTGGGGCCGTGGGGGCCACGCTCTGTCTGCCCTGGGTGGCCGGTGCCCGGCGGGGCCGGTCCTCGCTGGTCCGGGCCTGCTGGGGCCTGTTCCCCCTGACTGCGGGGGACTCTGGCTGGGACCCCCCTCTGCCGCCTCCTGGGTCGGTGCATGGCTGGCTCCGGGGTGGGGCGGTTGGGGTCTGCGCCTGGGGGTGGCTGCCGATGGCCCTGGTCTCGGGGGTACTCCTGGCGTGCCTCTTGCCTTTGTGTGGGAAGGGTCACACTGGCATGATCACCTTTTCCGGAACAAGTTCCACTCTGCATGTTCTGCATGTGACACAGTCACCGAGTCGTCACGCCGTTTTATTCACTAACAGCAGCTAGTTTTCTCATTTCTGTTTGTTTCTCATTTATATTTAACTTTTTAGATTCATAGTTTAGTTACTATGATCTAAAGTTGGCTTGTATGTGTATGTATATGTGTTAATACTGGCAAGTGCGTATATGTTTGTACGTATGTATGTGTGTGTACGTGTGTGCATAGAGGTGTGTGTGTATATGTATGTATGTGTATATATATGTGTACATATGTATATATATGTGTGTATATATATATATATATATATATATATATATATATATATATATATATATATATATATATATATATATATATATACATGTGTATATGTATGTGTATGTATGCGTGTGTATGTGTGTGTATGTATGTGTGTGCCTGTATGTGTGTGTATGTATACATCTGTAGGTTGTTTTCTTTCTGTTTGTTTTTGGGTTATTTTTTAGTTTTTGGTTTTTTTTTTGGTTTTTTTTATTCTCTCTCCCCTTTCTCTCCCTTTATCTCTTTCACTTTTCTTATGAGGTGTTTTTTCTCCTTTCACTTTCTGTCTTTCGTCTGTCCTCTCTGGTCCAGCAGTACAAACTCTACAATTCAAACAATAATACAAAATAAATATAGAAATAAAATAAAAATTCAGAAAGTTAAGGGGATTATTATATCTATAAAGCTTCCCTTGGCAGAGAAAATTTGCTCAGCAGAACACAGCATCCGGACCATCATTCTGCTTGCCTAAATGCTGGACAAGACAAAAAAAAAAAGAAAGAAAAGAATATTCTCATGCAACAGTGATACAGTATGATGACTGCAAATGAATACAGAAACAGTGTTTATGAAAATTTTATTCAGTAACAATTTTCAGGTATAAATATTGACTGTAAAAAAAGAAAAAATGTTCCAAAAAATGTATGTTGAGAGTTTTGTTTCAAATGCTAAATGTGTCAGTTTACAATACAGTATTAGTACAGTACGTTTGTGTTTTTTTTTATTTTTTTCATTTTTTTATTTTAATCCTGTGATGAACTGTCCAGGGTGTACTTTCTTGCCCAGTAGTTGCTGGGATAGGCTCCAGCTTCCTTGTGACCTTTAATTAAACAAAGTGGTTAACAAAAAGGAAGAACGAATGAAGGCATATTTGTTCCTTTTGTTTCCATCGTCAGGTCGGTCCTTTCATGGTGTCAATTTGTAATATCACAAGGCTAAACTGATCGTGATTATTTTAATTTTACATCCTATTTTTGATGTTCCGCTGTCTCCTGTCACAGTCAATTAGTCAGACAGATATTTTATATTTTACGTTAAACCGAGTAAATGATTTTGATAACAAGTGTGTAATTTGTTTGGATCCTTGCATTTTGCAGGTGTATTATAAATCGTAAATAAAAGAAGACAATCAAACAGTTTAGTTTAGTCGGAATGGATAATAGCAATGGTTGAAGGAAGACAGATGTACAGTACAAAGGAGCAAGAACCCCTGTTTGCCCTAACACACCCCAGAATTTAAGTGTTAATCTCATGCTACCCACTATATGTACGCTTATGAACCAATGTTTCATGTTCTTGTTTGGAAAATTTACACTAGAAGTCAGCCACAAAAACAATATAGCAACACATAGAACATTTAATTGTTGCTGTATGGGACTGAGTATGTTCATGAGAGTGTGCACCACTCTGCAGGCACTTAACATCTGTTCAGTCCTCCCCAGAGCATAACAGATGCTGGAAGCTATCACAGAGAACTTGGTTGGCTGGATGGTGACTGATGGTAAAAAATTGTGTTGTGTCAGGATAAAAATGGTAAAAAGCATCACTACAGAGGAATTGTTGTCATGAGAAGAACTGATTCTGATTGATGATAATTTTAATCTGTTGTAGATGGCAAGCAGTAGCAAAACTGTCAGAAGGAATCCTTGCGCTGTAGGCTGCACAATCCTCACTTTGCTAGTGGAATCAGTCAAATCCATGTTTTCTGTGGATGAATAAGATATTAGATTAAATCTTTGAATAACAAACAAAAAGTTATTTTGCTTTTCATATTACCTGGTTGTGTCAGCAGCACCTCCTTGGAAATATGTGTCAAACAGAACTTTAACGGCATCTGTAAATAAAAAGTGAATATATCCTTGTCGCATATTTGTGATGATGTGTAAGTAAATAACAATTAAAAAAAATAAAATAAAATAATACAATGATTTGAAAAAGATTCATTGCTGTTTCCAATGGATCATATCAAAATTATTTTAAAAAAAATAGATATAACACATTTTAATTAATACACTTGAATGATTTCATTCATTACTTTTATTTAATCATATTTTATAAATATATTTCTCACTTCAAAGTACTTACAGAAAGGAGTTTTGAACATGAAACTGTGCACATAAATCACCTTCACTTAGTCAAAAAAAAGGGTTAGCTTGTATCACTGAAGATGTTTTGATTAAAAAGATCATGTTAAAATTTCTCTACTAAAAATACCGATGAAAGTATGAGACAATGTAGTACTGTTAGACCTACCTTGCGGTGGCAGACCCTCGTATAAGGTCTCTTTGATGCCTCAGAGGACATGTTGCACATCTGAATGTCAAACAGTTGGAAGTGATTATATTCTTTAATTCCAGGTTCAACACACAGAAAAGCTTGCAGGATGTTGACCTCATGATTGCATGTCTTATTAATGTTGATATGATCTATTATCTTCCAGTGATGCGCCAGAGGAAGGGTGCTGATGTGAGTGCAGTGAGTCGCAGATCTCAGAACAGATGAATGGAAGTTTCTGCTATTCAATTCAGAGCTGCAATTATCAGAACTTATCTAAGGAGGAAAATAAAGAGGAACATTAATGGTTTTCATGACACACTAGCATGAGTAGATTTACATTTTTTGCTCCAAAGGGAAATTATATTCTAATTTCAAATCCCATTTCATATGTAATGCAATAAATCAGTTTCTATTTATGTCAAGTACTGTAAATCTGCTACTCACCCTCACTGTAGGTTGAAACAATAAATATACCAAAAATTACAAAACTTTACATTTGCATACCTGCTCATTTGCCTCTTTGGGGCTCCCATTGTACTGAGGTCTTTTCACATATGTATTTAGTAGCATACTGTTCACAGATACACTGGGAAACAGGATACCACCCATTGTGATTCTTTCATCTGTGAAAAGCTTCTCCAAAGACCCATTCTTCCCAGAAAATCTAAAATTAAAAATACCATTTGTGTTACATTACATTATGCATCAGATTATAATTTGCACTTCTGTCTATACGCTGCAGTCATGTCACGTTGTACTGAGTTGGCAGAGAGAAGACAAGCCAACATTTAAAAATGCATTGAATGCAAATTGTTGGTTCAACATTCACAAATGTAACTCCATAAGGAAGCTTGAGAATGAAGCATAATTTCAGTCAAATTACTTTTAATTGTATCTGAGATATGCAAGCTTCTCCTGAGATTAACTTGGTGTATTTTGATGGTTTTCTCTATCCAGTGTCTCTGCCTACTTAATTATTGCCAGGTCCCTGCTGAGGAATGTATGAAAGTACAATCTACCTGCTAATAAATTCATAGAAAACAAACACTGAGTCCCCAAACCAAGCATGTTAATCAGCAAAAGTTCAAGAAAATGGAAACAGTAGAAAACATGATTTCTTTGCAAAGTGCTTACCTCTCAAATGCCATTGCTGGTTTTGTTTTGCTGCTGTCAAGAATGACAGCATTGTTGCATGATATGCTTAAGGCCTTTGTTTCTTCAGAATACTCATGAAGACTGAGCCAAGTGCCACATGACACAATCCATGTGAACAGGGTTAAGAGGAAAAGTGTGACTCTATACATGTCAGAGCTGTACTTTTGGGAGATACCTGTCATGGAAGGATGTGTTTTATAGCGTTCTCTTTGTCTCTGTGGTGCAGGGGGTAGCTAAGGGGACCATTCACAGCAGAACCTTTTTTTTTTCCTTCTGAGACTTGGCAGATATGATGCATACAAATGAGACCCCTTTGCTCAACAGTAATCAATCTGAAGGTGTTTACCAGGAGTGGACTGGGACAACAACCAGCCCATATGTGACCATTAACACAACAAATCTTTGTGCTAACTTGAACTTGAATATTAATTGTACAACTCATTAAAACTACTAAAAATGTGCAATAAATTAATAGGAATTAGTGACAATTTGATACTATCAAAAATGCAATTTGTTACAACAAAATAAAAATAAAAATCTATTCTCCAGGATGAATATCAGCGCAGCATTCGTCAGTTATTGGTTGTTGGAAAGCTGGAACCTATCTCAGAAACAGCAGCCTGGCTGCACCCTGGACAGGTCATCAGTCTATCATGGGGCCAACACATTTACAGTGCAGTTAACCTAACATGAATGTCTTTGAACAGTGGGAGGAAGTCGGAGTACCTCGGGAGATCCCTACAGCGAAAACATGTTAACTCCACCCCAAAAAATTTTGATTTTTTCCCCAGTCAGAGTTCAAAACCAGCAATCTTCCTGTTATTCCTGTTATGAGGCTGCAGTTCAAACCACGAAACCACAGTGTAGTATCCCAACCATGTTCAACTCAAGTTTGAATCAAGGTGTGATTATTGTCATGCTTGTCACCATCGTGTCACACCAAGATAATCATGTCTCTTTGGTGACATTATTTTCAGTCTTTTAGGGGGACCATCATTTTTGTCCAGGCCTGTTTCATGAGTTTTTTTTTTTTTTTTTTTAAATAAAATTCTGTTGAAGCATGGTTGAAAAACAATGTCTGATTTTCATTGGTTAACTTTCATAGAATTTTCATTTATTATTACTTTTGTCAGACTCAAGTTATTTCTGGGACCATTGTGAGGTTGCCTTTCATTGACCAATGGATACCAATAATTTTGTCCTGTATACATCTTAATGATAAAGTCACATCCAAAATTATTGTATTGGAATTTCTGATAAAGAGGGTAAAAGCAGCATAGGTATTTACAAATGGATAAGAATATGAATATCATCTCAAAAAAGTGTTTCTTGTCCATAAACACAAATACAAACCCTGCCTCTAACATTATTGAATCAGAAGTTTTTTTTAAAGGATATTAGGTATGTAATTGGTTCAGCCTGGTGTCAATTAAGAAAACAAGCACCCAGCTGCAGATTAACTATTTTCATGTGTCAGTCAACGGGAAAGAAATTTTTGCGCTGACTCAACAACAGGGACCTTAGTGGGAGTTGTTTAAAATTTGAATCAGTTGCTCTATTATTTAGGTGAGCTGCTGATCTACTGAGTTTTCTGGATCAAAATAATAAATATACTGTGCTGGCACAAAAACCACATCAGCCCACCAAGAAAATGCCCGAACTAGATGTTAATTAAAATGTCATAATTAAAAGGATGCTGAAATTATATTTAATCAGCAGAAGATTTAAGGGTAACATCATCATTACAAATAAATTTTAAGATACAGGGTTGCATTGTATTTCTCATTCTGGCCCAGTCTGCAGTATTAAAATATAACTAACAAATAATCCCTTCAACATATAGCATAACTTTTAGCCTTTTTTTTGTCTAGACAAAAGGTTGGTTACTTGTTCAGCAAGGTAACTGTGCACTCAGATTATAAGAATAATGGCAAGAATGCAGAACAGTGACATATCAGTGTTTTCATATCTGCATCCAGCCAACTCAACAACTTCTAGTGATGTTCTTTTGTGGTTTCAGTTTGTCCCTATCTTGAAATATATTTGCCTAACATTAAACAGGATCAAACACACAAAAAGAGAAAAGTGAAAAAAAAAACATCAAGTGCCAAAATGACAAACTACATAGTTAAAACTCCGAAAATATTATGGCTTGCATGGAAGTCAAGGTAAAATATCCATTTCTTGGCTTACTGGCTGCCGAAACACAAAACAAAACCAAACAAAGAAAGTAAACAAAAAACAACAACAAAAAAAGATTAGTAATAACTGCTAAAAATGACAAAAACACAAACTATCGAGCCTAAATACACTGTTTTTAATGGAATGCTATGCTACCATTTTAAATGAACAAATAAACAAATAAATAAGTAATTTTGTGTTCATTAACACAAAAACCAAAAAGTGCTGTCGTGCTTAGCACCATTGTCCTATGAGTGACTGTGTGGACATGAGTAGTTGTTTGTTTCTCTGTGTTGGCCCTAAGATGGACTGATGACCTGTTTGGGGTGTACCCTGCCTGTTGCCTGTAGTCAGGCAGTAGTCCTGATAGCAGCTGGGAGGGGCTACAGCCCCCTATTTCAGGGGTGTCAGAATCCAGTCCTCGAGGGCCGGAATCCGGCAGGTTTTTGTTGTTTCCCTCCACCAACACAGCTGATTCTAATCAATGGATCCAGCAGCTTCTTGTCAACCTGTTTGAGTGTCGGTCAGGTGTGTGTTGGAGCACAGAGACAACAAAAACCGGCAGAATACCGGCCCTCTAGGACTGCAGTTTGCCACCCCTGCCCTATGTGATCCTACATGCCAACAAATATGTAAATAAGATCAAATACTCGGTAAACCTTCCCATCAGCTGCAAGTCTTTTTTGTGCATATGTGTGTGTGTGTTTGGAAAGTTTTTAGAAGTAAATTTAATAAAAAAAAAAAAATAGATAAAAGGCCAATCAGAGGTCTTGGACAAACTTACTGTCAGTGAAATGGGAAAAGGATGAAGATGCCTTAGGTGCAGTTTCTCTCCAGCCCTCCACAGTCTGAACATGTCTGATAAGGAATTGCAAAATAAAACTTAACAGTACGCTATAGCCTTCACTGTCAGCCAAAATAAGATGTTCACAAAATGCCATCCTCACATTTTCTCTGACCAGGTCCTGTGTTCCCCCAGCAATGTTTTTCCCACTGAAAAATAGTTCAGAAAATGGAAGGGGAGAAGTGCCTAAGACATGCAAAGAAATACATATAGAATACATGAATATCCATTCATCACAATGACAGGTTGTTATACATCACTGCCCAAAAACAGAATTCTTCCTAGTTCAAACCTTGTTCAGGGCCTTTCTGTATATTCATTATCCTTTCATTATCCCATCCACTTCGGATCGCAGGGAAGCTGGAGCTTATCCCAGCAGTCTTTTGGCAAAAGGCAGGGTACACCCTGGACAGCTCTCCAGACCATTGCAGGGCCACACGGAGACAAAGAACCACACACGCACACACTCACTCCTATGGGCAATTTAGAGTAACTAATTAACATGCATGTCTTTGGATGGTGGGAGGAAGCCAGAGGACCCGGATATACGGAACATGTGAACTCCACATGTCCAAGCCTTGCCCCAGCCAAGGATCAAACCGGCGACCTAATATATATACAATGTAAACTGGAGTTAGCATGATCCTCACAGCATTGATGCCCAGCTGTCCTCTACATAATGAATAATTCTAAATTCAACCAAGGAGTTCACTTTCTGTGTGGTTGTCCTGTTTGACTCTGTGCTGCCCCTCTTATGCCCCATTCCTGATAGCAACCAGGATAGGCTCCAACTCCATCATGACCCTATAATAGAGTTAGAATGTAAAGTATTTGTATGAACTGCAGCATTGCTCTTACTGTCTCTGCATTAAGCATCATTAGTCAACCAAGCAAACAAAAGAGCAAACACAATTATTATTGTATGATCCTTTTTGTTTTATTCTTCATCTTTTATTGGTTATGTTTTTATTTTTTGTCATTTAGTCAAACACAAACTTTAAATTAAATGTGTTTCAGTTTTTAGAGTTTTGTCTGTAGTTTAACTCAAAGAAATCATCCTTGGTTTTAGAACAAATAATCCCAGAGAGTAGCAACATAATTAGGATGCATTAAAAGCATTTTTATGTGCATTTTCTATATTTTGTTGAAGAGAAGAAACACTATTTCATTTAGATTGTTTGTTGGACACAGCAATGCTCAGAGGAAAAGAGAAAGATAGTAACAAAGGGTGAGAGACATCACAGCACAGCCTTAATTAAATTAACATCCATCACTTCCAAGTTGTGACAAAGTTGTTAATTAAAATAGACCTCATTTATCTACTTGATGCAACATGCCACATGTTGTTCGTGTTGTTGTGTAAAAGGATGAAGTAATATGTTGCAATGCCACTCCAGTGTTTGTTTTTCGCACCACTGCTGCACCTGCACTCCCACTGGAGTCAGGCTGCTGGGTAATAACACCATGTGTCATTGATGGGGACGTATTACTTTCCACTGTTTTTCTTTGTGCTGTTGTGGTGTGAATTTTTTTAACCTTGCATTTCCTTCTTACTTTTTAATTACAGGCCAGGGGGGAATTTCGTTACATACTTTGTTTACAGCTTGACTATGATTCTCTGATTTTCTGATTTTCTGTATATTACAATGTTATTTTTTCAATACAAGAGCGTTAAACTAAACGTTCTGCACAAGACTCATTTTTATTTTGTTTTTTTAATGTTTATCATTTTTCCTTTGTTTTTTAGTCGGTACATAATCTTGTCCTAAAATAACAAATCTTTCCAAACATTCATTTTCTTCAGTGTAGTTACAGAGATAACCTCCTAATGTCTCTCTAGTAGCACTGAATTCTCCACTGGCCAATGTCCATGTCTGTGTTAATGCACAGAAAAAATGTGCAATTTTACATATCATCAACAGAGATGCAGATGTTTGTGTAATTTGCTGAGCACAAGCTGATGGGGACTGGACACCGTCTGGAAAAAAAATTATAAAAAGCCCATAATAACATTGTGTTGGACAAATTTTTCTGACTCACATTCCATGTTGCATTATTTAATGTTGCAATAGTTATTTCAAAACATAGTTGTGTTTATATTTCACAATGAAATCTTTCCCACTACACTACAAAGATTTTCATTGTGGGTCAAGATTGAGAATGTGACGGCCAATCAAAGCCCCATTCACTCCAAGATAGTCTAAGGGACTTAGTTGAATTGGTTGAGGATTTAAAAAAAATTCACAATTTTGTGTGGTTTAATTTGCTTTCATCGTGCACTTTTCTCAAGTGAACCAAACCGTGTGATGGAGTTACAACAAGTACTCACTCGAGGGAGGTTTCCCTCCGCTGATCAGGAAGAAAGAAGAGAAAAATACAGCTCAAAAACTGGCCATAGATGAAATCGGTTGATTCACAGTGAAGCAAATATAATGTATTTAGTCTTATGTTTTCACCTAGCTGTATTATAAATTTACATTGAAACTATCACTAAGGAAATTAGAGGCAAATTCAAGCGAATTTGCAAAACAAGCTATTACTGCAACTATAGAGGAGCCGTGCATTAAACAGTTTTAATGCACAATGTGGAGTCTAGAACACCACAATGCGCAGTTCCTCTGTAAATTGCAATATAACCATTTAATGCACAGATCTGAGTTATTTAACTTGCTTATTCCATGGTTCCACACAGTAAACATTTTATTTAAAAAAATATATATATTTTTCTAAAAACCTGCTAAATATGCTAAAGTATAGGAGCTATTGTATGTTGGCCTCAATGTACTTTTTTTGCCAAATTATTGCAGTCAAGCTACGGCACGTTCCTCTTATTAACATCAAATCCAGGTGATCTGAATCAATTGATTACCATGTTGCTATGGTGATGCCTGTGACAGAGTGATATTACAGTGATTTAACTTGCCTGTGTGTTTATAATAATATAATAATGAATTATCACTGACCATGGTATGAAAATATTTATAAACTGTGTTTTTGTGCTTTCTTTATCATGTTGTTTACACACGACAGGGTATATTAACATATTAAAACACAAGGTAAATATTTATTCACTACGACAAAATGATGCACTACAGCACAGATTACAGTTTATATGCTGAAATGAAATGTTGACTAACCAAAGTTAAAGAACTAAATAACAATGTGTTAAGTTATATCATGTTTATATTTCGGTCTCATCATGTGTTTCTTAGTATTGTGTTCTGGCCTAAATAAGATGATGTAACATTTTGGTAGAAAAATGCAGAACAGAAGTCCATAACTGGAGGCCAAGATAGCAAACGTTTCAACGGCATCAGTGAATTTCCCAGGAGAGCTGACATATGCTGGGACGAAGGCAATCCAGACCGAGCAGAAAATCAGCATGCTGAAGGTGATAAATTTAGCTTCATTAAAATTATCGGGCAACTTTCGAGCCAAAAATGCAAGTATAAAGCATAAGACAGCCATAAGTCCTATATACCCCAGTACAGCACAAAACGCTACAGCTGAGCCAAGGTTACACTGCAAGATGATTCTGTCCTTATACAGCAGCATATTCATGAAAGGGAAAGGGGGGCTTATTGCTAGCCAAAGTATGCAGATTGAAACTTGTATGAGGCTAAAAGCCATAACACTCAGTCTCTGCTGAACAGGCCCAAACCACTTTATCATTTTACTTCCTGGAAGTGTTGCCCTGAATGCGATTAAAACAACCATTGTTTTCCCCAGGACACAAGAGATGCAGAGGACAAACGTGATGCCGAATGCTGTGTGTCGCAGCATACAGGACCACTCAGTAGGGCGACCAATGAAGGTCAGAGAGCACAGGAAGCACAGAGTCAGGGAGAAGAGCAGCAGGAAGCTTAGCTCGGAATTGTTGGCTCGTACTAACGGGGTCTCCTTGTGGCAGTAGAAAATCACAGTTATGGTAATAGTCAGAAAAATTCCCAGCAAAGAAAATGATGCAATCAGTGTCCCCAAAATGTCATCATATGCCAGAAATTCTACTGGTTTTGGGATGCAGGCATCTCTCTGTTTGTTAGACCAGTACTTCAAAGGACACGGTATGCAGTGTATTGAATCTGCAAAATGAATTAAAACAGAGAAAAAGACAGGTAATTATAGAGTTAATAAAAGGTTTGGGGTCACATGAATTTTGATTTAATTGTGTTAACTCTTTACCAGTTGAATTACTGATTTCGCCTGCTGAACAGGGTATACAGTTGTAGCAGCAGACTGGCTTTCCTTTCTGGAGGACCTTACGAGTTCCTGGGAGACATATGTTGCTGCAGACTGACACAGGCATCTCACGCAGACAAAGATAATTAAGTGAAGGTAAAATAAGAGAGAAAAAAATAAATCAACGTTTAAAACAAACTGGAGCAATTTACACAACAATAATAACCTCAGTTTTACCTGATTCAAGCCATTTCCCCAGATCACTGGGTTGTTGTTCATAATAAACTCATGCTCCTCTGGAAACGATGCATCATATATGCCAACAGTTTCTCCTTCCATTAGTCCTTTGTTGGTAATTTGTAAATTTACGAGTTCATATCTTGCTGGTGAATCGCCATTAATGTCAAAATGAACTCTTTCTCCATTCACAGCGGTGAAATTGACAGCATTAAGATGCTTTAAAACCTATATAGGAAAAAAGTAATGAGTTTCTCCAAATGCAATCAATCTTTTACAATTAGCCATCATTTACTCACCTTCCATGGTTCGATGTGTTTGGGATCAGAACACGTCCCATTAAAAGGGAACCCTGGAGTGTGATCACATTTCATCAGTTGGTCAAGAGCATGAGCCACGGCGTAAACGGACTTGTAGACATTATATGTGAATCTGAGCTCCGCCACTTCAGTAAATTGTGAGTCAACATTTTGCAAGCTTTCAAAGCCGCTGCATGGCTGCTTGTGTGTGTCCACAGTGCCATTTAGAGAGCAGTCAAACACCTCTTCCCAGAAATCTCTGACAAACTGGCTGTCAGGGAACTGTGAGGGGTGAAGCTGCCTCAGATACTCCTCTAGCCCTGGGATCTTGACTTTGGCAACAGTGAAACCAAGAGCCCACCAAGATTCGGTGTGCCTCGCTGTCTGTCAATGAGGGATCTGTAATCCATGCATCACTACCAATCCACTGCAGTCCTGTAATGTTGTGTTTGTACAACTCAGAAGCCAGCAGTTTGATTTCTCTGTGGGACATGAAAGCCATAATCACTTTGGCAGTAGACTGCTTAATGCGCTCTGTTATTCTCTGTAAAACATGTGGAGGATCTGATGATGAAAATGCTTCCGAGTACTCAATGCACACTCCATATTCTTGCGAAGCTTGAATAAATGCTGCGATGCCGTTCAAACCATATTCATTATTCACAGCTACCGCTCCAACCCAAGTCCAACCAAAATGCTTGACCAGCTTTGCCAAAGCTCTGCTTTGATAGGAGTCACTGGGAATAGTTCTGAAAAAAGTAGGATACTCTCTTCTATTGCTGAGGCAGGCACAGGTGGCAAAGTGGCTGATCTGCAGGGAAAATTCAGTCGCAGAGACAATTATAACTTCTCTTGCACTTCATGATATTTAAGGCGGATGTAATGAATTTTGCATGAATGTTTTAAAGCACTTAACATCACAAAATAGATGTACGTCACACTAAGTTCATAGACATGACATGCTTGACTTACCACAGGTATCTGAAACCTTCCAACAACCTGTGCAAATGCAAGTGTTGGTCTTGATCCCGAATGCCCCACAATAGCTTGCACTGTTTCAGTTTTTGTGCAGTTGTCGTCACTGATTTCCGCCTTTACTCCACTCACAAGTGCGAGTGCGGCTCTCATTATGTCCATGGTTCCACAGTTATTATAGATTTTGTAGCCAAGTTTAACATCAACGAGAAGTTCGGAGTTTTTGTTGATTTCATTTATGGCAAAGATCATTGTTTGAGCAAATTTAAATTCTCTCATGTCGAAACTGAAATGCAAGATGCACTTATCTTTACAACATGACTGAAAGCCCAAAAAGAGAATTATCTGACAGATGTGCAATAAAGACATAAAAAAAGACTGACAGTACGTACTTGTTGCATTTTCGAAATTTTGGAATTGTCTGAAATGTGTCAGTGACATAATCCTGCCCTGTGCGAAAAGAAAAAATGCCTCCAATGAAAAGGTCGCCATCTTGAGCTAGTTCAGGTGGTTGTGTGAGGCTGATCAGTTGACACACAGACCTTACTTTCCCTGTTAGTAGAACAAAGAAGAACAATCCCAGTAATGGCATAATTCTGCCCTGCCCTAAAGTTCAGAACATTCATCTCATGGCAGAGCTTTATACACATTCAGCAGCAGGGGTGGGGTTGTCATGGTCTCCTGACTTAACCTCAGGAGACCACCCAAACAAGTTCTGCCAAACATGCTTTTGTCTGTGATTTTTTTTTTTTCTTTGATTCCAGTTTTTGTAGTTGTGTACAAAAGAAATATACAAGCACTTTGACCATTGTATGATTGTTATATATCTAATTATATTGATTGAAAACTAAAAAGTTTATATTTAATCCACAAGTTAAAATGTGGAATATTATAGATACATATAGGAAATACAGTTCTGTTAAGCAAAAGATGGGTTTCATTAATACATAATGGTGAGGCGTGTTTGTTCATCTTTTATTTTCAAGACCGGGTATGAGAAGAGGGATCCTGCTGTGTGTTAATTAATTATTTATTTTTTTATTTTGACAGATGGCACTTTATCTGCCTGCATACATGCTTTATGTAAACAGCTGGCTCTATCTACTTGCACTATGTCAAAGGCAGGGCTGTCCTCTGGAGAGTGAATGGGAGACATGCTCTTCTCCCACACCTTGTACAAAGAAAAAAAAAAAGTCACAAAATTCCAACGCTCAGACTAAGTAACATCATTTTGTCTGATGATGTGATAATCATTCATCCCATTCATTTAGTGACAGAGTAGTCACACCAAGTGCCACTTAATGGACCTCTCTGGTCGCACCATCATCTGTCTTTGAAAGCAATCTACTCCCTTCAAGAGCCTGGAGCACTGTGGAGAAGGGAAAGCCATCTGCTCTCTGATTGAACAATTTGATTTGTCTTCATCATGTCAGTTAAAAACAAGGGCAAAATTACAGCAACTTTAGAATTCTGCAAGTTTTTTGCTTTGTGTCCATGTGCAGATGTTTACAAAAGTAATGCAAACCCTCACATATTTACAAATGGGAATTTCTCGGGCAGATATTTTTTCAGGAAGACCAAACTGAGATTTGCCAGCATTCATTTACAGCTGCAAAACCTTTATGACTAGAAAATGAGTAATAAATACATGTATGACCTTGGTTATGTCTGTCCGAAAGGAGCAACTCAATGAGAGGCTGGTTAGGTGCAATGTGTCTTTCACTGTTAAGTGTTTTTTTTTGGCTTTGGGGGCAGCTATTGCTGATTTGTATTCATCACCAGAAAAAAAAACAACAACTCATGTTTAAGCGGGAAATTGTTAGGTATGCAGCCTGTCACTAAAATAGAGTTGAGTTTGAAGGCATCTAAAGTATTACATACTTTCTATGCTGTTATATTTCTCAGTCCTAGTCACATGACTACAGTCAGTGTTGTGCAAACAAATTAATCCACACAGAACAGTTGACAAAATGCAAACGCATAAAAATTGAGCCAAATAAGTAACCACCGGAGCACAAAAAACATTTTAATCCACTGTGTTGTTTATTCTCAAGTTGAAATGAAGCAGATTAACCCATCGTTTACTGATGACCAAAGACAAACTGTGATTTATTGAGTTAAATTTGTTTCAGTACATTCACACTGTATTTTATTTATTATAGCAGAAGCACTAAAAGAAAATTCATTCAAGTTAACTTAAAAACAATTCATGTCTGTTCATTTATACACAAATTCCTCCAAGTTCTAATTGAATTAATTTATGATGCAATTCAGTGCAGCTTAATCAACTCAGTTCATGTTAATCTCTAATGAAATTTCAAGATGAATTTAAAAACTTGTCAAGCAAAACAAACCAATTAATTTAATCCACAAATTGAGATCCTGAGAAAGCATGAAATGCTGAGCAACATATAGGGTGGGAGCAGCTGATGGGGCCCAGAGGACAGACAGACACATAGAACTCACTAAAACTTGCAAATAAAAAGCTTTTGTGACCACAACTTTCGACATTTGAAGAGTCATTTTGGGGCTCCCTTTCCCATAATATTCTTCTTTGTATTTTGATTTGGTTTGAGTAATATGACGTAACATTTTGGGATGAAGATGCAAATTAGCAGTCCAAAGCTGGAAGCAAGAATAGCAAATATTTCCACAGCAACACTGAACTTTCCAGGAGAGCTGACATATGCTGGGATGAAAGTGAGCCACACTGCACAGAATATCAACATACTAAAAGTGATGAATTTGGCTTCGTTGAAGTTATCAGGCAGTTTTCGAGCCAGAAATGCAAAAATAAAACACAACATTGCAAGTAATCCGATATACCCCAGTACAGACCAGAAACCTACAGCTGAGCCCAGAGCACATTCTAAGATGATTTTGTCCTTAAATTCCTTGAAATTCTTAAATGGAAAAGGAGGAGAAATGGTCAGCCAGAGGATACATATGATCACTTGTATAAGAGTGAAACCCAGAACACTAAGTCTCTGCTGTGTGGGTCCAAACCATTTCATGACATTTCTGCCAGGAAGTCTTGCTTTAAACGCCATTAAAACCACCATTGTTTTGCCAAGAACGCAAGAGATGCAGAGGACAAAGGTGATGCCAAAAGCTGTGTGGCGCAGTTTGCAGGACCACTCAGAGGGTTGGCCAATGAAGGTCAGAGAGCACAGAAAACACAGAGTCAAAGAGAAGAGCAGCAGAAAGCTCAACTCAGCGTTGTTTGCCCTGACGAGAGGAGTTTTCCTGTATTTGAAGAAAATCACTGCAACAATAGTAGTGATGCAGGTTCCAAATAAAGAGGCAGCAGTGAGCAGTGCTCCCATTATTTCTTCATATGATAGAAACACAGCCTCCTTCTGTATGCAGGCATCTCTCCTGTCATTTGACCAGGATTCAGAGGGGCATCTCACACAGGTGGTCGAATCTGCAGGACAATAATGACAGGACATATTGTACTTGCAGTTTAGATAATTTTCTTTCTTTCTTTTTTTGTGACACCCCAAAAAGTAACAAAGTTTTGAGATTATAATGAGTTGACTAATAAAAGCATGGCTTGACCAGAGCTGAGGAGATTACAGTTTTGAGCCTCTTGCATACTCTGCAGTAAGCAATACCTTGGTAAGGGGGGTGTACAACAAAGCATGATTCTGTCTTACTGTGGTTAAGAAGGGGTTTAATGGTCTTTCATACTACAATGGTGATTAACTTCTTACCTGGGTAAATCACCAAGGTAAATAACACTGAATGGCTATCCAGTTCTTGATAGCCATTCAAGAGCTTATGATCTTGATAAGAGAGTATAAAGTACCACTTCCTCACCAATGGGTCTCTTGGAAAATGGCCTGCCCATGTTGGTGGTTTGTGGATTGTGAAGAATGTTTATGTGCTTGTTCTTGACTTGTACCCAAGTCTGTTTAGCTCTGCTAGGGTTGTATCTGATATAGGTTCTCTTGTGACTTTATTTTGCTAATCTGAGAAGTATTTGGACCCTTTAACTTTATTAAAGGGGATCTATTATGCTATTTCTAGTTTTCTGAGCTTTTTACAGTGTTATCTTGTTGAATACTCATCAGACATATGTGCAGCGCTGTTTTTGTTTTATCACCCAAACACATGCATGAGTTTTCCAGCATTCTCTACATTTGGTTTCCATGTTAACAGAAACATTTGGAAACAATTTTGTTTTTTTGTTTTTTTGACTTAAAAAAAATGGAGTGATGTCCCGATGGAGGGACTCAATGATTGTTCATCTTCTCTTGGTTGTGCACGTACATGAGAAGAAAGCCACATCCACCTTCACTGCTCAGCACTCCAAGCAGTTGACCAATTAGACACAGCCTGCGGGCAGGACAGAGGGCGGAGCTTTTTCTGCATGTTCGCTTGTGCCTGGCAAAGCCTGATCTCAGAGGATCAATACAAAATTAATAGAGATGTTTGTGAAAAATGCTTGATTATTTCTTGAGCTTCTGGACTTACATATTAAAAGAAATTACACTGAAATGTGCATAATACAGCCACTTTAATGCTTGGTGAGGAATGGGTTTGTTAACTTAAATTCTCTTTAATTTTGGTAAAACAAATGAAAAATCATGCATTGAATAATACTGAACCTGTAATGTTGCTCATTTCTCCCTCTGCACAACGCATACAGTCATAGCAGCAGACAGGCTTTCCTTTCTGAAGCACTTTACGTGTTCCTGGGAGACACTTCTCACTGCAAACTGAGACAGGCACCTGTATGAACAAATCAATATGAGAAGAAAGAAAAGGATTTATCATGGTTTGTTTCAGGACTTTTCAATAGTTATGTTTAAAACATATAATGAAGCAATGTTGTATAAATAAATAAAAAAACAGTAAAAGAAGCTGACCTGCAGTGAGTTCTGTGTCCAAATTAAATATTTATTTGGATTCAGATTCAGTTGTTGGTCTGAAGGTAAAGATGTATCATAAAGACCAACTGTGACAAAATCCACAATGCCGTTTTCTCTTGGCTGCCAGTTTATAATTTCATACTTTGCTGCTGGATCTCCTTTTTCGTTAAAGTAAACTTCATCTCCTTCCTTTGTTCTGAAGTGAATCTTCTGAATGTGCTGTAAAATCTAAGACAGCAGATATTCATATGGTTAAAGACACATTTCACACTAAATTAGCTCATGAACAGCTATGTTTGTGTTCAGCTCACCGTGAACGGATCTAGTTGCACGTTGTTGTCACATGTTTCGTTACAGCGCAGAACAGCATGAAGAGCATGAGCCACTGCATACACTCCTTTGTACACGTTATTAAAGATGGGCATGAGTGACATGTCAGTGAAGCTGTTTTTCACTTCATGCACATCTTCATGTCCAGTGCAGACTTTCAGGGTCTCTGCTGACTTTGACTGCTTGAACTTACAGCTAAATAATTCCTCCCAGAACTCTGTGAACAAGTCAGTATTGGATGAATTGAGCGGTTTCACATCAAACATGAACTCTCTCAGTCCACTGACGTGTGCTTTCGGGATGGAAAGGCCAATAGCTCCATCCAGGATATTATTTGTGTCTGTTGCTGCAGTTTGAGAATCAAAAATCCAGCCTTCACTGCCAACCCACTGGTACCCAGACAGGTTGTGGTTGGAAAACTCATGAAGAAGCACATCCATATCCATATGGGAGAGAAAAGCAACAATGACTTTTGAAGTGGAAGCCTTGATAATGTCAATTATCTTCTGTATTTTTTCGATCGGGTCTGTTCTGAAGAAAGCAACAGAATATTCCAGACAGATGCCCAGCTGCTGGGCAGCTTCTGTGAACGTAGCCATACCATTATTACCATAATCATCATTGGTTCTAACAGCTCCAACCCAAGTCCAACCAAAGTGCTTGACTAGCTTAGCCAGGCCTCTGCTCTGGTAGTAATCACTGGGTATTGTTCTAAGGAAGGATGGGTACTTGGTCTTATCGCTGAGACAAGCACATGTGGAGAAGTGGCTGATCTAAAAGAAAACACATAAATAAATCCAGATACATCTCACTTTCTGAAATGTAAGCATTATATGCTAACACTTTGTTTTTGTTTTCTTTTCCTTTTTCTTTTTCTGTTTTGTTTTTCTTTTTCCCCAGCAAAGACATAAACAGTTTTAATAACCCTCCTCACCTGTGGTATATGAAATGGACCGATGACAGTTGCTATCGCTGCACTGGGAGAAGACGAAGTTTCTCCCATTATGGCTTGCACTTGTGCTGGTTTTGTACAAGCATTTGAAGGTGAAGCCATTATTTCATTACCATTAAGCAAAAGCAAGACAACTCTTACACTTCTGGCAATGGAACCACAAGCATCATAAATTTTAAAGCCCAGAGAAATGCCCGGCAGCAGGTCGGTGCTGTTGTTAATCTCCTCAATAGCAAAAAGCATTGCCTGAGCAAACTGGAAGCCTCTGAAATTTAAACTACATGCAGACAGGTTGAAATATAATATTACAAGCAATAATTAGCTGAAATTAACAGAATAAAAATCCAATAAAGAGATAAGATTAATCTTTTGTGTATTCTTAATATTGTTTTTTACCTTGTGCATTGCAGAGGCACGGGCTTTACTGTATAATCATCCTGCCTGATCTTCCAGCTGCTGTGGAAAGAGAATATTCCTCCTAACATAATATCACCATCCTTAAATAACTGAGGGCTCTCATGATCTCCTCTTTGTCTGCACTTCTCAGCCTGAGGGACACATACTACCAACAACATTTGCAAAAGTGCACAAGTCTGCTGCAGCCATCTTTGTCTTGTCATCATGCAGCGTGAAAGAGCCAAAGAATAAAACTGTCATTTGCATTTATATCAGCATATAACAGAGGAAGAACGATATCTCTGTGGATTTAAAAGGTGGGGCAAGAACAGGGAGGCGTTCAGACACTGAAAGAGCAAATGTAGAACCAGATTTTTTTTTTAGTATTTTTTTAAGTGTGATATATGACACAAATATTTAGTAGTTTATGATTTTTATTTTACATATGAATAAATACTTGCAAATTAAAGGGGATGAATTGTAAACAACAAAGCAGTCAAAACGTTGCTGCAAAACAACCATTAAATGCAGAATAACTAAACCCCCATTGCTTGGGGAAGTCATCCTTGAATTATCCAACCATTCATTTGTGTGTTCAATTTCAACCAATTTGATCAATCCAGTACAGTACTAGAGGGTGTTTCTGAAATGCAGACAGCATGTTTTCTTTTTTGTACATAGTTTGATGTTTTACTGGAAAATCCAGCATTCAGACCAGTGATTGGTGCTGTAAAGGTACAAAGCCATAAATCACAGCTGTAGACCCACCACCTGATGGAGCCTGATGTTGATGTAAAACCTTCTGCCATGACCATCAGGATGACCGGACTGTGTGACCTGCCATGGCCACACAGTCCGGATCATAAAGTTTATTTGCAAGATATTAATTTTACACTGAGGACAAACTTTTATATTGTTGCTTTTAGACCTTTATGGTTCATATGACACAAAGGATCTTGTCATACTAGGCCTGTGACTGGAGCATTAGAATGAAATTAAAATAAATTTAATGAGATTGAAATACTTGATAAATTGTGTGAACATTAAAATAACTCCGTTGGATTGGTTGTTTTATATTTACCAGATTTAAGATTTACAGACAGGCTGGATGGTTTCTTCATATTAATATACCCTCATATTTGGTCGCCAAAAGACCAATTTTTCTACTTTCTAAATGCTTCTATTAGATTCTGTTCTAAAATAAACAAATATTGGATCCTGCAGACAATTTTAAAATGTGTCTTAAAAAAGAAAGCCAATATTCTGTAAAATCCTTGTTGGACAGAGTTCATGACAGAACATTATGGATAGCACTAAATTTTCTAAGTCTGGATGAGTAAAACAGGAAAATTGTACTTTTGGAACCCTCTTGACCTTTGGTCTTCCTTCAGTAGTGATGTCAACCTGTTTGAAAGTTTTGACACACCATTTGCAATGAATGAATGAATTGATGAATGAATGAATGAATGAATCACAGTTGATCTTACCATCACCCACTAACTGCAAAGTTTGGTTTAGCGTCTCCTTGTTTTCATGGCATCAAAATCATGCTTATATTTCTATATTTGGGTTTTTTTTTTGTTGATGTCCTTCTGAGGAGTTTTACTGTTTTTTGATTTGTTTTTTTTCCACAAAAAATGCATTAATACCCTCCGTTCATGTGTTTTTCTGCAATGCTGCAAGACTGGTATCTTAAAACATATTGTAGTTCATTTATACTTGACAGAGATTTAAAAAAAAACAACTGTTAAAGTTCAGAGATTTTTTATTTTGCTTCATTGATATAGTTTCTGATACATCTACTGACTGGGACTTCACAAAAGGAACACACAGCTGAATGCATTTAAAAGAGTTATAATTGGCTGATTTTGTGAGACGAGACAAAATGAGGGTCGGATCAGGAATAAGATTTAAGTATACCAGTTAGGAAGTTAACTGGTAACCACAATAACACTGTTACTTAAACCGTTTGAGCTTTCTTGTATTTGTACCCTTAAACCAGATGTGCATTGCATCTTGTCAGTCCACAAATGTGATTGATAATGTGAAGGAATTTGAATTTTTTTAGTGCACCAGATTTATTAATCCTTTCCATTCTCATTATTACCTCCTCAAATGTTAGATTGGATGAAATTCTTAGTCAGGCTGAATCAAAGCTGAGCAAGCAACATTGTTGGTGAGAAAGAACAAATTATAAGGGAATCTTTAAAAAAAAACAGATGATGGGTCTGTAATATATTAACAACCAGCAGTATATAACATGCCACCATGCTATCTATGGTCCACAAAAAGACGAACATACACTAAGAAGTGTGTGTGTGTGTGTGTGTGTGTGTGTGTGTGTGTGTGTGTGTGTGTGTGTGTTTGACATAACAGTGATTTATGTTTTGACAATTATTTTGGGGCTCCCTTTCCCATAATATTCTTCTTTGTATTTTGATTTGGTTTGAGTAATATGACGT
Organism: Telmatherina bonti; assembly: GCF_933228915.1. Lineage (NCBI taxonomy): Eukaryota > Metazoa > Chordata > Actinopteri > Atheriniformes > Telmatherinidae > Telmatherina > Telmatherina bonti. The sequence continues at coordinate 25,952,141 of NC_136627.1, read as the reverse complement.
AACATTTTGGGATGAAGATGCAAATTAGCAGTCCAAAGCTGGAAGCAAGAATAGCAAATATTTCCACAGCAACACTGAACTTTCCAGGAGAGCTGACATATGCTGGGATGAAAGTGAGCCACACTGCACAGAATATCAACATACTAAAAGTGATGAATTTGGCTTCGTTGAAGTTATCAGGCAGTTTTCGAGCCAGAAATGCAAAAATAAAACACAACATTGCAAGTAATCCGATATACCCCAGTACAGACCAGAAACCTACAGCTGAGCCCAGAGCACATTCTAAGATGATTTTGTCCTTAAATTCCTTGAAATTCTTAAATGGAAAAGGAGGAGAAATGGTCAGCCAGAGGATACATATGATCACTTGTATAAGAGTGAAACCCAGAACACTAAGTCTCTGCTGTGTGGGGCCAAACCATTTCATGACATTTCTGCCAGGAAGTCTTGCTTTAAACGCCATTAAAACCACTATTGTTTTGCCAAGAACGCAAGAGATGCAGAGGACAAAGGTGATGCCAAAAGCTGTGTGGCGCAGTTTGCAGGACCACTCAGAGGGTTGGCCAATGAAGGTCAGAGAGCACAGAAAACACAGAGTCAAAGAGAAGAGCAGCAGAAAGCTCAACTCAGCGTTGTTTGCCCTGACGAGAGGAGTTTTCCTGTATTTGAAGAAAATCACTGCAACAATAGTAGTGATGCAGGTTCCAAATAAAGAGGCAGCAGTGAGCAGTGCTCCCATTATTTCTTCATATGATAGAAACACAGCCTCCTTCTGTATGCAGGCATCTCTCCTGTCATTTGACCAGGATTCAGAGGGGCATCTCACACAGGTGGTCGAATCTGCAGGATAATATTGAAGCAGATGTTTTAATTACTGATAAAATACTTTGTGTTCATGGTGAGTAAAGTTGAAGAACTAATACTTCCCCAACACGGTTATCTAGTCCATCTCTGATTATATAAAATATTTTAATTTTTAAAAAAAAATATTTTCATTTTCAAAATTGTGTTAATATGTAACATTTTTTACCTAATGCTGATAGAAATTAGGCTTTAAGAACATTCAGCAGCAGGTTTAAGCAGCATATCATCTACATTTGAATGAAACCACAATTAAAATTTTGCATTAAAAATGACTAAACCTGTAATGTTGCTCATTTCTCCCTCTGCACATCGTATACAGTCATAGCAGCAGACAGGCTTTCCTTTCTGAAGCACCTTACGTGTTCCTGGGAGACACTTCTCACTGCAAACTGAGACAGGCACCTGTATGAACAAATCAATATGAGAAGAAAGAAAAAGGATTTATCATGGTTTGTTTCAGGACTTTTCAATAGTTATGCTTAAAACATATAATGAAGCAATGTTGTATAAATAAAAAAAAAAAAAACAGTAAAAGAAGCTGACCTGCAGTGAGTTCTGTGTCCAAATTAAAGATTTATTTAGATTCAGATTCAGTTGTTGGTCTGAAGGTAAAGATGTATCATAAAGACCAACTGTGACAAAATCCACAATGCCGTTTTCTCTTGGCTGCCAGTTTATAATTTCATACTTTGCTGCTGGATCTCCTTTCTCGTTAAAGTAAACTTCATCTCCTTCCTTTGTTCTGAAGTGAATCTTCTGAATGTGCTGTAAAATCTAAGACAGCAGGAATTCATGTGGTTAAAGACACATTTCACACTAAATTAGCTCATGAACAGCTATGTTTGTGTTCAGCTCACCGTGAATGGATCTAGCTGCACGTTGTTGTCACACGTTTCGTTACAGCGCAGAACAGCATGAAGAGCATGAGCCACTGCATACACTCCTTTGTACACGTTATTAAAGATGGGCATGAGTGACATGTCAGTGAAGCTGTTTTTCACTTCATGCACATCTTCATGTCCAGTGCAGACTTTCAGGGTCTCTGCTGACTTTGACTGCTTGAACTTACAGCTAAATAATTCCTCCCAGAACTCTGTGAACAAGTCAGTATTGGATGAATTGAGCGGTTTCACATCAAACATGAATTCTCTCAGTCCACTGACGTGTGCTTTCGGGATGGAAAGGCCAATAGCTCCATCCAGGACGTGATTCTTATCCATGGCTGCAATTTGAGAATCAAAGATCCAGGATTCACTGCCAACCCACTGGTACCCAGACAGGTTGTGGTTGGACAACTCATGAATAAGCACATCCATGTCTTTATGGGAGAGAAAAGCAACAATGACTTTTGAAGTGGAAGACTTAATAACATTTATAATCTTTAATATTTTTTCTATTGGGTCTGTTCTGAAGAAAGCAACAGAATATTCCAGACAGATGCCCAGCTGCTGGGCAGCTTCTGTGAACGTAGCCATACCATTATTACCATAATCATCATTGGTTCGAACAGCTCCAACCCAAGTCCAACCAAAGTGCTTGACTAACTGGGCCAGGCCTCTGCTCTGGTAGTAATCACTGGGTATTGTTCTAAGGAAAGATGGGTACTTGGTCTTATCGCTGAGACAAGCACATGTGGAGAAGTGGCTGATCTAAAAGAAACAGGAAATCAGAAAAACTGAAATAATGAAACAATGACAGAAAACAAACATGTGAAAATAACATATTCACCAAATCAAATTGGTTCTATCTGGAAATGAGTAATGAGTATCTTTTTTTTCAAAAATATGTTATAAACCTTTGAAATCCTACTCACCATTGGGATATGAAATGGTCCTATTAAAGTAGCTGTTGCTGTGCTGGGAGAAGAGGAGGTTTCTCCCATTATGGCCTGCACTTGTGCAGCTCCGGTACACGGCTCTTCAGAAGCTGAAGAAATCATGTCATTGCCATTGGTCAAGGCAAGTGCAACCTTTAAACTTCTAACAATTGAACTGCAAGTATCATATATATTATAGCCGAGAGAGATACCGGGCAGCAGGTCTGAGCTGTTATTTATCTCCTCAATGGCAAAGAGCATTGCTTGAGCAAACTGGAACTCTCTGAAATTCAAACTGTAGATTCAGTCATAAATAGTTTGTTTGAAAAACAGTTTCCTCTTATGAATAAAATCAAAAGCACAATGAATAAAACTGTTGTTTTTTTCACAGTATTATAATTACTGTAAATAGTGATAAAATGAATATTTAGTTAATTTACCTGATGCATTGCAGTGGCAGGGGTTTTTGTTTGTAGGTGTTCTGCCTGTTCCTCCAGTTGCTGTGAAATGAAAAGATTCCCCCCAATATAATGTCGCCATGCTTAAAAAGCTCAGGACTCTCAGGATCGCCAATCTGTATGCACAATTGCTCTTTAGTCTGAGAGACAGACACAAACAACAGTAGTTGTAAGACTGCGCAAGCCTGCTCTGGCCATCTCATTTTGGCTGTCATGCTGTGTGGGCACACCAAGATCACTGAGTGGCACCTCATGGAGCCAAATGGAGATTAAAGACTTGCACTGATATTTATGTGGTTTGGACAGACAAAAAAAAAAAAAAAAAAGATGTTTTGAAAAAAAGAGCAGTGATTATTCATCTCCATGGACCTACAAGGAGGGGCAAGTAAAAGGAGATGCCCAAGCAACAAAAGAAAAAAAGTGATTGCAAATACCCTGTTTTAAGAAAAGAAGAAGTATAAAAAGAATAAGAACTGCCCTCAACATCATCATCATCATCAAGATAATACAATAAAAAGTTAATTATCTCATCAATATTCATGCCAGTGTTCATAATGTTCAATGAAATTGGGACTCTAATGAAATAGATTGATAGACAATCTATCTATCTATCTATCTATCTATCTATCTATCTATCTATCTATCTATCTATCTATCTATCTATCTATCTATCTATCTATCTATCTATCTATCTATCTTCCAATATTCCATCATTATGGTTTCAATACATTTTCATTTACTGCCATTTATAGTGGAGTACTGTCTAAAGTCTCTGTGAGATGGGCCTAAAATTCATCTGTGATTTAAGCAACACTAAACATGTTTTAACTTTTTTAACACTGTGCATCTGAACCTTTTTGAATATTATTATATACCCCCTTGTAGCACGGAGTAGAGAGAGAGAAAGAAAGAGAGAGGGCTCAGACAAGTGACAGGATGCAAGTCAAATTTCAAGTTTGCTTTTATTATGGGGTGCCAAAGTGTGAAAATGCCCCAAAGGTCAGGAGAAGAGCAGTAAGATTGAACAATAAAGTGATGAAGCAGCTAAACACAAAACCTTTATTAGACGTAAGATCATAATCAAGGCCCACAACAAATAAAATGGTCACTTTAAACATGGCAATTATACAGTTTAGAAGGTTTTTAATCAAATGCAGTTATACAACATAGAGTGCTGCTTTCCAAAACTACATTAACATTCAAATGCCATGAAAAGAATTTTTATTTATCTTTAAAAATTCATCATGGTACAGAGATTTAAAAAATTTCCTTGATAAAAACTCTAAATTAGATGATGTATAGACATGTTTTGTTTTTTTTTTAAGTCTCAATTAAATCACTGTAAAATGAAATAGTTCACAGAATCTCAGTGCTGCAAAAAGTGATCAAATTTACAATCACGCAAGCAGCGATTAATGACTGAAAATGAACTAAAAGAGACAGTCTGGTTAATTGAGTTTAATTAAGTGTGAACATACTCCAACATTTAGCTGAAAATGCTTTTAATGGGGATAATTACAGATACAACAAACCCCAATCCAATCCTAGTCAATACAGTCCAGCTGAGTAGTACCTTGCATTCATTGTACAATCTAAGTCAGTACTTCATCCTAATGCTCTGAGAGACAAGAGGCAACCCAGAGAACACCAACAGCACTAGGCTGACTATCTACTTATGCTGTTTTGTCGAGGACAGAGACACATAGCGAAGCTAAACACAAACACAGCCCGCTCAAAAAGTTAAGAAAATAAAAGATAAAATATCTCTTATTTGGGTGTTTGCTTTTCTTCATTGCTTTCCCTTTTAAGAACTATTTTGGGGCTCCTTTTCCCATAATATTCTTCTTTGTATTTTGATTTGGTTTGAGTAATATGACGTAACATTTTGGGATGAAGATGCAAATTAGCAGTCCAAAGCTGGAAGCAAGAATAGCAAATATTTCCACAGCAACACTGAACTTTCCAGGAGAGCTGACATATGCTGGGATGAAAGTGAGCCACACTGCACAGAATATCAACATACTAAAAGTGATGAATTTGGCTTCGTTGAAGTTATCAGGCAGTTTTCGAGCCAGAAATGCAAAAATAAAACACAACATTGCAAGTAATCCGATATACCCCAGTACAGACCAGAAACCTACAGCTGAGCCCAGAGCACATTCTAAGATGATTTTGTCCTTAAATTCCTTGAAATTCTTAAATGGAAAAGGAGGAGAAATGGTCAGCCAGAGGATACATATGATCACTTGTATAAGAGTGAAACCCAGAACACTAAGTCTCTGCTGTGTGGGTCCAAACCATTTCATGACATTTCTGCCAGGAAGTCTTGCTTTAAACGCCATTAAAACCACCATTGTTTTGCCAAGAACGCAAGAGATGCAGAGGACAAAGGTGATGCCAAAAGCTGTGTGGCGCAGTTTGCAGGACCACTCAGAGGGTTGGCCAATGAAGGTCAGAGAGCACAGAAAACACAGAGTCAAAGAGAAGAGCAGCAGAAAGCTCAACTCAGCGTTGTTTGCCCTGACGAGAGGAGTTTTCCTGTATTTGAAGAAAATCACTGCAACAATAGTAGTGATGCAGGTTCCAAATAAAGAGGCAGCAGTGAGCAGTGCTCCCATTATTTCTTCATATGATAGAAACACAGCCTCCTTCTGTATGCAGGCATCTCTCCTGTCATTTGACCAGGATTCAGAGGGGCATCTCACACAGGTGGTCGAATCTGCAGGATAATATTGAAGCAGATGTTTTAATTACTGATAAAATACTTTGTGTTCATGGTGAGTAAAGTTGAAGAACTAATACTTCCCCAACACGGTTATCTAGTCCATCTCTGATTATATAAAATATTTTAATTTTTTAAAAAAAATATTTTCATTTTCAAAATTGTGTTAATATGTAACATTTTTTACCTAATGCTGATAGAAATTAGGCTTTAAGAACATTCAGCAGCAGGTTTAAGCAGCATATCATCTACATTTGAATGAAACCACAATTAAAATTTTGCATTAAAAATGACTAAACCTGTAATGTTGCTCATTTCTCCCTCTGCACATCGTATACAGTCATAGCAGCAGACAGGCTTTCCTTTCTGAAGCACCTTACGTGTTCCTGGGAGACACTTCTCACTGCAAACTGAGACAGGCACCTGTATGAACAAATCAATATGAGAAGAAAGAAAAAGGATTTATCATGGTTTGTTTCAGGACTTTTCAATAGTTATGCTTAAAACATATAATGAAGCAATGTTGTATAAATAAAAAAAAACAGTAAAAGAAGCTGACCTGCAGTGAGTTCTGTGTCCAAATTAAAGATTTATTTAGATTCAGATTCAGTTGTTGGTCTGAAGGTAAAGATGTATCATAAAGACCAACTGTGACAAAATCCACAATGCCGTTTTCTCTTGGCTGCCAGTTTATAATTTCATACTTTGCTGCTGGATCTCCTTTCTCGTTAAAGTAAACTTCATCTCCTTCCTTTGTTCTGAAGTGAATCTTCTGAATGTGCTGTAAAATCTAAGACAGCAGGAATTCATGTGGTTAAAGACACATTTCACACTAAATTAGCTCATGAACAGCTATGTTTGTGTTCAGCTCACCGTGAATGGATCTAGCTGCACGTTGTTGTCACACGTTTCGTTACAGCGCAGAACAGCATGAAGAGCATGAGCCACTGCATACACTCCTTTGTACACGTTATTAAAGATGGGCATGAGTGACATGTCAGTGAAGCTGTTTTTCACTTCATGCACATCTTCATGTCCAGTGCAGACTTTCAGGGTCTCTGCTGACTTTGACTGCTTGAACTTACAGCTAAATAATTCCTCCCAGAACTCTGTGAACAAGTCAGTATTGGATGAATTGAGCGGTTTCACATCAAACATGAACTCTCTCAGTCCACTGACGTGTGCTTTCGGGATGGAAAGGCCAATAGCTCCATCCAGGACGTGATTCTTATCCATGGCTGCAATTTGAGAATCAAAGATCCAGGATTCACTGCCAACCCACTGGTACCCAGACAGGTTGTGGTTGGACAACTCATGAATAAGCACATCCATGTCTTTATGGGAGAGAAAAGCAACAATGACTTTTGAAGTGGAAGACTTAATAACATTTATAATCTTTAATATTTTTTCTATTGGGTCTGTTCTGAAGAAAGCAACAGAATATTCCAGACAGATGCCCAGCTGCTGGGCAGCTTCTGTGAACGTAGCCATACCATTATTACCATAATCATCATTGGTTCGAACAGCTCCAACCCAAGTCCAACCAAAGTGCTTGACTAACTGGGCCAGGCCTCTGCTCTGGTAGTAATCACTGGGTATTGTTCTAAGGAAAGATGGGTACTTGGTCTTATCGCTGAGACAAGCACATGTGGAGAAGTGGCTGATCTAAAAGAAACAGGAAATCAGAAAAACTGAAATAATGAAACAATGACAGAAAACAAACATGTGAAAATAACATATTCACCAAATCAAATTGGTTCTATCTGGAAATGAGTAATGAGTATCTTTTTTTTCAAAAATATGTTATAAACCTTTGAAATCCTACTCACCATTGGGATATGAAATGGTCCTATTAAAGTAGCTGTTGCTGTGCTGGGAGAAGAGGAGGTTTCTCCCATTATGGCCTGCACTTGTGCAGCTCCGGTACACGGCTCTTCAGAAGCTGAAGAAATCATGTCATTGCCATTGGTCAAGGCAAGTGCAACCTTTAAACTTCTAACAATTGAACTGCAAGTATCATATATATTATAGCCGAGAGAGATACCGGGCAGCAGGTCTGAGCTGTTATTTATCTCCTCAATGGCAAAGAGCATTGCTTGAGCAAACTGGAACTCTCTGAAATTCAAACTGTAGATTCAGTCATAAATAGTTTGTTTGAAAAACAGTTTCCTCTTATGAATAAAATCAAAAGCACAATGAATAAAACTGTTGTTTTTTTCACAGTATTATAATTACTGTAAATAGTGATAAAATGAATATTTAGTTAATTTACCTGATGCATTGCAGTGGCAGGGGTTTTTGTTTGTAGGTGTTCTGCCTGTTCCTCCAGTTGCTGTGAAATGAAAAGATTCCCCCCAATATAATGTCGCCATGCTTAAAAAGCTCAGGACTCTCAGGATCGCCAATCTGTATGCACAATTGCTCTTTAGTCTGAGAGACAGACACAAACAACAGTAGTTGTAAGACTGCGCAAGCCTGCTCTGGCCATCTCATTTTGGCTGTCATGCTGTGTGGGCACACCAAGATCACTGAGTGGCACCTCATGGAGCCAAATGGAGATTAAAGACTTGCACTGATATTTATGTGGTTTGGACAGACAAAAAAAAAAAAAAAAGATGTTTTGAAAAAAAGAGCAGTGATTATTCATCTCCATGGACCTACAAGGAGGGGCAAGTAAAAGGAGATGCCCAAGCAACAAAAGAAAAAAAGTGATTGCAAATACCCTGTTTTAAGAAAAGAAGAAGTATAAAAAGAATAAGAACTGCCCTCAACATCATCATCATCATCAAGATAATACAATAAAAAGTTAATTATCTCATCAATATTCATGCCAGTGTTCATAATGTTCAATGAAATTGGGACTCTAATGAAATAGATTGATAGACAATCTATCTATCTATCTATCTATCTATCTATCTATCTATCTATCTATCTATCTATCTATCTATCTATCTATCTATCTATCTATCTTCCAATATTCCATCATTATGGTTTCAATACATTTTCATTTACTGCCATTTATAGTGGAGTACTGTCTAAAGTCTCTGTGAGATGGGCCTAAAATTCATCTGTGATTTAAGCAACACTAAACATGTTTTAACTTTTTTAACACTGTGCATCTGAACCTTTTTGAATATTATTATATACCCCCTTGTAGCACGGAGTAGAGAGAGAGAAAGAAAGAGAGAGGGCTCAGACAAGTGACAGGATGCAAGTCAAATTTCAAGTTTGCTTTTATTATGGGGTGCCAAAGTGTGAAAATGCCCCAAAGGTCAGGAGAAGAGCAGTAAGATTGAACAATAAAGTGATGAAGCAGCTAAACACAAAACCTTTATTAGACGTAAGATCATAATCAAGGCCCACAACAAATAAAATGGTCACTTTAAACATGGCAATTATACAGTTTAGAAGGTTTTTAATCAAATGCAGTTATACAACATAGAGTGCTGCTTTCCAAAACTACATTAACATTCAAATGCCATGAAAAGAATTTTTATTTATCTTTAAAAATTCATCATGGTACAGAGATTTAAAAAATTTCCTTGATAAAAACTCTAAATTAGATGATGTATAGACATTTTTTTTTTTTTTTTAAGTCTCAATTAAATCACTGTAAAATGAAATAGTTCACAGAATCTCAGTGCTGCAAAAAGTGATCAAATTTACAATCACGCAAGCAGCGATTAATGACTGAAAATGAACTAAAAGAGACAGTCTGGTTAATTGAGTTTAATTAAGTGTGAACATACTCCAACATTTAGCTGAAAATGCTTTTAATGGGGATAATTACAGATACAACAAACCCCAATCCAATCCTAGTCAATACAGTCCAGCTGAGTAGTACCTTGCATTCATTGTACAATCTAAGTCAGTACTTCATCCTAATGCTCTGAGAGACAAGAGGCAACCCAGAGAACACCAACAGCACTAGGCTGACTATCTACTTATGCTGTTTTGTCGAGGACAGAGACACATAGCGAAGCTAAACACAAACACAGCCCGCTCAAAAAGTTAAGAAAATAAAAGATAAAATATCTCTTATTTGGGTGTTTGCTTTTCTTCATTGCTTTCCCTTTTAAGAACTATTTTGGGGCTCCTTTTCCCATAATATTCTTCTTTGTATTTTGATTTGGTTTGAGTAATATGACGTAACATTTTGGGATGAAGATGCAAATTAGCAGTCCAAAGCTGGACGCAAGAATAGCAAATATTTCCACAGCAACACTGAACTTTCCAGGAGAGCTGACATATGCTGGGATGAAAGTGAGCCACACTGCACAGAATATCAACATACTAAAAGTGATGAATTTGGCTTCGTTGAAGTTATCAGGCAGTTTTCGAGCCAGAAATGCAAAAATAAAACACAACATTGCAAGTAATCCGATATACCCCAGTACAGACCAGAAACCTACAGCTGAGCCCAGAGCACATTCTAAGATGATTTTGTCCTTAAATTCCTTGAAATTCTTAAATGGAAAAGGAGGAGAAATGGTCAGCCAGAGGATACATATGATCACTTGTATAAGAGTGAAACCCAGAACACTAAGTCTCTGCTGTGTGGGTCCAAACCATTTCATGACATTTCTGCCAGGAAGTCTTGCTTTAAACGCCATTAAAACCACCATTGTTTTGCCAAGAATGCAAGAGATGCAGAGGACAAAGGTGATGCCAAAAGCTGTGTGGCGCAGTTTGCAGGACCACTCAGAGGGTTGGCCAATGAAGGTCAGAGAGCACAGAAAACACAGAGTCAAAGAGAAGAGCAGCAGAAAGCTCAACTCAGCGTTGTTTGCCCTGACGAGAGGAGTTTTCCTGTATTTGAAGAAAATCACTGCAACAATAGTAGTGATGCAGGTTCCAAATAAAGAGGCAGCAGTCAGCAGTGCTCCCATTATTTCTTCATATGATAGAAACACAGCCTCCTTCTGTATGCAGGCATCTCTCCTGTCATTTGACCAGGATTCAGAGGGGCATCTCACACAGGTGGTCGAATCTGCAGGATAATATTGAAGCAGATGTTTTAATTACTGATAAAATACTTTGTGTTCATGGTGAGTAAAGTTGAAGAACTAATACTTCCCCAACACGGTTATATAGTCCATCTCTGATTATATAAAATATTTTAATTTTTTAAAAAAAATATTTTCATTTTCAAAATTGTGTTAATATGTAACATTTTTTACCTAATGCTGATAGAAATTAGGCTTTAAGAACATTCAGCAGCAGGTTTAAGCAGCATATCATCTACATTTGAATGAAACCACAATTAAAATTTTGCATTAAAAATGACTAAACCTGTAATGTTGCTAATTTCTCCCTCTGCACATCGTATACAGTCATAGCAGCAGACAGGCTTTCCTTTCTGAAGCACTTTATGTGTTCCTGGGAGACACTTCTCACTGCAAACTGAGACAGGCACCTGTATGAACAAATCAATATGAGAAGAAAGAAAAGGATTTATCATGGTTTGTTTCAGGACTTTTCAATAGTTATGCTTAAAACATATAATGAAGCAATGTTGTATAAATAAAATAAAAACAGTAAAAGAAGCTGACCTGCAGTGAGTTCTGTGTCCAAATTAAAGATTTATTTAGATTCAGATTCAGTTGTTGGTCTGAAGGTAAAGATGTATCATAAAGACCAACTGTGACAAAATCCACAATGCCGTTTTCTCTTGGCTGCCAGTTTATAATTTCATACTTTGCTGCTGGATCTCCTTTCTCGTTAAAGTAAACTTCATCTCCTTCCTTTGTTCTGAAGTGAATCTTCTGAATGTGCTGTAAAATCTAAGACAGCAGGAATTCATGTGGTTAAAGACACATTTCACACTAAATTAGCTCATGAACAGCTATGTTTGTGTTCAGCTCACCGTGAACGGATCTAGCTGCACGTTGTTGTCACACGTTTCGTTACAGCGCAGAACAGCATGAAGAGCATGAGCCACTGCATACACTCCTTTGTACACGTTATTAAAGATGGGCATGAGTGACATGTCAGTGAAGCTGTTTTTCACTTCATGCACATCTTCATGTCCAGTGCAGACTTTCAGGGTCTCTGCTGACTTTGACTGCTTGAACTTACAGCTAAATAATTCCTCCCAGAACTCTGTGAACAAGTCAGTATTGGATGAATTGAGCGGTTTCACATCAAACATGAACTCTCTCAGTCCACTGACGTGTGCTTTTGGGATGGAAAGGCCAATAGCTCCATCCAGGACATGATTCTTATCCACGGCTGCAATTTGAGAATCAAAGATCCAGGATTCACTGCCAACCCACTGGTACCCAGACAGGTTGTGGTTGGACAACTCATGAATAAGCACATCCATATCCATATGGGAAAGAAAAGCAACAATGACTTTTGAGGTGGAGATCTTGATCATGTCAATAATGTTTTGTATTTTTTCTATCGGGTCTGTTCTGAAGAAAGCAACAGAATATTCCAGACAGATGCCCAGCTGCTGGGCAGCTTCTGTGAACGTAGCCATACCATTATTACCATAATCATCATTGGTTCGAACAGCTCCAACCCAAGTCCAACCAAAGTGCTTGACTAACTGGGCCAGGCCTCTGCTCTGGTAGTAATCACTGGGTATTGTTCTAAGGAAAGATGGGTACTTGGTCTTATCGCTGAGACAAGCACATGTGGAGAAGTGGCTGATCTAAAAGATAAGTGGAAAAAAAAACATGATAAAGAACAAATAAAAAATACTTTTAAATCATGAATCAGATTAGGATTGACAATTTTAAAACATGAATAAAACAACTAAAAACGCACAAAATTATTCAGAAATATAGGTTGGGCAATTCTACCCACCAGTGGGATATGAAATGGTCCAATGATGGTAGCTATAGCCGTGCTTGGAGACGAAGAGGTTTCTCCCATTATGGCCTGCACTTGTGCAGCTCCGGTACATGGTCCTTCAGATGCTACAGACATTATATCATTCCCATTGGTCAAAGCAAGTGCAACTTTCACACTTCTGGCTATTGAGCCACAAGTATCATAGATTTCATAGCCCAGAGAGACACCCGGCAACAGGTGTGAACTGTTATTAATCTCTTCAATGGCAAAAAACATAGCCTGAGCAAACTGGAACTCTCTGAAATTCAAACTAGATCCAGATATTCATAAATAGTTTGTATGAAAAACAGTTTTTCTTTCAAAAATAAGAAAAATAAGACAATACCATATTTAATATATAAAAATATTCATATATTATTTACATTTTGATGCAAAACAAAAGTAAAGGATAATTAATTTCTGCTGGAGAATTTACCTGTTGCACTGCAGCGGCAGGGGTTTTTGTTTGTAAGTATTCTGGGTGTTTTTCCAGCTGCTGTGGAAAGAAAAGATTCCCCCCAACATTATGTCCCCTTCCTGATACAGCTCAGGGCTATCAGGATCCCCTCTCCTTTTGCACACTGGCTCTTTGGTCTGACAGAATGTCACCAACAACAGCAGATGTAAGAACGCACAACCCTGCTCTGGCCACCTCTGTGTGGACATCATGCTGTCTGAACGATCCAAATCACTACATGTGATCTCATGTCTCTTAATGTAATTTCAACTTTTGAACAGCTATTTATGAATATGGAGCAGCTTATAAATATTAATAAACAGTGATGCTTCATCACTGTGGAGTTACAAGGTGGGGCCAAAGGAGGGAAACATGATTACCTTGTGTTTCTGTAATCAGGCAAAAACTTTCAATAATCTGTTTGCAACTTCCTCTAATTCTAACACATGCAAAACACATTTATGGGTTTGAATGTCTGATGAACAGCATTTGGAAAATCTAACTACAATGATTTCCTTTTTAGTTCATTTTATTTTTAATTGTTCACAAAGGATGGATCAAACATTTTTTTTTGTCGTTATAACCACACTGTGGTTTATACCCTCCATTACTTGGTAGCGCAATCTTCTTTCATCAATTGTAATCATCAAAAATAGTTTATTTTCCTCTTTCTCTCCCTCATTTATTTCATTCCATTTTAACCACTTTGTCTTGTTGACTGTATTAATAAATCTCTGTGATAGTTTTTTTTTTCTTTAAAAAATGAAAAACAACTTGTTGGGTTGTGAGTATCAGCATAAACAGAACAGATCTGAGGAATCTGCTCACTGACTAGCATCTCAAACATGCTGTTTCTATATTTATTTCAGTAAATTGGATTATGACACCTTTTGCCCTCCATAACCAGTAGACACCATTGTAGTTCTTTTAGGGGATGACTATTGCCCTGTTTCGAACTAATAGATGAGACTGCCCATCCATCTTGTCCTGGCCCCCCTCTGTCCTGCTGATGTGCTGCTTCTTTCTCTGCTGACTCTGGACTCTCTGCTGGGCAGATGTCAGGGAGATATCTCTGTGCACAGAGATCTGAAACAATCAGCCACGATTTGCTTGTGTGGAGCCTGAGTCTGCATCACGTTATTCATGTTTTTGTTTTAAATATTATGTTTGATCTCACGTTACTGGTCAAGTTTCCTTTAACTGAAATATATCGTTCACATGGACCTCTTTGATTTATTAATAAAAGAAAGAAAAAATATAATTCAATGAAATGAAAAATCAGGATTTATTTGTGTTCATATGTTTTATTTCCAATGTATATCCTCTAACATTGATATTGTTTAAATATCAAAACTACAGAGAAAGACATAAAAAAGAACAAACATTTTATGATTTTGTTACATAAAAAAAAAAAAAAAAAAATTCAAAGTGATCTCGAGGCACCTTTACCCATCAAATGTTTCTTTGTATTCTTCTCAGGTTTTAGCAAAATAATGTAGCACTTGGGGAAAAAAACGCAGCACAGGATTCCATAACTTGATGCCAAAATGGCAAATATCTCCACAGCGACAGCAAATTTCCCAGGAGAGCTAACATAAGCTGGAATGAAGGTGATCCAAACTGCACAGAATATCAACATGCTGAATGTGATAAACTTTGCCTCATTAAAATTATCTGGCAGCTTCCGGGCCAAAAACGCAAGTATGAAACAAAATATGGCCAGGAGGCCTATGTATCCCAGTACTGCCCAGAACCCTACAGGTGACCCCAGGGCACACTCTAGTATGATCTTGTCTTTGTAATATTTAGTGTTTTTGTATGGATACGGAGGGTTTATAGTTAGCCAAAGTATGCAAATCAAAACCTGTATGAAAGTGAAACTCAGAACACTGAGTCTTTGCTGTGCAGGCCCAAACCATTTCATCACATTACTTCCAGGAAGTGTTGCCCTAAAGGCTATTAGGACAACTATTGTTTTACCCAGTACACATGACATGCAGATAACAAAGGTGATGCCAAAAGCTGTGTGTCGAAGCATGCAGGACCACTCAGAGGGCTGGCTGATGTATGTCAGAGAGCACAGAAAGCACAGACTCAGGGAGAACAGCAGCAGGAAGCTCAGCTCAGAGTTGGTGGCTTTTACAAGAGGAGTCTGCCTGTGGTAGAAAAATATTAGGGCGACGATTAATGCAAGGCAGGCACCAAAGACAGAGAAGGTGACCAGCAGTACACCCATTAACTCTGTGAAGGTGAGGTACTCGACAGCTTTCATATCACAGCTATTCCTCTCTTCATTGGACTTGTACTCAGACGGGCATTTGTCACATTTCACTGCATCTGAAAGCATAAATATGTTAAAGCTGTGCAGAGTACACATCTTCAGATAGACTAGTAAAGTACTTGTCGTGATTTTTCCCAAAAAGAACACAATGAGCACCAGGGTAAAGGCTACTGATTCTGTCTCACTTGTACTGTTGCTAAATTCCCCATCAGCACAGGTGATACAATCAAAACAGCAGATGGGTTTGCCCTTAACGAAAGCCCGACGAGTCCCTGGCAAACAGCTCTCGCTGCAAACAGACCTTGGCACCTGCGTCATGATGACAGTAAGCACATTCACTCATTTGATTAGAAATGATAATAGACTACATGCACATCACATATTTACATGATTAAAGATAAAAAAAAAAGACACTGGCAGCCTGGATTAACTCACCTCAAGATTCTCTCCTGCCCAGATCGCTTTTACACCTTCTTTCATCTCAAACTGCTGGTTGTCAGGCCGGGATGCATCATATTCACCTATGGTTTCGAATAGTATATACCCTGTCTTATCCATCTGCCAGTTTACCAGTGCATAACGGGCCACAGGGTCGCCTGACTCGTCAAAGAATACATTTTCACCTGTATTTGTGGTGAAATTGACTTGTGTTAGGTAGTGTAGCACCTGTAGGAGAAATAATTTTGTTATTTGACTAAAGAATATGCTTCTTTTAGGGTCAATCATGGTACAAACTTCTGCTTTCTATGTACCTGCCATGGCTGTATGTTTTCTCTGTCAGCACATGTGTTCTCAAAAGGCCCCAGTCCATTTTTACAGTCAAACAGCATGCTCAGCGCATGAGCAACTGCATACGTAGCCTTATAAACATTATTCAGCAGGCTGGCATCTGAAACATCAATAAATGGTGACTTTACATCTGAGAGACTCTCGGTTCCTTTGCACGTGGTTGCGGCATCCTGAGTGTGTGGTTGGGGAGATAAGGTGCAGCTGAAAAGTGTTTCCCAGAACTCAACAAGTCCCTGGTTTCCTGGTGTGGTGGAGGGTCTGCTGTTGATGAGGTACTCTTGCAGTCCAGGGATGTGAGCATTCAGTGCTGCAAAGCCCACTGCTCCCTGAACCACAGCGTAGTTTTCTGCAGAAGCAATGAAGCGATATGTAATCCAGCCCTCACTTCCCACCCACTGCAGGCCCGTCACATTCTGAGCATGAAGCTCCTTGAGAAGTATGTCAAGATCTGTGCCATCAGCAAATGCAACTATGACTTTAGAGGTGGAGGTCTTTATAATTTCCACCACTTCTAGGAACCACTTCCGAGGGTAAGTTCGGTAAATTGCCACCGAGTACTCAACACACACACCTTCTTTTTGTGCTGCTTCCAAAAAACTGGCCATGCCACCATTACCGTAGTCATTATTAGTTCTAATGGCTCCTACCCAGGTCCAGCCAAAGTGTTTCACAAGCTTTGCAAGAGCTTGGCTCTGATAAATGTCATTAGGTATTGTTCTGAAGAAGGATGAATAGTATCTTCTGTTGCTCAGACATTCACAAGTTGCTGAATGACTGATCTGAAAAACAAGAGAAATCGTACAATACATATCATATATGGTTCTAAAGACATGCATCATTATTTCCAAATATGCAACTTAATTTCCCTTTCCAAAAGCTCTACATGACCTTTTCACTTACAACAGGTATGTGGAAAGGTCCCAATGTACGTGCAATATCTATCGTAGAAGTGGAAGTGGTGTCACCTATCACAGCATGCACACTGGAGAATTTCTCACAGCTGCTTTCCTCATTTTCAAACCTATTCATCAGATTTAGTGATGCCCTGATGGACAGAGGGATACTGGGACAGGAGTCATAGATCCTGTAACCGAGTGTCACATTTGGAAGCAGATCTGAGCTGTTGTTGATTTCCTCAATGGCAAACATCATGGTGAAAGCATATTTAAGTTCACCTGGGTCCAGTCTGGGAAGAGGTAAATGGAAAACATCTGGATTACTTCTTAAAGTTATAATTTCATAAACATAAATGGAGAATACGAAAGATACAGTGAAATGAAAGTTATATTTAAAGATATTAAAGAAAATGTGAATAATACATAAAGATATAGACTTTTAAAATCTTTCTTACCCTTCACACTGGATTTCACCTGGACTGACTTCCAGAGTTGGATTGACTGTAACTGGGCTCTGGTGGAAGGAGAAAATGCCTCCAATGTTGATGTCTCCTTCCTTAGAAAACCCAGACAGCTCTTTTGTTCCATATGATAGACACACAGGACTTTTCCCTCTTACAGCCATAAGTAGTAAAAATGGCAGGTTGGCTATCAGCAGCATATTTTGCTCATCAATTACTACACAAGTAAAAATAAGCCATACACACCAACCATTATATAGTTTTCTATCACAAGCCACAGGGACTTTAATGCAATGTGTGAGGACATAATCTGGTCTCTGCCATTGGTTTTGCTTGTCATGTGACTGACATTTGAGATCTGCTTGGAGTCATTTAGCGTTAGTTTTATCTTTGTGTAAAAAAATGAGTTACTGTTGTTTACCACATTTTTTTTTAATTTAGATTTTTATTTTAATGACAAAATAATTTATAAGAGATAAGCACAACCTGATTGTTGCATGAAGGATTAATATTTTCTCCTTTAAAGAATCAAACCTACCTCTTTGCTCTGACTAAGCTAAAAACCGAAGTGTTCTTTCCAAAGCTTAGCTCTTTTATTTACTGCAAACAAGCAAATCTTGCAGCTGAGAACTTTACTGCAAAACAGCTGAAAAAGGCAGGAATATGAGTCAGAGATGTGAATTAATCCTTTCTGTCACCTTTACGGCTCAAGTATGTTCTGTTAATTTTGTGTGTTATATGGTGTGTGAATGAGTGAATGTGATATGTAGTGTAAAACCACTCTAATGTATAAGTACAGTCCTTTTACCAGTGATACCATTTAAGACAACATACTTGCTCTAGTGATGTTTTTGGTAAAGATGGGTTTGTTTCAAGAAATGTGTGCGCCCACACAAAAAACACTGACTATGCTGTAATATGTATGCCAGACCTCTGAGTGGCACTCCAATTTTTCCACTGACACACCAAAAATTGAGAATTAGATATAGAGCATGTTCCTAAACCTGTGTAATGTAAACAATAATGTAATATAAACTACAAAGAAGAGACCCGTGAAAACTTTGGATTTTTTTTTTTCACATTTTTGTTGTAAAAGCCACATGATGCTCAGTAGTCTCTGCAAAATGAACACCAAACTGTAATAAGTAAAGTACTTTGAGAATTAATTTATTATAAAGCCTAACAGAAATGTTCCTTAATGCATACTGTTATGGCATCCTTTCTTCATACATGGATGGGATCATTTATATTGTTGAGTTTTTCTAACTGCACAAGTATAGTCCACTGTATAAGGTAGCATAATCTTATGGAGTAATTTACACCGATGGATCCACCTATATGTATATGTATATTTAACTGTATAGGTGCGTATTTTGATGGGGAAATTTAAAATGTTGAGGCTTTACAGTTGCATTGTGAGACTTTCATATTGTGAAATACATTTTACATATGTAAATGTATCATTATAGAAACTGTATATTATAAAATTCTTTGAGTGTTTCATTGATATACAATCTTTAAATATCTGCATTCAATAACCTACACTGTGGTGTCATTTTGGTCATTTTGTCCTGTGTTATTACACATCTGTTCCACGTGCATATCAATTTTGTGTGATAGAATTTAGAGTCGATGATAAGTGAGTCTATTGCAAAACTAAACAAAATTTCTTGTCTTTCACAAGTCCAGTTTTTCACTTTTAACCTAGAAAATTTTAATGGATTAAACTTTTAAGTATTTTATTAGGAGCATGACCTTCAATGACATTGAATTTCGAATCGTACTTTTTTACCAGCTACCACGATGAGTGAAGGAGAAAAGAAGGTAATAGTGGACTGATGAGAAACTTGTTAATTATATATTGACTCTGTAAATAGAAATAGCTTATATGACAACAGGAATTATGACATTTTAATCTCAATGCTACATTTACAGTCTAAGGTCTTTTCAATTGGTCTCTCCCCATCATATGGTTTTTGGTATTCCTCTCTGGTTTCAGTAGTAAAATATAACATTTTGGAGCAAATATGCAGAAAAGCAACCCAAAGCTTGAGGCCAGAATGGCAAAGATCTCCACAGCTACTGTAAACTTCCCAGGAGAGCTGACATATGCTGGAATAAACGTGACCCAGACTGCGCTGAATATCAACATGCTGAATGTGATGAATTTGGCCTCATTAAAATTATCAGGCAGCTTTCGAGCCAGAAAAGCAAGGACAAAGCAGAGCACTGCAAGGAGTCCGATATAGCCCAAAACAGCCCAAAATCCTACAGGGGAACCTAAATCACACTCTAGGATAATCCTGTCAGAGACATAAGCTGTATTTTTGTGTGGACGTGGAGGGGCCAAAGCCAACCACACCACACAAACCAACACCTGCAGTAAAGTACAGCCAAGAACACTTGTTCTCTGGAGCGGAGCAGAACACTGAAGGACTGTGTTGCCTGGCCTGGTAGCCTTAAAGGCCATCAGGACTGTTATAGTTTTAGCCAAGATACATGATATAGACAAGGCAAAGGTTATGCCAAACGCTGTGTGGCGCAGCTTGCAGGACCACTCAGTGGGTTGGCCGATGAAGGTCAGAGAACACAGGAAACATAGAGTTAGGGAGAAGAGCAGCAGGAAGCTCAGCTCAGAGTTACTGGCTTTGACAAGAGGTGTGTGACGGAAACAGAAGAAGACACACAAAACGGCCAGTGTTAGAGTGGCTCCAAATAGGGAGAAAGCAGCAAGGAGGGCCCCCATGGTCTCTCCATAGGACAGGAACTCCATCACCTTTGGAACACACTTGCTGTGATCTTCATTTGACCAGAACTCAAGCGGACAACGTGAACACTCTGCAGAATCTGAATGAAAAGCATGAAATGATGAAACATGATCATACTTAGATTTATGGGATTAAATTTAATATAGCATATTTTTACTGCTTAGCAATTAAATAACTAGCACCTGAATGCAGGCCCCTAGAAAGCCACAACAATTTTTATTCATTTATTTGTTTTTTTTTTGTTTATTTGTTTTTGCCAATAATTGTGAGCATTATTTTTCAGTGAAAAAATATTACTATCTTGTCATACCATTGTAATAAAGAATACTTAAAAAAAATTCCTGAATCCAGGCGGTAATCCGGGTCACCCAGAAAATCTATTCAGTTGTATTTTCTAAGAATTACGGTGGCCTATGGGTGCAACGCGCTTCACACAGAAAAACAGCTGCATTTAGGAATAGAAATACAAGCGGGACATGCTACATGCATAGAAGAGCGCTGCAAATCCAAAAACGTAATGCAAAAGAAGAAAAATGAACTGCAAAAAAAGAAATGAACTGCGAATACAGAAAAGCGCTGCATTAAAAAAAAAAACAGCTGCAAATGGAAAACGCTGCATTTTCATTCTCACAATGGAAGTGCTCCCGTGAGTTTCTACCCGAGAGACAAACAAAGGGGACACAAACAGCGATTCTGTAGGAAGTTTGTGCGCTGGTGTCACTTCACCTGCATGCGATAAGAGGGGAGGAGTGGGATGACAAATTCATATCATTTACTGTGGTCACTAATAGGTCATTCATTCATTATATGTATTGCTTTGTCCAATTATGGGTTGCAGGGGAGCTGGAGCTGATTCCAGCAGTCTTTGAACAAGAGTCACTATTTGGGCAACTTAAATTACTGTCCTATTAGTCCGTTACGGGCGTTACCATAACAACACGTCAATCAACTGACTTTTGACAGGTGAATGAAAGAAACTAGCAGTAGCTTGAGGCTAACATAAAACAGTTTCTATATTATATATATATATATATATATATATATATATATATATATATATATATATATATATATATATATATATATATATAAAACATTTGTGGGACCATGGTGGATTGCTGCACATCGTGCCGTGAAATGCAGCGCCGTTGTTTATTCCTTACATTTTAGACTGTATTTGTTTGCTGCTTGTCTCATGACTTGAAGGGAAGTCATGTTATCATAACAGTTTAACACCACATTGATAAAACATTGTATTTTCTGTGTTTCATTTCGTTAATTATTTTTAAATTGAGTGTTTATGTGTGTGACTGACATGTGTAGGCTGTTGGAAAGTTATGAAAACGCAACGTTTGTCTGTCAATTAAAGGACGATTCCGTATTTTAAGGGACGGGTGGCAAACATCGACAACATGGTGGCAACTCTACATGAAGTAGTTCTTCTCCTGCTCACAAAACTTCCAACAGAATCACCGTTTGTGTCCCTTGTGTTTGTCTCTCGGTTAGAAACAGCCGGACCACTTCCTCTGTGAGACTTAATATCCAGCATTTTCTTTTTGCAGCTGTTTTTGTTTATGAAGCGCTTTTTCTGTTTGCAGTTTGTTTCTTTATTTGCAGCGCAATTTTCTTCTTTTGCATTACATTTTTGGATTTGCAGCGCTCTATAAATGCAATGCTTCCCACTTGCATTTCTATTCCTAAATGCATCTGTTTTTCTAAATGAAGTGCGTTTGCACCTGTCGGCCCCTTTAAAGAATCCCTAATAATTTTATTCAAATATAAAGCGCCGATGTGAAGTGGTGCCATACGAACACGCTGAACTGAAGTAAAATTCATTGATAACTTTTAAGTCATTTGCACAGACAACTTGGTGCTGCTGAAACATAACCTCTGCCTTGCCAGAAGTAAAACTGAATAAAACCGAAGTAAATGCTTTACTTACTGCTGGAGTTGCTGATCTCTCCAACTGTGCAGGCGATGCAGGAGAAACAACAGATAGGTTTGCCTTTAATCATTGCCTGTCGGAAACCTGGCAGGCAACTCTCACTGCATACAGACACTGGCCTCTGTAAGAAGAGCACAGCTCAGCATGTTTCCCCTTCTTATAAAATACCAAGTACATGTTGAATTAAAATTTTAAAAATGCATTTACCAATGATCCAAAACGAATAAATTGTGTGAATACTGTCAGTTAAAACTATTCAACAATAAATATAAAAAAAAACATATATTCCATTATTTGCTTGGTACCTCTGGAGAATCTGCAGCCCATGTTATGCTGATTCCATTCATGGTAAACTGCTTTCCGTTTGGTAGTGAAGCATCGTAGCTCCCTACAGCTACAAACACAGTATCGCCCTCTGGGTTTCTCTGCCAGTTCACCAACTCATAAGCTGCTGCAGGGTCTCCTTTATCATCAAAATACACTCTCTCTCCTGAATGAATTGTAAAATTCACATCCTGGAGGTGTTTCACAACCTAAAAATACAGAAGAGTGCAGAGACTGACATCATGGGAAGAGTGCATTATTTAGATGTTTTGCACATTTCATAGACTAATCACTTACCTGATTTGGATCTAAATTATCTTGCACTTTACATGACGGATTGTCTGTCTCACCACTTCGTCCACATTTTGCCATGCCGTGAATAGCATGAGCTACAGCATACACAGCCTTATACACGTTGTTAGAGATTCTTAGTTCTGAAACATCTGTAAAAGGATTGTTTATGTCCTGTAGTCTCTCATAACCGGAGCATTGTTTTGTGTTGTCCAGACTTGACCGGAAGCTGCAGCCAAATGTTGTTTCCCAAAACTCTCTGAGCAGGTTGTTCTGAGGTTCCTGATTTGGGTTAACCTGTAAAAGAAATTCTCGCAAACCTGTGATTTTGGCTTTTCTTATGGCAAAGCCCAGAGATCCTGTCAGTATGCCAGAATATTTTGTTTTAGCCAGGTGTCCTGATGTAATCCAGGATTCACTGCCCACCCATTGCAGGCCAGTCAGATTCTGCCTCAGAGCTTCTTCAAGCAGAACATCCATCTCATCATACGCAAGAAAGGCAACTAAAACACTTGCTGTGCCTCCACGGATCACATTGACCACCCTCTCAACCTGCTCCTTGGAACCAGTCCTGGAAATGGCCTCAGAATATTCAACACAAACACCCTCCTGACTTGCAGCTGCAATAAATGTTGCCATCCCATTATTTCCATAGTCATTGTCACTTCGGACTGCTCCGACCCATGTCCACCCAAAGTGCTTTACAAGTTTAGCCAGGGCTCTGCTCTGGTAATAGTCACTGGGGATGGTTCGGAAAAAAGATGGGTACTCCTTTCTGTTACTGAGACAAGCACACGTTGCAAAGTGGCTGATCTGTCCAGAAACAACAGGAGAGAAACAAGCAAATGGACACCCATAGATTAAACACAATAAATGTTATTAGGGTTTCTCTTTTTGTTTTGAATACTCTATTAACATTCAGTGTTTGTCTGCAGGAATTATAAATGATACCTTGATTATTATTTCTGAATAATCACAGAACACACATCATATACAAATAAGTCAAATATTTACCATTGGTATTTGGAAAATCCCTGAAATCTGAAGCATTACAATTGATGTGGATGACTCAGAGGTTCCTATAATGGCATGGACAGAAGACTGACCAGAGCAGGTTTTTCCAAAAGTCCTTTCCTGTCCATTTATTAAACCCATCACTGCACGCATCGAAGAAAGTGTTGAAGCACAGCTGTCAAATATCTTATAACCAACTGAGATGTTTGGCAGCAGAGAGCTGCTGTTGTTGATCTCTTCAATGGCAAATATCATTGTCTGAGCAAAACGAAATTCTCTCAAATTTATCCTAGAAAGAGAAGTCAGAGTTTACGCGTTTCTTTTCAGGTGTTAAACTTATCAAATCCATAGCAAATGTATTCAGTACCTGGAACATGTGAGAGGTTCTGGAGTATCAGTCAAGGACAGTAAAGGCTTTGAAATCTGGCTATGAATTGAAAAAGCTCCTCCAATAATTATGTCGCCTTTCTTCGACAGAAGGGGAAACTCAGGATTCCCCAGCATCTCACATAACACACTGCTATTATCTGCTCCAAAGGCTCCCATAATAACTGGAAATAGTAAGAATAGACAGATGCAGGCACACATATTTGACAGGGACACATACACTCACCACTCTCTGATGTTACAATGACTTCTTTTATTATTGAACAAAACATGTTTTCCCTTAAAGTCAAAGCTTTATACTTCCTCAGATGATGATCACCACTGACGTCCTCTAATCAGATCACAGTATGTTGATGATGACGATGATGATGATGTCAGCTGCCTTTGTTGCTAAAAAATTATATCTCATTAAAACGATTGTGTTGTCAGTAAAGGTAAAGTACGGAAAAGCACAAAATCATCACAAGTAAAGATTGATTTTTTTTTCCTTTTTATGCACAGTGTTTTTTAACCTCACTGCACAATAGCCTATACAACACTTTCATTTATCGACTCCAACTATTAGCCCACTTGTAGTCTAAATGTAAATTCTTTTTGTTGTTTAATCTTATAAAATTTACCCAAATGATATATTTTTCAATGCAAAACTCCCCATTGAAACATTCTAGCACTATAAGTCAAGCCTTTTCTTTAAAGAAGACGGCAATGTTGACAAGATCATAGTTTTTCACATAATCAGAAATATCTCTGCTGGTGTCAGTTTAACCCTAACTAACATTTTATAACACCAGGATGTCCAGACAAAGCTAAACTTGCTCCTTTAAAGAGTGGAAAACTGTTATGTTAATGTTTCTTATTTGCATAGCTGCTGGAAAACAATGCAGCGGCAATATTTTCTCTGGGAGTTGACATGTGGACCAAAATATGTATTATATTGATAAAAATCTTCATGTAGAACAGCTAATTGTCCCTTGGACACAATAGGATCAAAACTACCCCACAAATGTTACTAAAGTTTTCTTTAACATCCATAATAAATTATCATTTTAGTACCTTTACTTTAAAATACCACATTTTATTCAATGTGTTACTTTGAACATGATATTATGTCTTTTTCATGAAAAGACTAGTACATTAAATGTCACCCTTAATATTATTAACTCCATCACTGTCATGACCTTACAAATTGAAAAAGGCAAATAAAATGTAACCTGGTAATTGGAGTGAGCCTGACAACTTTCTGACCCCTCAAGTGTTCCCCCCCCCCACCACATCTGAATGACATTGCACTTTGATCAAGAGACCATGTAATTGAACCGTTGGAAGAACAAGTTAACTTCAGCTGTCGTGTTTTGATTGTTTTTTGTTTAATTATTTTTTCCTTTCTTTTTTTTTTCGGGGGAGGGAGGGTGGGGTTACATTTGGATCAACAGGGGTGACAGTTATCCAATCCCCTTACGAAAATAACTGTTATGTTTTATTGTCCAGGAATGAGTCATTTATATTCAGCTGCAGTGGGTCCACATACATGGCAGCTGCCATATTTATGCCACAAATTTGCTATGGTGTCTCTGAATGGACAGACAACCTTGTGTGTGACATGAGAACCCTCTGAGCTGTAAATATGAAGCATATGCTTTGTTTGACGGGTGCTAGAGCACCGTTTTAGATTTAAAAAGACCTCAAATGGTAAATAGAAGAAGACAAAACAGATGTACACAAAATGAAATCAGTTTCCTGCAGTGCATTCATCGTTGCACCTGAGGCCACTGATCTGCTCACAGAGGGGGAAATGTTTTCATGTCTTGAAGAATTTTGACTACTGACTGCTTCCGTTTGTTCACAACTTTGCATGTCATTTTTATGCCCAGTATGAAAGAAAACTACAAAAATCACGAAAAATCCATGAGGATGGATGCTGAAAATCCCAGAGAGCTATGCTTTAGTAACCTTTTATTTTTGCCAGCAAAAGACCCGGATGTGCTAAAGACCACCAGTGTTCCTGGGTATATGTCCTGCCCTTCACCAGTAAAGAATCATTTAAGGAAATTCCTATGCAGGCAGTGATCCAGATGACCTCCAAAATCTAATCTCTTGTTCCTTATTCAATGTCTGAGATGTCTTGAAAATTTTATTAAAAGCAATTAATTTATTTTTTAGTAATGTTTCTAACACACAGGCAAACACACACCACAGGAAACACAACCTGTTGCATTAGTGTCAGTAAAATGAATGATAGAGTAGTCAGTTTCCTATAGTGGCGGATGTACTACTGATAAGAGCATATTTTGATCATGGTGTTTTCATGTTCACTGAATATTCCATTTGGTTTCTCATGTACATGTTGCTGAGCATAGCATGACTATCCCACGACTGCACACGGATTACCCATATCCATGTTTTGTTTGTTTTCGGCTTCTTCTTAACCTTGATTATTTTTCTAACATGCAAGCAAAATAGTTGTAACCCATTACTAATTGCTGTGTGGTGTACACTTTCAGTGAAAAGTTTGGACACAGTTTTCAAATAAATCCAGAGGGAAAGTGTGTCTAAACTTTTAACTGTTAGTATATACTTAGCATACTTCATACTTGAGGAATGGCCTTATTAAAGTTAAGGTAATTAGAGAATGCAGTGTACATCAATGTTTACTTTGGATGGATGACTTAAACCCATTTCTCTTGTGAACTACAAGGATGTTCCCCATTCACTCCAGGAGAGTTTAAGTTTCCTTTTTCAATGTTTTCTTTTGAGTTTCTTCAATAAGAATATGTCATTGTGCAGCTGCTGGTGCTTATAACATGCAGAGATACTTAGCTTTTTTTAAAATTAAAGTCTTAATATCTTATAAAATCCTTTATAGTCTTCAACTGGTCTCTCTGCATCATATGGTTTTTGGTATTCCTCTCTGGTTTCAGTAGTAAAATATAACATTTTGGAGCAAATATGCAGAAAAGCAACCCAAAGCTTGAGGCCAGAATGGCAAAGATCTCCACAGCTACTGTAAACTTCCCAGGAGAGCTGACATATGCTGGAATAAACGTGACCCAGACTGCGCTGAATATCAACATGCTGAATGTGATGAATTTGGCCTCATTAAAATTATCAGGCAGCTTTCGAGCCAGAAAAGCAAGGACAAAGCAGAGCACTGCAAGGAGTCCGATATAGCCCAAAACAGCCCAAAATCCTACAGGGGAACCTAAATCACACTCTAGGATAATCCTGTCAGAGACATAAGCTGTATTTTTGTGTGGACGTGGAGGGGCCAAAGCCAACCACACCACACAAACCAACACCTGCAGTAAAGTACAGCCAAGAACACTTGTTCTCTGGAGCGGAGCAGAACACTGAAGGACTGTGTTGCCTGGCCTGGTAGCCTTAAAGGCCATCAGGACTGTTATAGTTTTAGCCAAGATACATGATATAGACAAGGCAAAGGTTATGCCAAACGCTGTGTGGCGCAGCTTGCAGGACCACTCAGTGGGTTGGCCGATGAAGGTCAGAGAACACAGGAAACATAGAGTTAGGGAGAAGAGCAGCAGGAAGCTCAGCTCAGAGTTACTGGCTTTGACAAGAGGTGTGTGACGGAAACAGAAGAAGACACACAAAACGGCCAGTGTTAGAGTGGCTCCAAATAGGGAGAAAGCAGCAAGGAGGGCCCCCATGGTCTCTCCATAGGACAGGAACTCCATCACCTTTGGAACACACTTGCTGTGATCTTCATTTGACCAGAACTCAAGCGGACAACGTGAACACTCTGCAGAATCTGAATGAAAAGCATGAAACAACAAAACATGTTCCTACTCAGATTTATGGGATTAAATTTGATATAACATATTTGCACTGCTTAGCAATTATATAATTTAAAAGTTGGCTTCTCTTACTACTGGAGTTGCTGATCTCCCCAGCCGTGCAGGCGATACAGGAGAAACAACAGATAGGTTTGTCTTGAATGATAGCCTGTCGGAAACCTGGCGAACAACTGTTGCTGCAAACAGACAGTGGCCTCTGTAACATTAATAAAAATTAGGTATCAGTTTGCTGTTCCTGCACTCTACTGAAATCAATTAAATTCAAACTTTTGGCCTGGATTTTACACAATTATCTACACCAAAAACTAAAATTTGGTTGTTACCTCTGGAGAATCTGCAGCCCATGTTATGCTGATTCCATTCATGGTAAACTGCTTTCCGTTTGGTAGTGAAGCATCGTAGCTCCCTACAGCTACAAACACAGTATCGCCCTCTGGGTTTCTCTGCCAGTTCACCAACTCATAAGCTGCTGCAGGGTCTCCTTTATCATCAAAATACACTCTCTCTCCTGAATGAATTGTAAAATTCACATCCTGGAGGTGTTTCACAACCTAAAAATACAGAAGAGTGCAGAGACTGACATCATGGGAAGAGTGCATTATTTAGATGTTTTGCACATTTCATAGACTAATCACTTACCTGATTTGGATCTAAATTATCTTGCACTTTACATGACGGATTGTCTGTCTCACCACTTCGTCCACATTTTGCCATGCCGTGAATAGCATGAGCTACAGCATACACAGCCTTATACACGTTGTTAGAGATTCTTAGTTCTGAAACATCTGTAAAAGGATTGTTTATGTCCTGTAGTCTCTCATAACCGGAGCATTGTTTTGTGTTGTCCAGACTTGACCGGAAGCTGCAGCCAAATGTTGTTTCCCAAAACTCTCTGAGCAGGTTGTTCTGAGGTTCCTGATTTGGGTTAACCTGTAAAAGAAATTCTCGCAAACCTGTGATTTTGGCTTTTCTTATGGCAAAGCCCAGAGATCCTGTCAGTATGCCAGAATATTTTGTTTTAGCCAGGTGTCCTGATGTAATCCAGGATTCACTGCCCACCCATTGCAGGCCAGTCAGATTCTGCCTCAGAGCTTCTTCAAGCAGAACATCCATCTCAACCTGAGCAAGAAAGGCAACTAAAACACTTGCTGTGCCTCCACGGATCACATTGACCACCCTCTCAACCTGCTCCTTGGAACCAGTCCTGGAAATGGCCTCAGAATATTCAACACAAACACCCTCCTGACTTGCAGCTGCAATAAATGTTGCCATCCCATTATTTCCATAGTCATTGTCACTTCGGACTGCTCCGACCCATGTCCACCCAAAGTGCTTTACAAGTTTAGCCAGGGCTCTGCTCTGGTAATAGTCACTGGGGATGGTTCGGAAAAAAGATGGGTACTCCTTTCTGTTACTGAGACAAGCACACGTTGCAAAGTGGCTGATCTGTCCAGAAACAACAGGAGAGAAGAAAAGGAGACCAAAAAAACATTTTAAGTTTCCAGAGATTAATACAAGTTTTCACTTAAAAGGAAATACATCATTTGAACTCTATAGGTTTTATCTGTGGAAACCTACACATCTTATTTCTAACTGACATAATCATTGCAATAATCATTTCAATAATTTCAACATTACAAGTGATCCCTTTCTTCTACAGGTACTTCATAATTCCGTTACTATCAAGAATTTGTAATAAAAATCACATAATTTGAAACAAGTATCCATATATTCTGAATATGTACCATTGGTATTTGGAAAATCCCAGAAATTTGTAACATAACGATGGTTGTAGATGACTCAGAGGATCCAATGATGGCTTTGACAGATGACTGACCAGAGCAGGTTTCCCCGATAACTCTTTCCTGTCCATTTATTAGACCCATCACTGCACGTGTCGAAGGAAGTGTTGAACCACAGCTGTCAAATATCTTATAACCAACTGTAATATTAGGTAGTAGAGAGCTGCTGTTGTTGATCTCTTCAATGGCAAATATCATTGTTTGTGCAAAACGAAATTCTCTTAAATTTATCCTGAAAAGAAAATGTATAGGACTTTTTCTTCAAATAATTTCTATTTGAGAAAAACAGAAAGATAATAGAACAAATAAAATTAATACCTGGAGCATTTAAGAGAATCTGGAGTATCAGTCGAGGAATATAAAGGCGTTGAGATGTAGTCGTGAACGGAGAAAGCTCCTCCAATGGTAATATCACCCTTCTTAGACAGCAGAGGAAATTCAGCGCTCCCCAGCATTTCACATGAAGCAGTGTCATCAACTGCTCCTACGGTTCCTATGATAACCAAAAGGAGTAAAATTACATAGATGCAGTCATACATGTTTTCTAAGAGATACAAGTGTCACAGAAATCACTTCTTTGTAATGATGTCTTCCTTCAGTGACTAATATGTGTGTCTCAAATGGCAAATGGCAGTGCTTTATATTTCTACACACAATGAAGAAGGCAGTCCTCTTATCAAATCACAGTGAGCTGCTGATGTCAGGCTGACTCCCTATTGCTTTGTAGACATTTTTTTAAACCAAATGCAATTGATATATCATGAGAATACTTATGACCAACACATATTTACTTCTTTGTGGCTGGGGATATCAATTTTTTTCTGTAGAAGTGGGATACTTATTTTGTTGCGTATAGGGGTTAAAGTAGGCCAGGACTGAGCCCCAACACAGCAACAAGCTGGTGCTGCATAAGGAGCAATAAACATCTCTAATGACTTTATGTTCATAGCTATTCATAGGCCATTCTGGCCTCAAGCTTTGGGTTGCTTTTCAATATATTCACTCTTAAATGTTATATGTTACTACTGAAACCACAGAGGAAACAGTAAAACCTCTTTGTGGTGCTTTTTCTGCAATAATGTGGATGCTTATTTAATTAAAACCAAGACATGGAGCAATAACATGGAAAAACTGCCACTGGTTGTCATGGCAATGTCCTTGCCTACCTGGTCTGTGATGTGAGTGCCTACACAGCAGATTAGTTTAGAAACTAAGCTCATGTCCAATTTAAAACTCAGGGGTGCAGAACCAATACAGCTTTAAAATAGAAAATAACAGCACCGTGGTGATTTGCACAAAGGTACGGGAAGCTAAAGAGGAGCTAGCTGTAGTTAGCTTGTGCTGGCAATAGCAGACGTTTCTAATGTTGATATTTGGATCTTAACCACTGATCACATTTAGCACCTCTTACAGCAACAGCATCTGCAATTCAAAAGTGTGGCAAACTGAGTCATTTAAAAAAAAAAAAAAAATTCAAATAGTAACATATAAAAAGTGAGGGAGACAAACAAAATGGTCAAAAATTGGAATATTTAAAGTGCACTATTTACAAAAATGGCTCCCTTGTTGATTCCAGTCTTAAACTTTAGATGAGTTGCATAAAGTTTTATTGAGATATTACTCAGGTCTGGACATTTTGCTCACAGGTACTATTATTGTTATTATTGTGTCTGATATTTGGCAACTTTATCTCTTTCTCCAAGCAGGAAAGCAGTGAAAAGTTAGTCCAAGTATTTTTTTTTTTTTTTTTAAGTGAGGTGCTGGAACACCTGATAATGACAGCAACCCAAAGCCGTTTTGTGGTTTAAATTTTCACCAAAACAAACACTTGAATAAACTACAGTAAGTAAGTAACAGACGTCACTGTGCCATCAAACAAGCCTGGAACAAAGATGCTAGAGAACTTAAAACTGTTTCCACTTTTAACCACCATGTCAGATATGGCTGTCAGCTGTGGCAGCTGTTTCAGTGATGGCAGCTTAATCACTTTTAGATCTTTCTCATTTGCAAATAGTT
Organism: Telmatherina bonti; assembly: GCF_933228915.1. Taxonomy (NCBI): domain Eukaryota; kingdom Metazoa; phylum Chordata; class Actinopteri; order Atheriniformes; family Telmatherinidae; genus Telmatherina; species Telmatherina bonti. Next base: position 25,920,198 of record NC_136627.1, on the reverse strand, counting down.
TGAAGAGATAAATATTATCACCATGTACGTAGACGGTAAGAGGACCCTGTAAGAATACTGGCTGTAGGACAGTCAGAATATTGGATGGTATGAGGTTGTTTGTGATGTAAGTATAAGCAAAAACTTGCCGAAACGTTTTTTTTTTTTGTTTTTTTTTTGTGTGTTATTTGCTTATATGCTGTTGTTTTTTTTGTTTTGTTTTTTTGTTGTTGTTTTTTTTTTGTTTTTTTTTGTTAGAGCGATGAGGTAGGTTTTGGCATCTTTATGCCACATTTTCATAACACTATCAGAACACTCCATAACGCTGACAATTGGTCCAGAGTAAAAGTGGTAAATACACCCTAAAATAGTGAAAAATGACTGGTCCTAGATTCTGTGGGACATGGTGTTGGTTCACAGCATGCAGCTGGGCCAGAATATCAGACCAAGACAGAAAAAAGGGCTATAGATTACCTTAAGCTACCTGTTATTTATATCAATATTTGTTAGAGCAAGGTTTTTCGCTGTTTGTAAATGGCCTTTTATTTTTGGCTACTATACAGCAAAGAGATGTTGCTGTAGCTCTCTTATTCTTTGAGTAACTACTGAATACTACGACAGCTTTGGATGTTCAGATGTTATACTGAACTGCATTTCTAAAGCTCTTTCTTGCATCCTGCATGATGTTTGCATGTTCTGTTGTTTCTAAATGTTGTACCTCCTCAAAATAAAGTCTCTAAACATCACCACAGAGTCGATGGAAATTGTAAACATTTGTTCTGCATTTAAAAATTAAATGCCTGTCTGCCCAAGACTTTTTTTTATTTTGGCACAGAACTTTATTCTGGGCCGCATGTGGCCAGCGGGCTGTTATTTGAGGAAGTATGACCTGCAGATTAAGTCAGTAAACAGATGTTTAGATGTCTCAAGTGACAGCAGCATCAAGTAGGATCACAGACAAGTTAAATGTCAGTGATAGTAAGAGGAAATAGAAAAGATGTGGAAGAGAAAGTTAACATAGGGGCCGCTGTAGTTGGCGCACTCAGGTCTATGACCCCAAAATTGGGATAGTGCTTCGTACAGAAACAACATCCATCAGCCGCCGTCCAGAACAGTGTACTCCTTTGAACAGAATGCTGTTTAGAATCCTCAAGTTCCAAGGCCTCTGGTATAGGGTGCAAGTTTAACAGGCTGACCTACAAACATGGAGACAAAGTTAGAGATCACACAGTTGTTTAAAGAATTACTTCTAAGAAACATATGAGAAAGCGAACCAGGAGAAAGACAGCCTCAAGTTCTTTGATTTAGGTCTGTGATTTAATTTATAATCCATGAACACAATGCAAGATTTAAAAACAGACACAAAGTCTAGTTGAAGTAGGACCTCACTTCTGACCCGAAGAGGGAAATCCACCCTATTCCGGCCGAGGACCATTGTCTCAGATTTGGAGGTGCTGATTCCCATCCCAGCCGCTTCCCACTCTGCTGCAAATTGCTCAAGCGACAGCTGGAGATCACGGCCAGATGAAGCCAACAGGACCACGTCATCTGCAAAAAGCAGACCCAATCCTGAGGCCACCAAGCCAGATCCCCTCAACACCTTGGCTGAGCCGAGAAATTCTGTCCATATAAGTTATGAATAGAAAGTGATAACGGGCAGCCTTGGCGGAGTCCAACCCTCACTAGAAACTAATCCAACTGCAATGCGGCCCAATGCAGTGGAGGGAATCAACCCTTTCGTCAACCGGGGTAAACCCCAATGTTCAGGCACCAAGCTGGGGGCTAATGAGAATTCCCACACCTGCTCAGTGTCTCTCACCATGAGCAACTTCAGAGTGGAAGAAAGTCCAGCCTCTCTCGAGGGTACTGGTTCCAGAGCCCAAGCCATGCATCGAGGTGAGTCCAACTATATCTAGTCAGAATGGCTCAGCCTTGTGCACAGCTCAGGCTCCTTCCGCACCAGAGAGGTGACATTCCACATCCCTGGAGCCAGCTTCTGCAGCCGAGGATCGGACCACCAGGGTCCCCGCCTCTTGCTGCTGCCCAGCTCACACTCCGCCCAACCCCCATGACTCCTCCCACTGATGGTGAGCCCACGGGAGGTGGGGCCCATGTAACCCTTTTGGACTGAGCCCAATCGGACCCCACAGGCAAAGGCCTGCCAGATGCTCACTCTTGTGCCCAGCCATCAGGCTTGGCTCCAGGGGGGGGGCCCAGTGACCTGCATTCCGGCAAAGGAACATTTCCACCCATGGTCGTTATCATCATAGGGGTCTTTGAGCCGCATTTAGTCTCGTCCCTCCCCTTGACACCTGTTTGCCATGGGTGACCCTATAAAGGGCATAAAGCCCCCGACAACATAGCTGCTAGGATCTTCAGGACACACAAACCCCTCCAATGTGGTGGCTCAGGGACCTGTGATTGCATTATTTAAAAAAAAAAAACCTTTACAGTGCCGGCTTTTCTGTTTAGAAGCAATAATCTTGCAGCGACTAAAAAGCGTTATAAATATTTGTTTTAATAAACCTGACCAGGCCATGTCTACCATTTGGTTTGGGTATGTAAAATGAAAATTGTTTGTAAAAACATTAGTGTCAAGATCCAACCATTTTACCAATTTTATTTTATTAGTGTTTTTTCAAGCATTTGTTAAAGGGGGAAAAAGTGCTTTTGTCTTTGCTGGAACTTTAAAAAAGAGCACCATACAGCCATGTACCTTTTTAAATCAGTATTCTTCATTTTCAATAACCAAACAACACATTTATACTATTTCCTTTATTTTCAGAATAACATATGTGTGAAAGAACATTTTGTACTAACTGAAAGTTAAACAGCTTCAATATCAGGATAAAGACTATTGCATTTAATGAAAACAGAAATAAATTTAATAATAATAAGAAGAAGAAACCTCATTACAAAGAACAAAGCAAACTACACAATACTAAGTAGAAAAGTAAACAATGAACATAGGTGGGGTGTTTAAGATAAAATTATGTCATCAAGATTATACTTTTCCCAAAATGTGTTTCTTTGTGTTCAGTTCAGGCCTCAGTGCAAGAATAAAGCATTTTGGTGCAAATATACAAAAGAGTATGCCATAACTTGAAGCCAGAATGGCAAAAATCTCCACAGCAACAGTGAATTTCCCAGGAGAGCTGACATAAGCTGGTATGAAGGTGATCCAGACTGTGCAGAAAATCAACATGCTGAAAGTGATAAATTTAGCTTCATTAAAATTATCAGGCAACTTTCTGCCCAAGAAAGCAAGAACACAACATAGTACAGCTAAAAGTCCAATGTATCCCAACACAGCCCAGAAACCGACAGGTGACCCCAGAGCACATTCAAGAATAATCCTATCCTTATAGTTAGTCATATTTTTAAAGGGAAAAGGAGGATTTATTGTTAGCCAAAGGACACAAATTATGATTTGTATAAGCGTGAAAGCCAAAACACTAAGTCTCTGTTGTGCAGGCCCAAACCATTTCATCATATTTCCGCCTGGAAGTGTTGCTTTAAATGCCATTAATACCACAATTGTTTTTACAAGAATACAAGAGATGCAAAGGACAAAAGTGATTCCAAATGCTGTGTGTCGTAGCATGCAGGACCACTCGGAGGGTTGGCCAATGAAGGTCAGAGAGCACAGAAAACAAAGAGACAGGGAAAAGAGCAACAAGAAGCTCAACTCAGAGTTGTTTGCTTTCACCAATGGAGTGTCCTTATTGATCAGGAATAAAATGGCTGTTATCAGGGTAAGAAGCACCCCAAACAAAGTAAAAATCACAAGAATTTTGCCCATGACTTCAGAAAAAGAAAGAAACTCAGTTCTTTTCAGGACACAGGCATCTTTGTTCTGATTGGACTGAAATTCTTCAGGGCACTTTTTGCAGTCATTAGAATCTGAAATAAAAATAATATTTCTATTATGTTCTGCATAATCAGGTACATTATGAAATCAGAAATGGAGGTGTTTTTTTTTTGGTTTTTTTGGCACACATGTAGTATTGCAGGTTAAGACGAGGTTTGTGGTACCTGTAGTGTTGCTGATTTCCCCAAGTGGACATGGTACACAGTCATAACAACAGACAGGTTTTCCTTTTTGAAGGACTTTATGGGTCCCTGGATGACAGCTTGTACTGCACACTGATATGGGCAACTTGAGAAAAAATATGTAAAACATTTTTGAAACAACAATTCAAGATAATATTATTGAACTTACCAAAAGAATTTTCAAAGTCTGTTCTTTACCTCTTTGCTTCCTCCTGGCCAAATTATATCCTCGGTGTTGAGAAAAAAGATCTGTCCAGGAGGCAGGGAAGCATCATAGTAGCCAACTGGTTTAAAGAGAACTGATCCATCTGATCCACGCTGCCAGTTCACCACCTCATACTTGGCCATTGCTGCACCGGTGCTGTCAAACCACACCTGATCACCATTCCTTAAACTAATGTTCACCTGCTTTAGAGACTCCACAACCTGAAATAAAATGCACACATTAATGTCTGTTAGTAAATTGATGGAAAAACAGTGTAATATATATCAGATTGGTCTATTTTACCTGCCACGGTTTAATGTCCACAGTATTTTCACACCCTTGACTGTCTGAGCACTTCATGATGCTGTGTAGAGAAGAAGCTACAGCATAGATTGCTTTGTATATGTTATTGGAATATCTCAGCTCTTCCACATCGTCATCATAACCTCTGAACTCTGTTAGATCTTTGTTCTTGCAAGTTTCTGGAATACCATTCATATTTGTACCCTTGCACTGAAGTTCTGTTTCCCAGAAATCTTTGACTAAATAGTCATGCAGTCCACTGATGTTGGCCTTTTCCACAGCAAAGCCCAGTGATCCTCCCAGAACACTGAAGCTGGTGGGAGTCACAAGGCTGTCGGCAGTGATCCAGGCCTCCACACCAACAAACTGCCGACCAGTGATGTTGTAGAGATTTAACTGCTCCAGGAGACTGTTCATTTCTACATGTGCCATGAAAGCAACAATTACACGAGCAGTACTCTTTTGGATCACTTCTACCACTTTCAGGAGTTTCCCCGGCTCTGCTCTGTGAAATTTCTCTGTATATTCTACACACACTCCTTCCTCTTTGGCTGCAGCAAGGAAGATGGCCATTCCGTTGTTTCCATATTCACTGTCACTGTTGACTGCTCCAACCCATGTCCAACCAAAGTGTTTAACCAGCTGGACAAGGGCTCTGCCTTGATACAGGTCACTTGCAATGGTTCGAAAGAAAGAGGGATACTCCTTCCTGTTGCTCAAACACTCACAAGTAGCTGAATGACTTACCTATGAACACACAACAGAAAGATGCAAGTGGCAGAGTAAAAGAACAGTAAATATGACACAATGGAATCCTCCGTACCACTGGTATTCTAAAAGGTCCAGTGGTCTGTGACAGCACAATGGTTGAAGAGGATTCAGACTCTCCAATGATAGCATGAACATCTGATTGACCAGAACATTTCTTTCCCAAAATCCACTCATCCCCATTCATCAGAGCCATGGTTGCCTGCATTGAGGTTAATGTTGAGGCGCAGTTGTCATAAATTCGATATCCAATAGAAACATTAGGAAGAAGAAATGTACTTCTGTTTATTTCCTCAATAGCAAATATCATTGTCTGGGCGAATCGAAACTCCCTGAGGTTGACACTTGGGCAAGAAAACAGACAATAAAAAATTATGTTCATTGAAACATCATGAAGCAGTAATTTTATAAGCTTTGAGAATTACCTTGAACATGTGAGGGGTCTTGGTTTCTCTGTAAAGGAAAGTTGAGGCTGTGTGAGTTTGCTGTGGATGGAAAACGCTCCTCCAATCATCACATCTCCTTTTTTATACAGCAATGGAAACGTTGGACTCTGCAGAATTTGACAAAGAGGAGCATCCTCCCCCGCTGTTCCACATGCCATGAGGAGAGTCATTAAAACCAGTTGTGTTATTGATGATGACATTATCATTCTTAAAGACTGTGATGGGAAGAACAACTCAAGTTATACTGACAATCCTGTTGTCATTGTTATAACCAATCAGAGATAAGTGAGATAGGACAGCCTTAACATGCCCTCACCATGACATTATTTTATGAAAATCATGTGATTTGGCCCCCAAAGAATTTAGGATTTGGCTATTTGTAAAGTAAATGTGTTTAATGAAATATGGTCTATTGTAACAAATAATACTATTAGCATATGAAATGGGATACACAAGCATACTTGTAAAAATAATGGTAAAATAATATATGACATATATAACTTTGGAGGCTTCAAGGTTATTTATACCATTACTGACCTAGCACAAGTCCATTGAAAAGACTTTAAATCATTGAAAAGATGATTTTTCCCAACAAAGAACCAATATTGCAATTTGCTTTAAAAAAAGAAAGGTGAAAAGTTGGACTTTTCACAATGTAGTCAAGATATTTAACCAAGAACTTCCACAGACCTCTATATTTGGTTGAAAAGTAAAAGGTGTAAATACATCTTTTCATGATGTAGAACAGATTTTTTTTCTACATCTTTCTACTTCTTTTCTTTTTTACATATGAGATTGAGAACAAAACAAGCATGGAATCACACATTAGAGGACATCATAAGAAGGTGCTCATGGCACCGATCTTGACGTGTAGTGCTACAGGCTTTTTTTTCTCACCCCACAATATTACCTATGTTAAAATGCAAAGAATAATACCATAATATTTGTTGCAAAGAACTGGGCTAGGTTCTTGAACTTTTCCGACAAATACAACTAAACTAAGTGCGGAAGTGGTCCTTGAAGAGCTGAGTCTTCAGCTTACTCCTAAAAGTAGACAAATACTCTGCAGAGCAGACAGAGTTTGGGAGGTCATTTCACCATCTTGGTAAAAAAAGAGTCTGGCTAGTGATTTGGTCCCATGTAGTAGTGGTAACACAAGTCATCTTTCACTGGTGGAACGTAGCTGTCGAGAGGGAGTGTAGGTCTGGATTAATGAAAGGTAGAAAGGAGCCATTTGAGTCATTGTTTTGTAAGCTAAAAGCAAATCTTTGAATTTGATGCGTGCTGCGACTGGATGCCAGTGCAGTGTGATTAGCAGTGGAGTGTCATGAGCCCGTTTGGGTTGGTTGAAGACCAGACGTGCTGTGGTGTTCTGGATCATCTGCAGAGGCTCAACAGAGCATACAGACAGACCTGCCTGTAGGGAGTTGCAGTAATCGATGCGTGAAATGATCAGAACCTGAACCAAAAGTTGTGTCGTATGTTCTGTCATGTACGGTCTGATTCTCTTGATGTTGTTAAAAAGCAAAACGGCAGATACAGGCAACATGGAATTTAAAGGTCAACTGGTCATCTACCATGACACCAGGATTCTGTGCAACAGACCTAGTGTGTGATAGAGTTGAGTATCACACTTATTTGTGGAGTTAAGGAAGGATTGGCTGGGCAGACAATGAGCTCTGTCTTAGACAGATTGAGCTGAAGGTGGCGAGGCTTCATCAATGCAGAGATATCAGCAAGGCAAGTTGATATTCTCATTGAGACAATTTTGTAGTCTGGTGGGAAGGAAAGGAAAAGCTGAGTGTCATCAGCATGACAGCTGTAGGAGAAACCGTGAGAGCTTGTGACTGCGCCAAGTGAGAAGGTGCATGGTGAAAAGAGAAGCGGGCTGAGCACCGATCCCTGGTGCACCCCTTGTTTTTACCTCAGGTGATCTGGACACTTCACCTCTCCGGAATAGTCTGAAGAATCTTCCTGTGAGGTTGGACAATAACCATGAGAGGACAGATCCAGAGATGCCAAGCTCAGAGAGTGCAGAGAGTAAAATCTGATGGCTGACTGTGTCAAAGGCAACAGACAAGTCCAGCAGTATCAGTACTGAAGATTGACCAGTAGATCTGACAAGTCGTAGGGAATCAGTAACAGACAGGAGAGCAGTTTCAGTGGAATGGCTTTGCCTAAAGCCAGACTGGTATGGTTGCAACCTTTTCAGTAAAAAAAGGATGCAAATATTTCTGCAGTCAGCCTGGTGAGTGACTGAGCAGGTGGTGGAGAGAGAAGAGAGTTCAATGTCATGAACAGCTGTCGTGTATTAGGAGCATTGTGAATCTTGTTCTAAAAAAAGTCCATTTTGGCAGCCTTACGGCTGTATGTGAGGGGTAAAAGGTTTTTGCTGGTACTCTGATAAGTCAGTGATTTCAATAGATTTGCACTACTTTTTTCTGCTGCCCTGAGACCTGCTCTGTGACATCTTAGAACCTCTGTGAGCTATGGACTGGGAGGATTTTGTCTACTTAGTTTAGACAGCACAGGATAGAGTTTGTCCAGAGAGGACTCAAGAGAGGAGCAGAATCTGTAGCTTCATTCGCAGACAGTAAGTCTGACTCAGAAGGGAGGGTAGAGTGAACCCTGACAGAAAGTTGTGCAAGCTGAGAGATCTCAGGTTTCTGTGGTAGGAAACCATTCTTGGAGCCTCTTGAGTGTCATGAGAGAGGAGGGCTGAGAATTCGACCAGGAAGTGGTCTGAGAGGTGCAGTGGGGTGACTGACAGATCAGCTGGGGACCAGTTTCTGGTCAGTACCAAATCAAGAGTGTTGCCAGCTTTATGTATTGGAGGAGTCTGGACTAGTTTGAGACTGAATGAGTTGATGAGATCCATAAAGTCCTTGGCCTGTGTTTTGCCAATGTGAATATTCAAGTCTACATTACAATTACAATTAGCGGTGTGCCATTATCAGGTGTGTCAGAGAGTAACATATCCACCTCAGTGATAAAGTCATTCATATTGCATCCTGGAGGGTAATATATGACCAGAATGTGTTTATTTATATATAGTGTATTTTCAATATATATAGTGTATTTAAAAAATAAAAAAGTTTATTCCCTGTTTGCACCCTTATATTCCAATGCAAGGTTACAGAGGATGGAGTCTATCTCAGCAGCTACTAAGGAGGAGGTCAGATACACCTTGAAGTAGTCATCATTCCATCACAGAGAGACAAGGGAATGCCACAGCCCCCAAAGTATCGCTAACTATAAGTAGAAAGGTGAGAAGCAGATGATATTGAGAACATTAACAATCATATAAGGTAGGCTGGGGAAGTCACTATGAACCCCTTTACTCTGGGAATTCCAGCTAAACCCAACCCTGCTGACTTTACACTGTGTTATATACTCTTATACATGTAGGATTTCAGTTTTTTAAACATTTATGTTTAAGAGGTGGTGGAGATGTGTTTTGTGTTGGAGTAATTGGAAGATGGCAGGCCCCTTTGGGGTGTCTGATGGTATCAAATTGACCTTTTTAAAAGCTGTTTATAATCTTTGAAAGCTATCGGTATAAAGGAAGAAAAAATCATTGGTCACCATCATGTCCTGACTTCAATGCTATTGAGAACCTGTGGAGTAACTTAAAAGGAAGATCTGTGAAGATAGGCAACACCATACATCCACATACCAAGTTTGGAAGGCAATTCTGTTATCTTCAAACAAGATCCAGGCAGACAATTTATATATATTTTAAAATCATATCCACTGCCATTTCCTTTCTACGGAAGCGTAGAGCTGTCATCCTCATAAAAAAAAGTTTGGGCCTTATTACGTTATAACGTGATATTTTTATTGTAAAAACGTGAAACGTATCACGTTATAACGTGATAGTTTATTGTAAAAACATGAAACGTATCACGTTATAACGTGATAGTTTATTGTAAAAACGTGAAACGTATCACGTTATAACGTGATAATTTTATTGTAAAAACGTGAAACATATCACATTATAACGTGATATGTTTTATTGTCAAAATGTATAACCACTTGAACGCTGGAGGGATTACATCTCTCAGCTGCCCGGGAGCGCCTTGGGACCCCCCGTAGAGTTGGGGAATGTGGCTGGGGAGGGGGGCTTCCCTGGTTATGCTGCTGCCCCCGCGATCAGAACCCCGATAAGCGGTAGAGGAGGGATGGATAGATGGCACTTGGATGCACCGATGATGCTTGCATTCATAGAGATTCTCGTGCCGCTCAAGTTTCAATTAGAAATTATGCCACGTCATGGGCATTGGACTCATTTTTCCTTCTGTACAGACTCATGCCTTTTAAAACTGTCCTTAAACTACGCATATTTATTATAATGGATCGAAAGTGTTCCAAAGCACCATAATTTCACAATGTCTCAACCCAAGTATGAAGAAAAACTCTATCCAGTCCTGTAAATGAGCCATTTGTACGGAAGCGTAGAGCTGTCATCCTCATAAAAAAAAAGTTTGGGCCTTATTACGTTATAACGTGATAGTTTTATTGTAAAAACGTGAAACGTATCACGTTATAACGTGATAGTTTATTGTAAAAATGTGAAACATAACGTTATAACGTGATAGTTTATTGTAAAAATGTGAAACATCACGTTATAACGTGATAGTTTATTGTAAAAACGTGAAACGTATCACGTTATAACGTGATAGTTTATTGTAAAAACGTGAAAAGTATCACGTTATAACGTGATAAGTTTATTGTAAAAATGTGAAATGTATCACGTTATAAGGTGATAAGTTTATTGTAAAAACGTGAAATGTATCACGTTATAACGTGGTAAGGTTATTGTAAAAACGTCAAATGCATCACGTTATAACGTGATAAGTTTATTGTAAAAACGTGAAACATACCATGTGTCTGAAAACGTGAACTTGGTCATTTTCGACTTTAGATGAGGAAATTGTGTGCGGGGTGGGTAGGAGATTACAAATGGCTCATTTACAGGACTTGATAGAGTTTTTCTTCATACTTGGGTTGAGACATTGTGAAATTATGGTGCTTTGGTACCCTTTCGATCCATTGTAATAAATATGCGTAGTTTAAGGACAGTTATGAAAGGCATGGGTCTGTACAGAAGGAAAAATGAGTCCAATCCCCATGACGTGGCATAATTTCTAATTGAAACTTGAGCGGCACGAGAATCGCTATGAATGCAAACATCATCGGTGCATCCAAGTGCCATCTATCCATCCCTCCTCTACCGCTTATCGGGGTTCTGATCGCAGCAGTAACCAGGGAAGCCCCCCTCCCCAGCCACATTCGCCAACTCTGCGGGGGGTTCCAAGGCGCTCCCGGGCGAGCTGAGAGATGTAACTCCCCCAGCGTTCAAGTGGTTATACGTTTTTAAAATAAAACATATCACGTTATAACGTGATATGTTTTTTCACATTTTTACAATAAACTATCACGTTATAACGTGATACGTTTCACATTTTTACAATAAACTACCCCGTTATAACGTGATAAGGCCCAAACTTTTTTTTTATGAGGTTGACAGCTCTACGCTTCCGTACATTTGTGATCTCCTACCCACCCCGCACACAATTTCCTCATCTAAAGCCGAAAATTACCAAGTTCACATTGTCAGATACATGATATGTTTCACGTTTTTACAATAAACTAATCACGTTATAACGATATATGTTTCACGTTTTTACAATAAAATTATCACGTTATAACGTGATATGGTTCACGTTTTTACAATAAACTATCACGTTATAACATGATACGTTTCACGTTTTTACAATAAAATTATCACGTTATAACGTGATACGTTTCACGTTTTTACAATAAAATTATCACGTTATAACGTAATAAGGCCAAAACTTTTTTTTTTTATGAGGATGACAGCTCTACGCTTCCGTACCTTTCATCCTTTTTGCGAAATGAACGTTAGCATTTACACTTATAATTACATTTACTATTGTTTGCTGTGTCTTCATGAGGAAGTTCAAACTAAATTTTCTTGACCTTTGTGTTTCAGGTCTAATAAGTAGCTATGCCGGAATGTTTCTTAGGCCCTTTTTTTTGCTGCTTCTAAACTTTCCCATCTAGAAACGTGCATTCCCTTTATTATGCTTTGATTCGAAGTAATTTAAGAAACAGCTCATAAATTGGCTCATTTATTTATACACATTTTATTCATTTCTTCTTTCTTCCTTCTATTATTTATCATACTGTTAGGAATGTTACTCCCTTTTGACAACCGATACCTGATCACACTTTTGTTGAACGTGATAAACAGGTTTTAACCTGTTTTCCTTTTTGCGTTGTGTAATAAATTTCACATTGAATGAAAGAAAGATGAAGCATTTTAAAACTGAAAATAATTATAATATTGTGAATAACGGCATTGATCTGCTTTGTATTAAGACCACGCAAAAACAGAAGCACAGATTGTGGAAAAAAAAAAAAAAAAAAGATTTATCTTTGTTTTGTTGTTTTGTTTCTCTTACTTGTAATATCAGTGATCTCCTGAATTTAGATGAGCGAATCAAAGTTTCACTTTGGTCAACTGATCAAAAGAAGCATTTCAGTGTCAAGTTTAGCAAGCATATAGCTGTATCATATTTAATTTGGTGTTTTTGTTCTTTCTCAGCCTAAGGGATGTTAAAGAGTCAGCTGATAAGCCCCCTGTGTCCCTTTTTAATTAAAAACAAGTTGTTGTTTCAATGTTTTCGGAGAAGGATCTTAGTATATGAAATACTTTTAACTCAGCTGGTTAAGTCTTTTGGGAGCTAATTGATTGGAAGCTGACTCATCTGCACGTGCCTCAGGCCTCATTCTGACTTGCACTTCATGCTCTTTCCAGTCACAAGCTAATAAACTCCCTGTGGAGCCCTCAGTCCCCCAGCCTCTTCGTTCACAACTCTTTTGTACTGGAAAATTCCCTTCAGGGGTGCTCCATCACGGTCCATGTAAGGTGTAAACTGGGGAACTTATGTCTCTAAGAGAGTTTATTTTGACCATAGTGTTGCCTTCTGATTTCAGCAAATCTAAACAAAGAAAGTTCACTTTTAAGTCTATCTGCTTGTGTGGAAGCAGCATAAATGTTTGACCCTAAAGATCCCTGCATAACCTTGTTAGGTTCTTCCTTCCCAGACTGAAATCTAAACTAATCTGATTTTATGTTTGGTTTTTGGGAAGAAATTATCTTCACCAAACAGATGCTGCAAAACTCAAAGAAAAGTTGTGTTTAAATAATCTGTTAATATTCATACAACAACAGCCATGAACCTTACAGATCCAATGACAGACGAGCTGCACACAATACCTAAAAGACTGCTTCATGACCTTATCTACACATGATAAGTTTGGCAGTGAAAACATGTGAGCAGACTACAAACCAGTGAACTGAAGGTCTAAGAAAAATGGCTGGCAAGTCAAGTCCCTACTACATCTGGTAACATAAATTAGTATTAAAAAAAACAGCTTTATGGGATGTACAATAAAAAAATCAATTTTGTAGTTCATGTTCATTCAAGAACATGATTAATGCATTCAATACATGCAGCTGAACAAGCACCTCATGACCTTGAACAGGGCCAAACAAGTACTGTTGGTGTCCAAAGTCGGTCCTCGAGGGCCGCTGTCCTGCAGGTTTCCCATGTATTCCTGTTCCAACACATCTAGCTTCCACTAAATGGATCAAACAGCCAATGACGTGCACAACTGATTAAGCTCTACTACTAGTTAATTTGAATCAGGTGTGTCTGAGCAGGGATACATAGAAAACCTGCAGGATTCTGGCCCTCGAGGAGGGACACCTCTGGTTTATATGATAAGAACAGTACAAATATACAATTTACGATGCTGCCATCTACTGGTGTTGGTGTGACAGTGTTGAAAACTGCAACAATGATCACAATTGTGAAGGAGATCATAATGCTGCTGATAATACAAACAGTACCAGCACTAATAACAAAAAACTTTGAACTACTGATTTTCATTACTATGAATTCATGTTTAACCAGATGGGATCCAAGTAACCCACAAACACCCCACACCCATGACAAGGACCGAGTTTCTGTGGGACATGATGGTGGCCTACAACATACAGCAGAGCTGCACAAATGCATATTCTGCTGGGACAGAATTTCAGACAAAGATATTTAAAGGTGCCCAGTGTTATAGTGGGCTTTTACAGTTAAAAGCGGACATTATTGAAGAAACACACTCCTCGATGTCAGACCACTTTAATGACAACGATGAGGAAGCCCTGTAACATTACACCAGTATGAGCGTAAACTAATGCAATTTCACCATAGAAATGCCTAATACATAACGTAGAAACTTGAATCAGCTTAGCAGCAGTAGTAAAACATAAATGGACTTGGACTTGTACTTCTATAGCGCTTTTCTAGTCATACAGACCACTCAAAGCGCTTTACACTACTTGTCACATTCACCCATTCACACACACTCACTCAACACACTCATACCCCGATAGGCACATCGGGGGGCAGTTTGGGGTTCAGTGTCTTGCCCTAGGACACTTCGGCATTTCAGGGGAAGCCTGGAATTGATCCTCCAACTTACCAGTTGAAGGACAACTGCTCTTCCTCCTGAGCTACAGCCGCCCCAAGCAGACATAAGCAGACTTACAGGAAATAAGCCGGACAGGTTAACATCTCTGTCTTGACATGAACACGGTGTAAACGTGGCTACTTCATCTGCTAGCTTAACCATGTCTTGTTTCCCTAGCCTCTAGTGACATCCAGTGGCCGGTGGAGAACTCTGCATCCCCCTCCAGTCCGAAAAGCCAGAGCCACACTAGGTTTACGGACTCAGGCCAGCACCCAGCGGCCCGACTCGGGTTCATAGCGTCTGGGGGGCTGTCTCACACGGGCAGGAAGCACACGTTGAGGCAGCAAAGGCAGCGACCGCGAAACCTGGTCCGGTGGGACATCCGTGGGGGTGGGATCAAAAGAGATGCCATCCCCGGAGGGAACCGCCTCACGGGGTACTGACAAGGGCGCACCAGGAACAGCATGGCAGAGCCCATCCGGATCCACCTGGGGGGTCTCCGGGACCCGAGTGGCAGGTCGAGGCTCCCTGGCCACCGAAGCAGGCAGCGGTGATGGCGCATCCCGCAGCCACCTGGCATGGTGGGTAGCCGGGGTATAAGCGCGGAGGAAGCGCCGGTTGCGCAAAGTCAGGCGACCCGACCCATCTACCCTGATCCGATACTGATCATAGCCCAGGGACTCCACCACCACCCCAGACCTATCCCATTTGCGCGGGCTGGGGCCCTGCAGGTTCTGGAGGAACACCGTCTCCCCCAGTGCTAGAGGGCGGAGAGGCCGTGAGCGCTGCTCTAGAGACTCAGTGGCATGGGACATACGAGTCCGGAGGGCCTCCTCCTTCGCGGCCCATGCCTGACGCCAGAGTGGGCGGACATGTGGGTTGGAGAACTTCTCAAGCCTACTGACGAAGGATAGGGAGTCACGCAAGGGGCGGCCAAAGATAATCTGCGCGGGCGAAAGATTACAATCAGGATCAGGTGTGTTGCGCAGCTGCAGCATGGCGCGTAGGAAACGGTCGTGATCAAGACTGCCAGTCGGGCCGGTATTGGAGACCAGCAGGCGCTTGGCCGTCTTCACTGCAACCTCAGCCCTGCCGTTGGACTGCGGAAAGCCAACAGAGGACACACGATGTCTGACATGCCATAAACGGAGGAAATCCTCTGTATGGCTGGCGGTAAACTCTGGGCCCCCGTCACTGGAAAGCTCCTCCGGTACACCGAAGGTAGCAAAAAAACGTACGGAGGTGGCGAACCAAGCCAGTCGAGCCCCCTAAGCCAGTGCCCGCTGTGGAGCTCAGGACCTCCACCCATCCAGAGAGGCGGTCCCCGATGACCAAGTAGTGGCGGCCCCCGTAGTCAAAGAAGTCGGCAAACACAGCTTCGAATGGTGTGGATGGTGGCGAGGATGGGATGGGGGGCGTGGCTGCATGTGAAGGGGCATTGCGGTTGCAGTCCGCGCATCCATCCCTGATGGCCCGGATGTCCCTCGACATCCCAGGCCAGTAAACAATGGCACGGGCACGCTGCAGCATCAGCGAAGTCCCCTGGTGAGCAGAATGAAGATGCTGGAGGACCCTACCTCTGAGGGACGGCGGAACCACGACACGGTCATCATACAGTCGGACACCATCCAGTGCATAAACAGACTCACAGACCAGCGATAGGCCGGCCAGAGCAGGGTCTCGAGCGTCAATCTTACCCTCATGCTCAATAAGGTACAGAAGATGAGCAAAGGAAGCATCTGCTGCCGTCTCCTGAGCAAGTAGGGGCCAGGAGATGACAACAAGTTCCTGCGCATCCTCGCGGATGGATGCCATGAGTGCAGACTCAACACCGTCGGGATCGCTATGTGGCCCCAGTGAGTGGCTGGCAATAGAGCCAGCAGGGGAAGGGTGTCTCGAGGTGGCATCAGCGGCATGATTGCTCTTGCCAGGTAGGTGTACGACGTCAAAGCGCCAAGGAAGGGTACGCTGCTTGAGCCTAAACAGACGAGAATTTGTGATCTCATCCAGCGTACGGTCGCCGAAGATCTTCACCAGAGGTTTGTGGTCTGTGACGACAACAAGGTTGTCGCACCCCTGCGTAAAATATTTAGTCTGCTCAAGGCCCCAGGCCACAGCCAGAGCCTCCCCCTCGATAGCAGCGTAACGCTGTTCCGCCGAGGATAGGAAGCGTGACCCAGCAAGGGTTATCCGCCATCCGTCCAGGCAACAGTCCGGTACCCCAGAACTGCAGTCGCAGTGTTGTTGCAGGAGAAAGTAACCAATGTCCCGCCGGGACCAGTCAGGGCGCAGGCAAGTCCTCCTCTGCATGTCATAGATCTCCACACCCACCCGGATGGCCTCAACCACAGCCTGCTTAGACACTTGGAAGGTGTCCTCCAGCTCGCGCGACCACGAAAACTTGCACCTCGGGCTGAGGAAAGGCTTAAATGGAGCCATGGAGTCACGCAGCTGGGCATAGTTAGCCACCTGGTTGACAAGGCCAAACCAGCTCCTGATATCTGTGGTGGAGACTGGGGTGGGAAAGTCTCGGATAGCATCCAAGTACTTCGGAAGTGGTTCGATCGTAGAGTCCGAGATCCTAAAGCCAGCGAAGTCAACAGTCCTTTCCGCGAACTGAAACTTGTCAGGGTTCAGCACGATGCCTGCACGGCCGACCCGTGTGAGGAAGTCGATGGTCCTCCACCAGTGCTGCTCTAAGTCAGCGTCATAGTGGATGGTGTCATCGACACAACGCTCCTTTCGCTCGTAATCCGAGAGGATAGCGTCAAAACGGCGGTTATATCCATCCCCAGAAGACAGGAAACCCTGAGGCGCCCTGGTATAGCGCCAGCGTCCGAACGGTGTTATAAAAGTGGTCAGGTGGCGATCCGACTCGCGCAGGGGCACACTATGATAACCGTTCCAGGCATCCGTGACTGTTTTCCAGGCGCCCTTTGGGATGCGACGTGCAAGGTGGAAGGGGGGTTCAGTGGCGAAGGTCTCACGTCGACAGTACTTGTTGAGAGGTGAAAGGTCCACGGTTCTGCGGGGGGAGCCGTCATGCTTCCGAGTGACTACCATACAATGGCACCATGTCACTGGGTCACCATAAGGCACACGTTCAATCACACCCAGGGCCTCGTTCCGAAGGAGGTCATCGTGTACCTTCTGCTGCCAGTGCAGGGGCACAGTTGCTGCAGTGTGGCACGCCTTAGGTGTGGCCGCTGGGTCCACATGAATCTCAATCGGTGGCCCGTCCATGCATGGCAGCTCCCGATGGGGGCAGGTGTTGAATGTAGATGAAGCATATCTCTTCAACAGCCAGGCCCGCATGATGCCATTATTGCTCGGAGTGCATGGAAAGGGCAACTCTGCAGGCCGACGCGGGGGGGCAGAACGCTGAAGGCATGAGCACTCAGGATCATTAGGCCCACAAGGATCTCGGCCGCCGACAGTGGACTGAGTGGCAGAGACCGGCAAGGGCTGATCCGCCTCGTTAAGGGCGACCCGGTCGCGTCCCCCCCCAGAAATCATGTTACTGGTATTCGACGGAAAGGTGCCAGGCAGGAGGCCAAGGCAGAGCAGCGACTCATAGGAGAGATACATGGACTGGACTGACCTGCTAACATACACCATGGAACGGCAGGACGTGCCCACCCCGCAGCTAGGGGTTGTAGAGAGCACAGCAAAGAAAGCACCGTCAACAGCAATAGGAGAGTGGTTGGCAGCCGACAGGCTCAGACCTACGGGGTGCAGGTCATTACGCGAGAACCCGCAGGCGAGAAACTCTGAGAGGGACCATAGGTCTGACTGCACGCCGGTGTCAGCAATTGCTGACACCGTAGCCTTCGAGCATGAACCCCTACTGCGGGTGCCGCTTCCGGCCAGGTTATCAATCGAGATGGAGATCGAGACGCGAGGGTGGTCCCTCAGTTTGGCGCGTCTCCACTCACCCCTCGAGAAGATGTGGTGGTCAAGCCTGATGGTCGTGGGCCCGACGGCGCCAGGAACATTGCAACGGGGCTGGCCCCTGCGACGTCTGGTAGGCAGGGCCTTGGACCAGGACAACATGATCTGAGAGATCGGCTCCGAGTCCATGGTAGCTTGTAGGCCGACGTGTGGCAGCTGCAGCCGCCTCTGGCGCCGACGGGCCCTGAAGCAGTCAACGCAGACTCGGTGGGGCTTGGTATTCCAACCGCGAGGTCCCTCCGAGAAAACTTCAAAAGTGTTCTTGCAGACTGGGCATGAGGCCTTTTTAGCCCTGTCAACCGGGGCTGGGGTCGGGGTAGGCCCCGTCTGCTGAACCTTGTTCAAGCGTCTGAATGAAGACATGGCTGAAAGGTTGGGTGATGGGAGTGCATTGCGAGCCATTTCCTTGTTCTCAACGAGCGCGATCACCTCATTCACTGGTCTCCGCAGGACATCGGGTATCCCCAGCGTTTCACGGCGCATGTCTGGGTCATAGATGCCATTGACCAAAACATCACGGATAATATGGTCCGTATAGTCCACAGTCCTGCCGCATACACACGCTGCATTGTAGGCACAGGTCTCCGCCTTCCCCCGCACCCTGGCAGAAAAGGCGCGGAAAGATTCGTCGTGCTCCTGGTGTAATTGAAGGAGCTCGGTGCGCAGGACGCACGTGGCCACAGGAATGACTGCGAGTGAGCGCATGGCAGCTAACAAATCTGGCAGGGGTCCAGATGCGGCATCGTGGTTCGCCTTCAACAAACTTTCTCCGAGTTCGGGGCCAGCACACTGCAACAGCTGGAAAGGGGCTTGGGCGTCTCCTATGCCAGAGCCAACGCGGAAGACATCCCAGCGACGAGTGAACACGTTCCATTCTTCTATCGATATGCCGATGTCGACCCTGGGACGTTCGAGTTTGGGGCCCAGAGGAGCACGGAGCTGGGCAGACGCGGCAATTCCCGGCGGGCCCTGATGGGCGAGCCCGTGATTCGTCAGCAGGGCAACGGCGAGGGCCTCAGACACATCATCTGTACCGAAGGTGCAGCCAGGAACCGAGCACTTAACAACAACCATGGCTTCCTCATGAAGAAACACACTCCTTGATGTCAGACCACTTTAATGACAACGATGAGGAAGCCCTGTAACATTACAACAGTATGAGCGTAAACAAATGCAATTTCACCATAGAAATGCCTAATACATAACGTAGAAACTTGAATCAGCTTAGCAGCAGTAGTAAAACATAAGCAGACTTACAGGAAATAAGCCGGACAGGTTAACATCTCTGTCTTGACATGAACATGGTGTAAACGTGGCTACTTCATCTGCTAGCTTAACCATGTCTTGTTTCCCTAGCCTCTAGTGACACCCAGTGGCCGGTGGAGAACTCTGCAATTATTTTATGGAAGGTGTCACACTTGTGAAAATTGTATTGTCATTTTTCACTCAATTTATTACAGCATGAATTCTTTCTTTTTTTTTCCAGAGTTTGTCAATGTCCTTTTTTAATCTTTGTCAAAATCCAGCAAAGGTAATCTGCTGCATCTTTCTTATGTTGGAAGTATGCCCTACTACTGCTCTGGTTGTTAAGATGTAATCAAACTGCAGTTTTTAAGCCTTTTTATGGAATCTTTTGTGATGTGCATGAAATGTCTGTTGTTTCTCAATGTAGCACCTCCTCAAATAGAAATCTCATCACCACACACATATGTGCTTTATTTTCTGATTGCTCAAACAGATTAAAAAAAAAAAGTGACTATTAAATGTAGTGAATATTTGTTGGAATAAACCAGCCCAGTCTATTTGGGGATGTAATATGAAACATGTATTATATATGGTGAAAATATGTAATATTGTTTCTAAAAGGTCTTTCTTCATTATTTTTTAATAGCAGGGACATTCAAAAAAAAACAAAAACAAAGAAAAATACAGTCATTCAGTCTTTTTTTTTTTTTTTTTTAAATTCTTCTTCTTACATAATAACCAAACAAAACATTCATACTATTCCTTTATTTTTTAAATAACATACGTGTGAGGGAACATTTTACAAAATTAAAAGGTATACAGCATTTGATAGATATCGTAAGCATCATAGTTAAGACAATGAAATGTTTCATAGATGGACATAATAGAAAAATAAAATTCACAATTACATAAAAAAGCATAATACAGGACTAACTAGAAAGCTAAACAATGAAAATAGGTGGAGTTTTTTTCTCAAGACTATACTTTTCCCAAAATGTGTTTCTTTGTGTTCAGTTCAGGCCTCAGTGCAAGAATAAAGCATTTTGGTGCAAATATACAAAAGAGTATGCCATAACTTGAAGCCAGAATGGCAAAAATCTCCACAGCAACAGTGAATTTCCCAGGAGAGCTGACATAAGCTGGTATGAAGGTGATCCAGACTGTGCAGAAAATCAACATGCTGAAAGTGATAAATTTAGCTTCATTAAAATTATCAGGCAACTTTCTGCCCAAGAAGGCGAGAACACAACATAGTACAGCTAAAAGTCCAATGTATCCCAACACAGCCCAGAAACCGACAGGTGACCCCAGAGCACATTCAAGAATAATCCTATCCTTATAGTTAGTCATATTTTTAAAGGGAAAAGGAGGATTTATTGTTAGCCAAAGGACACAAATTATGATTTGTATAAGCGTGAAAGCCAAAACACTAAGTCTCTGTTGTGCAGGCCCAAACCATTTCATCATATTACTTCCAGGAAGTGTTGCTTTAAATGCCATTAATACCACGACTGTTTTCCCGAGGATACAAGAGATGCAAAGGACGAAAGTGATTCCAAATGCAGTGTGTCGTAGCATGCAGGACCACTCGGAGGGTTGGCCAATGAAGGTCAGAGAGCACAGAAAACAAAGAGACAGGGAAAAGAGCAACAAGAAGCTCAACTCAGAGTTGTTTGCTTTCACCAATGGAGTGTCCTTATTGATCAGGAATAAAATGGCTGTTATCAGGGTAAGAAGCACCCCAAACAAAGTAAAAATCACAAGAATTTTGCCCATGACTTCAGAAAAAGAAAGAAACTCAATTTTTTTCGGCACACAGGCATCTTTGTTCTGATTGGACCAAAACTCTTCAGGGCACTTTGTGCAGTCATTAGAATCTGTAATAAAAATAATATTTCTATTATTGCTACATTGTCAGTTACATCAGAAAATTGTTAATGAGACACGTTACCGTGGCAATTTTCAAAATTAAACATAAAGTATAGCAAGTGAAGACTTCATGCCAGTTTCTGTCATTTAGGTTTGTGGTACCTGTAGTGTTGCTGATTTCCCCAAGTGGACATGGTACACAGTCATAACAACAGACAGGTTTTCCTTTTTGAAGGACTTTATGGGTCCCTGGATGACAGCTTGTACTGCACACTGATATGGGCAACTTGAGAAAAAATGTACAAAATATTTAAAACAATTATTTAAGACAATATTATTGAACTTATCAAATTAAATATTAAAGTCTGTTCTTTACCTCTTTGCTTCCTGCAGGCCACATAATCGCCTCATTGTTAAGGACAAACATCTGTCCAGGAGGCAGGGAAGCATCATAGTAGCCAACTGGTTTAAAGAGAACTGATCCATCTGATCCACGCTGCCAGTTCACCACCTCATACTTGGCCATTGCTGCACCGGTGCTGTCAAACCACACCTGATCACCATTCCTTAAACTAATGTTCACCTGCTTTAGAGACTCCACAACCTGAAATAAAATGCACACATTAATGTCTGTTAGTAAATTGATGGAAAAACAGTGTAATATATATCAGATTGGTCTATTTTACCTGCCACGGTTTAATGTCCACAGTATTTTCACACCCTTGACTGTCTGAGCACTTCATGATGCTGTGTAGAGAAGAAGCTACAGCATAGATTGCTTTGTATATGTTATTGGAATATCTCAGCTCTTCCACATCGTCATCATAACCTCTGAACTCTGTTAGATCTTTGTTCTTGCAAGTTTCTGGAATACCATTCATATTTGTACCCTTGCACTGAAGTTCTGTTTCCCAGAAATCTTTGACTAAATAGTCATGCAGTCCACTGATGTTGGCCTTTTCCACAGCAAAGCCCAGTGATCCTCCCAGAACACTGAAGCTGGTGGGAGTCACAAGGCTGTCGGCAGTGATCCAGGCCTCCACACCAACAAACTGCCGACCAGTGATGTTGTAGAGATTTAACTGCTCCAGGAGACTGTTCATTTCTACATGTGCCATGAAAGCAACAATTACACGAGCAGTACTCTTTTGGATCACTTCTACCACTTTCAGGAGTTTCCCCGGCTCTGCTCTGTGAAATTTCTCTGTATATTCTACACACACTCCTTCCTCTTTGGCTGCAGCAAGGAAGATGGCCATTCCGTTGTTTCCATATTCACTGTCACTGTTGACTGCTCCAACCCATGTCCAACCAAAGTGTTTAACCAGCTGGGCAAGGGCTCTACTTTGATACAGGTCACTTGCAATGGTTCGAAAGAAAGAGGGATACTCCTTCCTGTTGCTCAAACACTCACAAGTAGATGAATGACTTACCTATGAACACACAACAGAAAGATGCAAGTGGCAGAGTAAAAGAACAGTAAATATGACACAATGGAATCCTCCGTACCACTGGTATTCTAAAAGGTCCAGTAGTCTGTGACAGCACAATGGTTGAAGAGGATTCAGACTCTCCAATGATAGCATGAACATCTGATTGACCAGAACATTTCTTTCCCAAAATCCACTCATCCCCATTCATCAGAGCCATGGTTGCCTGCATTGAGGTTAATGTTGAGGCGCAGTTGTCATAAATTCGATATCCAATAGAAACATTAGGAAGAAGAAATGTACTTCTGTTTATTTCCTCAATAGCAAATATCATTGTCTGGGCGAATCGAAACTCCCTGAGGTTGACACTTGGGCAAGAAAACAGACAATAAAAAATTATGTTCATTGAAACATCATGAAGCAGTAATTTTATAAGCTTTGAGAATTACCTTGAACATGTGAGGGGTCTTGGTTTCTCTGTAAAGGAAAGTTGAGGCTGTGTGAGTTTGCTGTGGATGGAAAACGCTCCTCCAATCATCACATCTCCTTTTTTATACAGCAATGGAAACGTTGGACTCTGCAGAATCTGACAAAGAGGAGCATCCTCCTCTGCTGTTCCACATGCCATGAGGAGAGTCATTAAAACCAGTTGTGTTATTGATGATGACAATATCATTCTTAAAGACTGTGATGGGAAGAACAACTCAAGTTATACTGACAATCCTGTTGTCATTGTTATAACCAATCAGAGATAAGTGAGATAGGACAGCCTTAACATGCCCTCACCATGACATTATTTTATGAAAATCATGTGATTTGGCCCCCAAAGAATTTAGGATTTAGCTATTTGTAAAGTAGATGTGTAAAATCATGAAATTTGGCCCACCTTAATAAATCATTTAATCAAGTTATTAGTATATAACAAATATCACTTCGGAGGCTTTAAGTTTATGTATACTATTACCGACCCAGCAAAAGTCCACTGAAAATGTTTAAAGACTTTGGAAAGATGATTTTTCCTGAGAACCAACATGGCAATTTGCTTTAAAAAAGAAAGGTTAAAAATTGTATTTTTCACAAAATACTCAAGATGTTTAAGCAAGAACATCCACAGACCTTTATATTTTGTTATATTTATATAGAGTATATTGGAAAAAAAAAAAAAAAAAGTTTCTTCCCCGTTTGCACTAACATATTCCAATGCAGGGTTACAGAGGATGGAGTCTATCTCAGCTGCTACTAAGGGGGAGGCCAGGTACACCCTGAAGTAGTCACCATTCCATCACAGAGAGACAGGCGAATGCCACAGCTCCCAAGGTGTCTCTTACTATGAGGCAATAGAGCTACTTTTGGTTCTTAAGAAGAAAGGTGAGAAGCAGATGATACTGAGAACATTAACAATCCTATAAGGTAGGCTGGGGAAGTCACTGTGATCTCCTTTACTTTGGGAACTCCAGCTAAACCCAACCTTGCTGAAATTACAATGTGTTATATACTCTTATACAGGTAGAATTTCAGTTTTTCAACATTTAGGTTTGAATGGTGGTGGAGAGGTGCTTTCTGTTGGAATAATTACCTCCGCCAAGGAGGTTATGTTTCACCTGGCTTTTATCTGTTCTGTACCTCGTCTGTTCATCTGTTTGTCTGTTTGTGTTCGAGATAACTCAAAAAGTTATAGACAGATTTTCATGAAATTTTCAGGAGTTGTTGGAAATGTGAAAAGGGAGAACAGATTTAACGTTTGTGGTGATCTGGATCACCGTTTGGATCCAGGAAATTTTTTAAAGGCCTTGGGAGAGGTTTGCACTTTCAGAGTGCTTTTCTAGTTACATTTGCTGTATTTGCTGTTTCTCGCTGAGTGTGGATGAGGAAATAAAAGTTTTACTTGTGCCAAGTGATCACAAGAAGTAATTCAGTTTAGCAGGTTTAGGTGTCAGTGTCAAGTTTAGCAAGCATGGAGCTGTATCATATTTAATTTGGTGTTTTTGTTCTTTCTCAGCCTAAGGGATGTTAAAGATTCAACTGATAAGCCCCCTGTGTCCCTTTTTAATTAAAAACAAAATGTTGTTTGTTGTTTAGTAGAAGTTTGTTAGTATATGATATACTTTCAACTCAGCTGGTTAAGTCTTTTGGGAGCTAATTGATTGGAAGCTGACACATGTGCAGGTGCCTCAGGCCTCATTCTGACTTGCACTTCATGCTCTTTCCAGTCACAAACTGACAAACTCCCTGTGGACCCTTTAGTCCTCCAGCCTCTTCGTTCACAACTCTTTCGTACTGGAAATTTCCCTCAGGGGTGCTCCATCACGGTCCATGTAAGATGTCAGCTGGGGAGCTTACGTCTCAAAAAGAGTTTATTTTGACCATAGTGTTGCCAAATCTGAATAAAGAAAGTAAAAGTTTAAGTCTATCTGCTTGTGTGGAAGCAGCATGAAGGTTTGATAATAAGTTTTCATTTAAATCTATAATTTTAAAACATTATAAGGTAATCTTCTAATCCTACGTGCTGTGTCATTCTCCCTGTGCAGCAATTGCTTATGTTTCTTTAAGACATCTATTTTTTTTTTACTTTTAGATAAGATCCCAGTACAGACTTGTTAAGTTCTTCCTTCCCAGACTGACACAGAAACTAATTAAATTTCATGTTTAATATTTAAAGGCTGGAGAAGGAAATGATCTTCACCAAATTGATGCTGCAAATCCCGAAGAATAGTTGTATCTGACTAATCTGTTTATAATCATACAATAATAACTGTCATGAACCTTGCATATCCAAGAAACAGATCAGCCACACATAACATCTAATACACTGGTACATGACCTAATCATCACATGATAAGTTTGGCAGTGAAAACATGTAAGCAGCGGAAAACTAGTGAACTGAAGGTCTGAGAAAAATGGCTGGCAAGTCAAGTCCCTGCTACATCTGGTTTATTTGGATAAAAAACAGCTTTATGGATTGTTAAGAACAAAATAAACTCAATGCGCTAAACAAGCACCTTAGGACCCTGAAAAGGGTAAAGTGAGTGATGCACTGATGAAATTATGTCTAAGTGTTACCATATGATGTGCAATGCTGACATCTACTGGCGGAGATATGACATTGTTGAAAAATGCAATGTTGGGGACATTGGCTTATTTAACTATTAGCAACATAATAAAAATAAAAAAAAGAATTTTTCTGAAATTTTCATGAACTCTCTGAAATGGAATAAGGAATAAGTGATTATATTTTGTGGGTGCTTGGATGTACTGCCTGGATCCAGGCCCCACCATCTGGGAACATCTGAGAACTGCCACATTCAAGTTTTTTGCTTGTGAAAACAAAAGATTGCCAAACATCATCAGTCTTCATAGAGTTTTTTTTTTTTTAATATAGTGTAAGGTTGTGTTGTGGTTGGTTACCATCAATATAGTGGCTGCCATAGATGTAGTTGTTCCACAGACAACACAAGATTGTCTTCAAACAACCAAAAGGGCCCAAAAGCCCAGAAAGCTGTGATAACTACCTGGCAGCTATCAAATATTTTTTGCAGATTATTTTGTTATTGGTGAATAAAACATGTATTGCAGTTTTTAAAACTCCTTAAAGTTTTAAAAACTTTAAGGAGGTCAAACTTTAAAAAGTTTGACCTCCTTTGTATAGATGACAAAAATACCATGACATGGCTGGGTACAGAGAAAATAACAAATGTCTCTTGGTGCTTTTGTGAAGTTCTTTCTGTTTTGTTTTTTTTTTATACCAGCTCTTTCACAATGTGACAGTTCACAATCAGTGACATTAACAAGTAAATAAATAAATTGAAATGTGTGTAAGTGCTAGTTTATCTCACGAATAGTAAAATGAGCAAAAATGTAAAATCCTAACCAATTGGTTAGCTGAAATAAATACATAAGCCCAAAAACAAAGGATGATGAAAATCTAAATGTAATGTAATAAGCTTCAGCTAGGCCTGACAAACAAAAAAGATAATGATTGTAGTCTTTCACTAAAAGTAGAAGTGTTCATTGGGGTGTTAATTATTCCCTGCTATACTGTCACAGTTAACATTTCTCATAGCATGTGAGTGCACTTTTTGAGCCTTTTATATGAATTTTAAGGCTTTAGGATGTCACTTTAAGTTGTTAAAATGACAGAAGAAATGAAAAGGGGAAGGATAAAAGTTAAAAGTAGGGTGTCATGTTTTCACAGTACATGATGTGTAGCACCACATGATGAACAGCAATGGCATGCAACTTTGAAAGGTGTTACAATATGGTGTTAACAAACATGGCCTTTATAGATATGGTTAATTAACATGCTTTTCTCCACATAATAAATGATGATCAACTAAAAAGCCTGTGTGGTGGAAATTTTGCTAAATAAAAGAAATCTGAATGTAGATTGAATTTTCTCCTGCACATGTGTATTCTGGCTTTCTCTCATATTCATAAACAAACAGATTACCTTGGATTAAATCATGGGCAGCAAAGCCCCCAGACAGCTGTCAGATTAAACTTTGTTTCTTCCCACTCATTCTGACATTGTGTCTTTGGACAAGATATTTTACACAACTTGACTCCAGGATTGGTAAAGTTAAGAATTTTTACTTATAGACGAAGAGGACATTAAGACACTTGCATAAAAAAATAAAGGCATATTCACAAAACATTGAATAAAATAGAACAAAAACATATAGACAAACAGAAAGCCATCACTCACACACAATCATGCATTCAGTTATTGCCTGGAACGTTATATGTGTTTTTCAGTATTGACTGTGGTGGCATCTGTTAGCTGTGAATCTGTTTGTCTTGGTCATTAATGTTCTGCAATGTCTACTTGACACTGACCGATCAAGCAGAGACTGTCCAGGGTCTTAATTGTCCTTAAAGATATTGTGTGTTTTATTAAGTCAATGGGAAATGTGTAGTTTTTGTAGTGTTTGAAGGGGGGACCTTGTTTTGATGAACCTCAGGTCATGGTCCCTTGTAGTTTCCCACTGCATGCATGAATAGGAACAAATAATGAATTCATTGTAAAGTCCTCTGACTGTCCTGAAAAGATGCTACAAATCCAGTCCATTAATATTATTCTAAAATGTAAGTCTGTGTGCTTTGTAGTGTTTCTATTTGTTGGCCTCGTGACGGGATGACAACTTAACCAGATGCACCTTGCCTCTTGTCCTTTGATACCCATAGATATCAGCGGGCATTGACTCAATCTTAAGAATATGCTTCTGATTTGCCATATATTGGTATATATTACCTATATTGAATGCTGTCAAACTAAGTGATAGATTGATCAGCCGAGTTAAAGAAGTTTTTGACAGAAGTCAACTTAAGCCAGTGTCTCTCAGTTCTGGTCCTCAGGACACCCTGCCCTGCATGTTTTACACATGTTTCTGAGTCAGATTATTGAACATCTTCATACAGTTCTTTGCAGCTTGTTAATGAGCCCTTTATTTCATTCAGGTGTGTTAGAGAAGTGTTGATTATAAAACATATGGTGCAGGGGATCCTGAGGACTGGAAGTGAGAAACACTGACTTATGCTATGATTATGGTTATTAACTTGGCTGAGGCATTGAAGTTGATGACTTTTCTTGTTTCAGTGTAAAAGCACAGTAAAGAAAATAAATCCTTTTGCAACATATATCAGGTTCTGCTAAATTAGGTGGTGATGTACAGACCAAAACAAAAGACAATTGACTTTTCAGCAAGTTGATAAAGTGTCAGTCCTAGAATCGGGTTTGGTGCTTCTTATGCTCCATGGATTCAATGCACTTTATTTTCTGTACAAATGATATGTATTATGCATTAGGTTATTTTCTATTGTAAGCATTGTCATTTGTTACCTTCATTCCGAGACCTTGGACTGAAACTGTGAGAAGCTTGTTTAATATTAAAATAACATACAGTATATATACAGAATTTATTAAAAACACAAACACAAATTTGAGATTTTTTGTTCTTTCCACAATTATCTACATGGGCTCTATCCAAGCACGGTTCCAGCCTTCTTTTTTAATTAGTTAAGTCTCTTTGAGTTACTGGCTCTGATATGCTGCCCCAACAGGTAGCTCAACAAACAAAGACCCAAACCTGGTTATTTTCACCACAGACAAGGTATGCAATATTTCCAGTCCTCCACCTCCTCTATCCAATCCCCTAGGACAGGGGTACAGCAAGGGCAGGCTTTAATTTAATGTATACATCCTTGTTCCAACACATCTGTCTCAAATTAATGAGTTGTCCAGAATCTCAAAGGTTGTTTGATTTTATTCAGGAGTGTTGAAGCAGGAATATATGGAAAACCTATTGGACTGCAGCCTTCTTAAGACCAAATTCAGTAGCCCTGCCCTAGAATTACTGTTGTATTCATTCCAATACCTCCTAAAATCCATTTTCCTTTTCTTTTGCTCAGTTACAGTTACATCCACAACTAGATGGAAGAGAGGCAAAGTGGATGAGCTCTTGTTTCATAACATATTAGGTTACCATAGCCTTGTTTGAATTGCAAATTAATGTTGCAGGGGAGTAAATAAAGTCAAATTGTTTGAAGTATTGGACCAGTTCTGTGAGACGATCAGCCAGAAAGACTGGGGGCCGGTGGAGAGAAGGCTAAGATGTCTTAAAGCGAGAAAAAATAATTATTCAAAAACAGGTTAACCCTTGCAAGTTTAATAAAAATATATTCTATGTTTTATTAAAAACCTGTGTATTTCATTTAAATTTGACATGGATAAATGTGCCATTTTCAAGTTTAGATAAATTAGACTTAATAAATTAAATGAAAATTTTTGATCACCTTCTTTATTCACTGTGTTAAAATTCTTTATTTAACCTGAAGAAGCTTTTTTTTTGTAACAAACTAATTACTGCAGTAGGAAGAATTATTCTGCATTAATCTTGCTAATTCTTGTGTGCTGTGTGTTTTGAAAGAATCAAGTTCACCTTCAATCAAAAATTAATTCT
Organism: Telmatherina bonti; assembly: GCF_933228915.1. Taxonomy (NCBI): domain Eukaryota; kingdom Metazoa; phylum Chordata; class Actinopteri; order Atheriniformes; family Telmatherinidae; genus Telmatherina; species Telmatherina bonti. The sequence continues at coordinate 25,890,434 of NC_136627.1, read as the reverse complement.
AAATTGAGTTATTTCAGACACAACACCTGATTAGTTCATGTTTCATGGCTGCAGGCTAAGATATAATCACTGTTGTCGGAAAGACTTACTTGTCTTTGCTTGCCCAGCTGGCCCATTATTCCACTTTCGCCCACCGGGGATAAAAGGTAAATTGGCAGGTTTAGGATGATGTCATGATGTTGTTTCTCTTTCATGGCATACACAAAAACAATTTTAAACGTTCCCCAAGTGTATGTTGTGCTTCAGCACACATTGTTATGAAAGGATGACTTAAAACATTTGTAGTTCAAAACAAGTTCAAAAACAAGAGACACTGAAAAGGTGTTGATTAAAAGAAAATAACAATAAAAGTCAACTTCTTATCACTTTTTTGTTATGGGGACTAAAAATCTGTTGAAAGTGATGCAGTTCAAATTTATTACTGTTATAATTATATCAGTTTTAGATTCAGTTTCAGTTTCAATGCAAACAGATCTTAACTGAAGGAAGTGTTTATGTAAGAATTAAACAGCGAAGAGTCATGCGTTACGTGGTTATAATGTACAACGCGCGGTCTAGAACGCTGCGATGTGCCAAACAACTATATACAAACATAATGCACACCAGCTGACATTAGCATGGCCATTGACCATGCTATAAGTAAGGATGGTGTTCTAGAGCAGTGTTTCTTAATCCTGGTCCTCGGGGCGCACTGGCATGCACATTTTATATGAAACTACTTTAACACACCTGAATTCAATGGGTCATTATTGTCAAACACATTCAATCGCATCTGCAGCATTCTTCTCTTTACAAAGAACTCTACTAACTTCAGCATTATTCCCAGCATAGAACTTTTGATGAGTTTTTTTTTTCTTCAGTATCTATTAGTCTCTGATGCTGCTGCCCCAAACATGGCTGCAATGCAGACTGCTCTTTTCATAATAGACTTGCAGAAGATATGCTACATGTGGATGCAGGCATTGAATGATCTTAAGTTCCTTGAGTACAGTCTGCTCTCTCCCTTCTCATAAAGGGCTAGTGTTTTGCATTTCCAATTAAGTCTGTTGTGGTGGGTTCTCTCCCAGTACTCCAGCTTCCTCCCATTGTCCAAACACGTGCATGTTAATTTAACTGATCATTTTAAATTCTCCCAAGGAATGAATATGAGTGTAGATGGTTATTTGTTCCTCTGTGTTGGTCCTGCGGCATCCTGTCCAGAGTGTGCACTGCCTCTCACCCAGTAATTGCTGGGATAGGTGCCAGCTTTCCAGTGACCCTGAATCAGTATTGTAAAAAGCAGAGAAAGAGGCGCTGAGTGGGTGTGGGCATTCTCATTGGCCCCCGGCTTGGTGCCTGTGCGTTGGGGTTTACCCCGGTGGATGAGAGGGTAGCTTCCCTCTGCCTTCGGTTGGGGGAACGAGTCCTGACTGTTGTCTGTGTCTATGCACTGAACAGCAGTTCAGAGTACCCAGGAGTGTTGGAGGGTGTTCCCTCTGTTCTCCCTTGTTCTGCTGGTGGACTTCAATGCTCACGTGGGCAATGACAGTGAGACCTGGAGGGGAGTGAATGGGAGGCTCAAGCAGAGCTTCAACCATGTCCCGAGTGTGGCGGGGGACATTGAATCTGAATGGGCTATGTTCCGTGCCACTAATGTTGAGGCGGCCAGCCTGAGCTGAGGCTGTAAGGTCGTTGCTGCCTGTTGCGGGGGTAATCCCAGAACTCGTTGGTGGACACCTGCAGTGAGGGATGTCGTCAAGCTGAAGAGGGAGTCCTATCGGGCCTTCTTGGCCTGTGGGACTGCAGCTGTCACCAAGGCAAAAACTTGGAGGAGTTCTGCGAGGCCATGGAGAACAACTTCCGGATGGCTTTGAGGCGATTCTGGTCCACCATCCGGCGACTCAGGAGGGGGAAACAGTTCTCCGTCAATGCAGTGTAGAGTGGAGATGGGGAGCTTCTGACTTCAACTCGGGACATTGTGGGTCCGTGGAGGGAATACTTCGAAGACCTCCTCAATCCTACCAACACGACTTCCGAAGAGGAGGCAGAGCTGGGGGACTCAGGGGTGGTTTGGTGGCCTCAGGATTGGGTCCCTGCTTTTTGCGGATGACGTGGTCCTGTTGGCGTCATCTAGCCATGATCTCCAGCTCTCGCTTGAGCAATTCGTTGCCGAGTGTAAAGCAGCTGGGATGAGAATCAGCACTTCCAAATCTGAGACCATGGTCCTCAGCCGGAATAGGGTGGATTATCTTCTCCGGGTTGTGAGTGAGGTTCTGCCTCAAGTGGAGGAGTTTAAATATCTGAGGGTCTTGTTCACGAGTGAGAGAAGGATGGAGCGTGAAATCGACAGGCGGATTGGTGCGGCGTCTGCAGAAATGTGGACTCTGTGCTGATCTGTCGTGGTGAAGAAGGAGCTGAGCCAAAAGGCAAGGCTCTCAATTTACCAGTCAATTTATCCTCTTACCCTCACCTACGGTCATGAACCATGGGTCGTGACCGAAAGAAATAGATTTCGCATACAGGTGGCTGAAATGAGCTCCCTCCGGAGGTTGGCCGGGCTCTCCCCTAGAGATAGGGTGAGAAGCTCGGTCATCCGAGAGCGGCTCAGAGTAGAGCTGCTGCTCCTCTGCATTGATAGGACGGGTTGAGGTGTTCTGGGCACATCCATGTGGGAGGAAACGCCAGGGAACACCCAGGACACGCTGGAGGGATTATATCTCCCGGCTGGCCTGGAAACCCTGTGGGATCCCCCGCAGAATTGGCAATTGTGGCTGGGGAGAGGGAAGTCTAGGCTTCCATGTTTAGGCTGCTGCCCCTGCGACCCAACCTCGGATAGGTGGAGGGGGATAGCTGGATGGATGGATGGATAGCTGGATGGGTGGCATGTGAATTAAATTTCAGTCTGTTGTTATCTTGTTTTTGGATTTGCTTACAATATTTAGCTTCTCATTTTCTTGAACTTCACTTACAAACATTGAGCTAACATTTCTTTATCTTCTTCAGACACACCACTTTCATTATTTCTCTTGGTAGCTTTGGTCCAAGATTGATTAAAAAAAAAAAAAAAAAAAAACTTAATAAAGCTATTTGTTATAAAAACATTTTTTTCCTTTTGCCACAATCAGTAAAATAATGAGAAAATCTGTCTTCAGATCCATAAAAGATAAAAAAAGAAAAAAAAAATTTCCAATCTTTTTTATCTTGTTTCTTTTTTTATTATCTCTCTCTCTCTCTCTCTCTCTCTCTCTCTCTCTCTCTCTATATATATATATATATATATATATATATATATATATATATATATTTTTTTTTTTTTTTTTTTTTTTTTTTTAAAATTCGGCATTGTTTATCATACAATAACTCAAATACCAACATCTGCTTCTTTCATTATAGTTTTCCAAATACATGTGAGTAGCTCATTTTTAAATGTATTTATTGTCTCTTCTGTCCTAATCCAGTTGTACTTTTTCTGTTATTCCTCTTGTCCTTGCTATAGTCATTATAAATAGCAAAAAACTAGCAAATGATTACTGATATTATTAATCACTTACCCACTCGTGGTTTAATTTGTTATACATTTTAAACTGGAATACGTGTCTTCTAAATAAATAAAGACCCAGCACTACTGGGGGTCACTTAGGGGGTGAGGGACATCAGGCAATTGTTCAATAATAACACAAAGAAAGGAAAATGCATCAGCTGTCAGATGGCAAGAATCAGTCATATTCAGCAGCCAGAATGATTCCAGTAATGTTAAGAGATATGGCAAGACAGCAACTGCTGCATCAACACATGGATTAAACTATATCCGACTCATCCTTACTGTAGTGGGTCGAGTAGTGCAGTAAGTTAGTTATGTTTTACCATTATTTTTTGTGTAAAATCAAATAAAAACAAAATACAATGATTTGCACATAATTTTTAACCTATAATTAAAGGAAGACAAGACAAGATATTTAATATTCAAACTCATTAACTTTATTTTTTGTTTACAAATATTCATTTATTTTAATTTTGATGCCTGCAGCACACTCCAACATTTCAACACAATACCTTCAAGAAAAAGGAAATATTGTTTGTCAGTGATAAGGATCTTAGCCTACCTCCCCTTCCTCCGGTGTGTCACACGCAGGAGCATATTAAGTGGATAAGAACACCTGTATGGCCTGAGGCAGTGCAACATGCTACATGTAATAATCCTTTTGTTTCATAATTTCTGGTGCTCTGTTTTCTTGCCTGTAGGATTTGTCTGATAATGATAAGTAAAATACCCAAATGGCTTGTTCATTACACCACAGGAGAATAGTTTATGCAAGTTTTATGTAGAAAGAGAACTAAAAAAAACTAATTGAATTAAGAAATAAGCTTTATAAAATGGATTTTATTTGTGTGTGCACTTGTATTAGGTATGTGAGGACACAAATATGTTCTTGCTTCCTTTTTGGAGACCCATCATAAGATAAATTTTAAGAATTTGGCTTCTTTTAAAAGGAAAGAAATACTTGTTTAAAATGAAAGAAATAGTATTTTTGTTAAAGGTAAAAAGATCAATAGGAAATATGTCAGAGTAATGTCCTCTGAAATAATGGAAACAAAGATGTGTGGGTTTACCACAGAGAAAAAAATGCATGCAATCTAGCTTAGCAGCCCCAGGTGTTACTTGTCTACTGTGTGCCTCATCATATCAATGAAGGATGAGTAAATCCTACTCAGGCATAACACTGCGATATGATACAACTCATGTCTTTCTCCGTTATGATCAAGTGCCCATTCTAGCTTCTTGTTATTGTTATTACATGCTGTGAAACCGGGAGGGGGGTTGTTCTTTTCCATCGATCAGAAGCCCAGGGGGAACTATGTCAATCTGACACCTTTCGTCTGAGACTGGGACTGTTATGTTTTTACAGTTATATAAGCTACAGTATAGCATCTCTGACTTGACACCAGAAGTGCGTTTAACGTTTCTCAGTTATTGAGTGTTGAGTTGGTGTCTGAGCTGGGTATGTACTGGTTTTTATGTTCTATCTTTTTCTTTCTTTTAAATAATTTGGTTAATATTTCATTTAAACAATTTCATATCTATATTTGCGAAAATTTTATATGTGTGTGGATTCTCCAAGGGATTATCTTTTGATGTAAACATGTGTATGATGTGCTATAGGATGAATGTTTTTTGGATGAGATCCGTTGATCTTTGTCCGTCTTGGAGAGGGCGCAAGCTTGTGCTTTTGGGTCTCCTATGGAATGTTTTTTTCTCTTATGAATCCAATCAAGACCAGACATCAAGACAATGTCAAATAATTCCCAGTACTATGTCCCTGCCTGTGCTGGAGAAAACAGGGGACATAATGTTGGGGGGGCTCTTCTCCCTTCATGACACAGTGGTGGAGCACAGTCTATCTTTCACATCCTCACCTCCTCCCACAGAGTGCACCAGGTAAGCTGATTTCTCTTTGTCTTTGATAGATGTACCAGCAAAACAAATAAAGATTAGCAATACCTGCTCAGCATTATAAAAAAAATAACATTGTCTCAAATTTCATCTCATCTTAATCTAGATTTAATTTCCGCACTTTCCGTTGGATGCAAACAATGATTTTTGCTATTGAGGAAGTCAATAGAGACGGCAAACTCCTTCCAAACATCACACTTGGTTATAAGATTTATGACTCATGCAGCACCCCGTATCAGGCTTTGAAGGCTGCCATGGAGTTAACGGGAAGTGAAAAGGGTTTAGCGGTTGAAGGAGTGACCTTGAATAAAGGCACCTGTCATGGAACTGTACCAGTGGTTATAGGAGATGGTGGCTCTTCTCAGTCTCTCGTTGTGGCTCATTTCCTAGGAGTGTTCCACGTGCCACAGGTAAATCATTGCTGTGATAAAATGCTGTGCTCTTTTAGCAAAGACAAAAATATAATTTTGGATATTGTAACTTAAGACCATATATCATTTTTACAGGTTAGCTATTTCTCCAGCTGCGCCTGTCTCAGTGACAAAAAGAAATTTCCTGCCTTTTTGAGGACCATGTCCAGTGACTTGTTCCAGGTTAGAGGCAGCTGAAGCCACGTTTTATTAAATGTTATTATTTGTTTCTCTTTCACATCTTTTTAATCTTCCTCTGTCCAGGTAAATGCACTAGTGCAGCTTGTCAAACATTTTGGCTGGACTTGGGTGGGTGTGATCGCAGGTGACGATGCCTATGGTCGTGGGGGTGCAAACATCTTTGCAGATGAGGTTGGTCACACACCAGTTGAAAGACAATTTAATCACAATGCTGGTCACATTTTTTATTTAAAGTGGCAGTTATGTAACATATAAAGCTGTTGTGGATTCTTGTTATGCTTTGTTTTAGGTCACAAAGTTAGGTGCTTGTGTTGCCCTTCATGAGATAATTCCAAAGAACAGAGCCCAGGCTGGGATTTCAGCTATCATTTCCAACATCCAGTCATCTGGGGCTAAGGTGATTTTAGTGTTTGCTGTGGAACAAGATGCAGCAGCGTTGTTTGATGAAGCACTTAGGTATGATACCTTCTTTTGGATAATGGATTTGGATGGGATTTTGTTTTTTAAGTTTAGGTGCCTCTTGTGTTTTTCAATAGAAAATGATGTCATCTGTAAATACATTTCTTAAATTTAGAGGTGGACTCTCTGGGATACAGTGGTTGGCTAGTGAAGCTTGGAGCACAGCTGCTGTCCTCTCCACCCCCAGAAAGTACCACCACATCCTTCAAGGTACGATGGGATTTGCCATTCAGCGAGCACAGATCCCTGGACTGCGAGATTTTCTACTTCGTTTGAACCCCAGAAGCCCAGATGCCCATGAAAACCCCTTCCTGGTACCATTTTGGGAGGAAGTGTTTCAGTGCAGTCTGCATGTGCAGGCTAATGGTCATCAACATGAAACTAAGGGCAGACCTTTTTGCTCTGGAACAGAAGAACTCCGAAACATTACAAATATATATTCAGATGTGTCACAGCTAAGGATTTCCTACAATGTCTATAAAGCTGTGTATGCTGTTGCTCATGCACTGAAAGCCATGAGGAGCTGTGCAAAAGGCGAAGGACCATTTCCTCGGCATACCTGTCCAGATGCAGGCAATATTCAACCATGGCAGGTACCATTTTATCTGTTTACTTTATTTATAATCATGACTTACTTTACCATGACTTGATCACAAGTATTCTGCCTTTTAGCTACTTCACTACATAAAACAAGTGCAATACTTAACCTTATCTGCTGATGAAACCAAGTTTGATGAGAATGGTGACCCTGCAGCCATATATGACTTGGTTAACTGGCAGATGACACCAAGTGGAGAAATAGAATTTGTCACTATTGGCAAATTTGATGAGACAGCCACAACTGTAAATCAAAACCTTCAGATCCAGGAACAGAAGATTCTGTGGAATGGAAACCAAACCAAAGTAAAGACTTTAACACTTAAACAATATTTTGTGGTTCTCAGTATATCTTGATTGACTGATAATAGTATCACATAACACGACCAGTTTAGTTGGGGTTTGCTCTTTTGCTAAGGTTCCCTTGTCAGTATGCAGCACCATTTGTCCCCCAGGCACCCGCAAGGCAATCAGACCGAACTTCCCTATATGCTGCCATGATTGTGTGGCTTGTACAGCTGGGGAGATTAGCAATCAGACTGGTGAGAAAAGGCCATTTGGCCACATTATGTTTAAAACCAATCTGCTGTCTGAAAGTACAGTGAGTACAGCTAAACCTTTTTCTTCTTCCTTTTTTTTAGATGCCATAGAATGTGTGCAGTGTCTACCAGAATATTGGTCCAATGCTGAGAGGATTACCTGTATCCCCAAACAGATAGAGTTCCTCTCTTTTAGTGACGCAATGGGCATTGCTCTAATGGCTATTTCTATCATTGGCTCTCTCAGCACATTTTTTGTGGTCTTTGTATTCTTCTGTCACAGAAACACTCCCATTGTCAAAGCAAACAACTCTGAGCTTAGCTTCCTGTTGCTCTTCTCTTTGACATTGTGCTTCTTGTGTTCATTGACCTTTATTGGCCAGCCTTCCAAGTGGTCCTGCATGCTGCGTCACACAGCATTTGGAATCAGTTCCGTCCTCTCTATCTCTTGTATCTTGGGAAAAACAATGGTTGTTCTAATAGCCTTCAAGGCTACACTTCCAGGCAATAAAATTACAAAGTGGTCTGAACCTGCACAACAAAGAAAAATCATAGCTTTTTGTACTCTGGCACAGGTAAAAACTTCTTGTGTTTTGTGAGCATTAAATAACTAATGGTTTTATTGATATATTTGAGTAAGACATGTTTCTTTATATGCAGGTAATCATCTGCACAGTCTGGCTGGTTGTTGCACCCCCAACTCCACAGCAGCTGATGCCACGTGAAAGTGCTATTATCATTTTGTTGTGTGATGAAGGTTCAAAAATGGCTTTTGCTTTGGTCCTGGGCTACATTGGCTTTCTGGCATGCCTCTGTCTCATTTTGGCGTTCCTGGGGAGGAAACTTCCGGACAACTTCAATGAAGCTAGACTCATCACTTTTAGCATGGTAATTTTCTGTGCTGTATGGGTAGCATTTATTCCTGCATACATTAGCTCTCCAGGAAAATATGCAACAGTCACAGAAGTGTTTGCTATGCTGGCCTCCAGCTATGGACTTCTGGGCTGCATCTTTGCCCCAAAGTGTTACATAATCCTAGTCAAGCCAGAAAAGAACACAAGAAAACACCTGATGTCCAAACCTTCTGGGAAATTTTAGAACATTACATTTCTTGCTTGCACATTTTATTAACATACTTTTACTTTATATCAAAGTGTGGATGTTTGTGTCAAACTAGTGGTGGTACTACAGTTTTACCAGCAGATAGCAGTAATGTTCTATGCATATCATCTTTGAATATATAACTATAAGTAAAGAAACACACAATAATGATGTCTCACACCAAAATCCTTACCAGGACGTTTCCTTGTGTATTTCATAAACACACATGCACCACTACAAGTCAATCATACAGTCAGAGATATACAGAAAACTTCCATGTACGTTCATGACAATTGGTCTACATCCTCAGTGTAAATTTGAATGAAATCTCAGACTCATGTCTGACTGGGATTCAGCAGCAGTGTCCATGCTTATTTGACTTAAGACAGAGTGATGAGACCCAGAGCCTCTGAGGTATGCCGTGTAGACATCCTAGCCGTCATTGGTTAATTGAATCCTCATACACCAGAGGCCTTTATACATAAACATCACGCCTGCCTGTTCCATACAATAACAAACTAAAATGTCGGACATTTTCCTGACTCTCTCAGCTGCTCTTTGGATAAAATATATTACCCAGCACTGATTGATCTGCTTTTCCTCCCTGGGCAAATGAACACACTGGAAAATGAAGAGACTATAGGTCTCTGACGTCCAAAAGAGACAGACCGGTGGAAAGTGTTTCAAATGGACTAAAGTGTTTTACTGATTATCAGTCTGACTATAATTTACTTTAATTTCCAGTGTGGACTCTATGCATACTGTGCATTTGATGCCTCTTCGTCCTTTACAAATTACCACTAACATAAGGCAGCAAATTGATTCCTCTTTGTGCAATGCCTTTCTGATTATTTCATCACATGGCTATATTTGCTTGATTTAATCAAGGAAACTAGAATGGATAATCTCCATTTTATGGTTAAATAATTAATAGGGTTTGAATGATAAAAACTGTGTGACATTTCTTCAGTGACATAAATAGACCATGAAATAACAGACAGACTTAAAAGGAAATGCGTCATGTGAAAACCAAATATTTGGCTGAGTGTCTGCAGAGAAAATTAAATTTTAAAAAACGCAAACAAAAGCAGTGCTTCGTCTTATGTAGTCTATCTTCATTTTAGAGTCCAGATGTTTACTAGGTAAGTCAAGTTTGTTTGGAGTGATTCAAAGTGCTTTACAGCCACATTAAAACATTAGAAAATAAGATGCATAATATAAAATTTAAAAAAAGAAAAGAAAGAAAAACAAGATTACATAAAAGCTATTAAAAACAGGATCAAATTTTTAAAACATTTAACCTAAAAGAAAAAGCAGATTTAGAATTTTGAATAGTAACTACTAAATGCAATGCAGCTGAGAACAGCAGGGTCTTTCACCAGTGTTTTCAGCAGATCTGAGGCTTTCTGGGTGTTTGTTTGAGACATGTGGAGCATAGAAGCTGAATGAAGATTATCCATGTCTTCTTCTGACTTCAGTAACTGATAAAAGACTGGATCCAGATGACCTGGGGGGTCTGGTAGGTTCATAGTGGGTCAAGAGGCCTCTGATGTATTTTGGTCTCAAACCACTCAGAGTTTTTAGACCAGCAACAGAATTTTAAAGTCTATCTCCTGGCAGACAGGCAGAAAGTTTGAAGACCACAGAGCTGGACTGATTAGGTCAATTTTCTTGGTCTTGGTGAGGACTCAAGCGACATTTCTTGGTTCTGAATGAGCTGCATATGTCTAAGTGGTTTTCTTGGTAGACCTGTAAAGACAGCTTGATTAAAAATAATCAAGCTGACTAAAGATGAGAGCATGGACTATTTTTTTTTTTTTCAGGTCCTGCTATGACATCGGAACTTTCACCCCCAATATAGCGGGCTGAACTTGTGATACCCTAATATGTCTTTGAAAATTTAGGTCTAAATCCATTACTACACCCAGATTTCTGGCCTGGTTAATGGTTCAGACAGAATGAAGCTTTGTGGTGAGTTTTGATCAATTTGTTTTGTTTTTGTTTAACTAAAAAAGTTTCGGCACATTCAGTCATTAATCTCTTTGATGCATTTGCCAAGGACTGGTACAAGGCCTGATGGCATTGTAACATAAATCTGCAAGTTGTCTGCATAGTTATGGTAACTAATGTTATTGTTCTTTTTGACCAGTGCTATAAGGAGCATGTACATCCTTATGTACATGTACATAAGGAGCATGAACTACACGTTGTGCAAAAAATTAAAAAAAATTAAAAAATAATAATAATAATAAACATAAAGTCATATTTAAGCACTAATTTTATTAAGTCAGGCCAGCAAATAATTCAAATAAATGAATAAAAATGAAAGGTAATATACCAGTTACTCAAAAATGTCACATGGAGAGTCTTTCTATCTTTTTACCAAGTAAGCAGCTAAATTAAAACTGACATTACAAGCGACTCTACAAATAACAAATCTAACATGTATAATGCAGCATAATAATGCAGTGCTGTATTAGTTACTGTATTAGTTACTATGGCAAACGTAATGGCATTAGAGTAACTTTATAGTACAATAATTGTAACATGCTGACGTACTTGTCAGCACTTGCAATTGATCTGTTAAAGCACTACAACATACTTCTTCTGTTAAGGTGGATATAATGTCAGGTGTATTTGTGTGTTATGTTGACTTGAGAGAGGGAGAGATGCAGACCAGAAACATCTAAAGAAACTGAGCAAACAGCTTTAACAGGCTGTGGCAGAATGTAATATGTTAGAAGATGCCTTACAACAAAGTCAAGCAAAATTTATTGTGTGGTACTGCAAAAAGGAAATGAATCCCCGATGTCCCCTGTGCACTCCATACTTCTGCCCCCATCACCTTTTTTCCCAACTTATTTATTTCAAATTTAGGTTTATAGTTATTTATACATGGTTACATTTTATTGATTGGAACAAATTCATAAGGTATAACAATCAAACTGTTATCCACTTCTTGTACTTGTGGAAGCGTTTTGTCTTTACAGACAGTTTCCTAGAAATATAATATATCCTGTTGCATCAGTTGGTTAAACCGGTGTGACTGAAAAGTGTGTAGCAGCAGGTGCAGATTTTCATCATAACTTCATTTTTCTTCTCCAGCATTGTAAATGCACCTCTGTCATGGCTGACATGGATGAATACAGATTGGGGGAAAAAAAATAATATGATGAAGTAAAGTGAATGATATTAGTTCAAAATTCTCTATTCATGATGATGTTTTGTTTAACCCTAATCCTGGCTCCCTCTTAAGGCCAGACCTTTTCACGTTGCTTCTTCTTTCAGCTATTATGTTAAAAGAATGGGAGCTGGAAAGGAGATGGGCGCCATAGAAACCGCTGCAGGAACTAATGACTCTATCATAATAATACCATTCACCAGAGAACATGTGGTCGCCTTCCTTATATAGATCAGAAAATAATTAGAAGGTTTAAAAAAAAAATCCCCTTGATTTTTTTTGTTTTGTTTTGTTTTGTTTTGTTTTGTTTGTCATATAAATCAGCATGTTGATCGGATTAGGTGCAAAATTCATCATGGTATTGTAAATGGGTGGGCGGATAAGAAATGTGATGACAGAAATAAAGTTTCCAGTACTGAATAAAATGTGCAAAGGGCAAATATTTCTCATTCTGTGCAACACACACATGGGTTGTTATCAGTGTTGGCCTCACCACCTAATGAAACTAGCCTTCATTCTATACATATTAATTTTTACAAAATACACACAGACAGTATTAATAACTTACATATAAATAAAACAAGGCAGTTGTTTGTCATAAAAGTGTCAAATGCAATTAATGCAAGTATGCACATAGTTTGTTTATTAAAGTATTGTATGCACTTTTTTATGACTGAATGTTCTCACTGTCCAGTTTTTAGGAATTTTAATTGCTTTCTAGGTTCAAAAGAACTTTAAGTCTGATGATAGAACAGAAAGCTTTGACTTAAAGCCAAAAACAAACTCCACTGCAAATGTGACTCTTGCAATGGACTAATGGATAATTGCATAAAGACCACCCAAGCAGTACACATGATCAGGTTGAGATTAGTTTGGCTTGATTGAAGTCATTAGGATGTTTCCCTCCCATGACGGCCAAAAGGAACCAAAGAAGTAGTAATAGTAAAAAAAAACAAAACAAAAAAAAAAAACTATATGAACCAATCATAGACATTGTTGCACATAATGATCTCAAGTTGACAATGATGAAAAAAGATAGAATTAAACACAGAGACTAGATCAGCACCTAAGGAATTAGGGTTGAAATCACTGAAGTAGACATGATTTAAGGAAACATAAATTATAAAGTTTTAAATATGGCTATTTGTTTATCCAGTCATCATACAGAGATAAAAAAGTTAATATCTTACACCAGGGGTTTCAGTGTCTTATAGTGAAGATTAAAAAGGCTATTTTGTCAGAAGAACAACCTGTACTGGAATTCAGCTGTGGGACAAACATAACAAACCAGCTTCTCACCTGATGTAGAATGAAAAGCTACCCTGACCACTGTGTGTCTGCTGGCAGAAGATACGACACAAAGCTGATTCCAAGCAATGTTTACCTCAGAACACGGGACCAAAGAAATGGTTTCACAAAAGAAGGTCGCCTGCAAAAGAAAAAGCAGAATAAAACTCCATTGGAATTCTTTCCAAAATGATTTAGTATGGTGCTACACTTTCCCAAAGGTTTGCAGTTGTGGCACGGAGCTGTGGCCAGTATATCCGTTTTGCATATTGCAGAAGAAAGGAAACCCACCTGCAGGGGAATCAGCCAGTGTGGTCGTATTTGGACCAGAATCACTCGGACAAACAACGCTTTCTTGTGTTTCTATGAAAACACAAAAGCAAGTATGGGACGCAACACAGGGAACAAACATATTTACACTAGACTCATTATAAAGCAATGTCATTTAGTCTGGCCTTTTTCCTTCATAAAAAAAAAAAGAAGAATCATGGGCATTTCACATAAATGTAATGGTATTATAATTTAAAATGATAAAAAAAAATCATACTTTAATTGTCAAAGAATTAAAAAAGATAACTAATGCTGCAGCATAAGTTAGACATATAGTAGACCTACATATGAATGTCATTAGGTGTAAGAGCGACTCTCCAATCACTAGAATGTGGTTTTTATCATTAAGATCATAATTCCATTTATTTCCTGGCATTCCTGCAAGCTTGGAGGAACACCCAAAGCACTACACCTGCCGTCCACTGGGACGACAAAGAGTTAATGAAACCTCTGAAAGTACACTGGCTTTGTTGCACCACATCAGAACTCTTTGTTTGTATTGTCTCATATAGTGTACTATGTGTTTAAACTGCATATTTAAAATGATTCATCTACAGTTCAGAGTCAATTTGCTTTACTTTTTTTCAAATTTTGTTTTTTAAGATGTTTTTTTTTTTTTTTTTTAAATGCCATATCAGGGTTTACATAATGCAAATATACTCTTGGATGAATACATGACTTTTCAACCTTCATTTTTCTATTTTACAAAAACTAAGCCAAAATGCCAAATCATTAAGTGAAAACTTAATGTATCCTTACAGCTTCTACAGTAAAAAAAAAAAAAAAAGAGGGTAAGTAGCAGCCAGTGGATCAACTGTACTTCACTGCCCAATCATTTCTGTGAAGTTTGCTTTTTGGGAGCTTGTGTGTGAATACCAAGGAGGAAAGACATCAATAACCTTAGCGAAGCAAACGCTGCAAACGCTGCTCATCCTGGATGGTTTACAAGAGCCAAACTGTCAATCACACTGTAATCCTACAGTAAATCAGACACCCCCACCCCAAAAAAAAAAAAACAAAGGCGACATGACAGAGTCCACCAACCTCTGCATGCTAAATATTAAAGTTAATGAAAAAATTTGAATTAGTGCAATTCTAAAAGAATGAACCAGTATAACATGTTCAAAAAGGCTTGCAGGAGAGCTCTTAGAGTTTCCATGTTAAGCCTTACAAGGGAAAGTTGACGTACTTTTTGAAAAAGAAAAGTATCCTTTGGAAGACTAAGAATGGCCAACAAAGACAAACTATTTCTCTGTTAGTTGTGAAATGTCAGATGATGATATCATGTGAGGAAGTGGGTCTCCTTTGTGCCAAAGGTGACCTGTTCATTCACACATGTAAAGTTCACTTCTTGCTGGTAACAGGCTGTATGGGAGAGGATTCTTTTTTCTCTTCACTTTTATCACCTCTGAAAATGATAACATCTGTAGCTGTTCAAGGAGTTTTTGCAATCTCTGGACCTGAATACTCTATATTGTGGGGACATTTTAGGTTCAAAGGGGATGCAGTTTTGCATATGACGAGTGGTATAATATCATGACCTGGTATAATATCAGAACTCATCTGCAAACAATCACATTTCATTTCTGAACCGCTTATTCCAATTCAGGGTCACGGGGAAGCTGGAGCCTATCCCAGCTGGCTTTGGGCGACAGGCAGGGTACACCCTGGACAGCTTGCCAGCTTGCCAGTCCATCGCAGGGCCACACAGAGAGACGAACAACCACTCACGCTCACACTCACTCCTAGAGGCAATTTAGAGTAACCAATTAACCTTATCATGCATGTGTTTGGATGGTGGGAGGAAGCTGGAGTACCCGGAGAGAACCCACACATACACGGGAGAACATGCAAACTCCACACAGAAAGGCCACTGACCAAACCAGCCAAGGATCGAACTAGCGACCTTCTTGCTGTGAGGCCACAGTGCTAACCACTGTCCCACCGTGCAGCCGCAAACAATCACATCTGTGAAACTTTTGCTCCATAGATTTGAAATGGCTCATCATGGATAACACATAAGCAAATACATTTTCATTTGAAATACAAAGATATTGCTCATTAAACTGATCTTCATTTTCATTTGGATGAAAGATCATCTGCTCCTGTGGGCCTGATTAAGTTGTCCAGAATTCCTTCATGAGAAGTCAGTTTCTTATGAGCTCAGACTTAGATTAATATGAGCCAGAAAGGTTCCCAGTCCAGGGAATATTGGTCTTTATCACTCTTTTTCAGAGTAATATCATCTCAGCTGATAAGAGATGTTATGATGAGCTGTAATCAAACTTGTTGCCAGTCCACATTCACATTCTTCCTGTAACAAAGCCTGAAAAAGAAATGAGAAGATATTCTGTATGTGTACCAGATATACTTGTCACAAAATCCAGATAATCAAACATAACAAAGAAGACATCAAACATTCATATTGCATCTATATTTATCAGTTTTATTGTTTTCAAAAACTATGCAAGTATTAATTCTTGGAAGGTTAAATTTGATCCGTATTTTAAATTCACCTGTATTACTCAAGAATTTCATAGCTCAATTAGTATGTATTCATACCCATCTAAATTTTTTTTAGACATTTGTTTGTTTGTTTTTTGCTTTATTTAGTTCTTTGGCCATATACATGTTTTATATTATAATATTTGGTTTCAAATGAAAAACTGTTTAAATTTACTCATAATGATCTATGGGGTAAGATTATCGCCTGAGTATAGTGATTATCGTTAGAGTGCAACTACCCAACAAAATAACGTTGGATTTCTCTTGGCATCATTTACTATTGTGGCATATTGGGTGTTACAAAACGATATATATATATATATATATATATATATATATATATATATATATATATATATATATATATATATATATATATATATACACACACACACACACACGTGCAGGACACAAAAAGACAAAATAGTATCAACACTTTTACGATCAGACATCACAGCATGCTTGGTATTATACAGAACATACACCTGAGTTCCCCTGAATGATTCAATTTACCCTGGAATCCCAAATCTACCAAAATCATAAGCTTCAGACATTTCATCTGTCACAACAGCTCAGCTGCCACCCATATCTGCAGCATCGCCGGGCATTGTGTGGAAGAGCAGCAGGAAGCTTATAGCTGAAACAGAGGATAAATAGCGCACCTGTGCAATAGAGAAGATTAAATTAAAAAGACATTGACAATTAACAAAATTGACTAGTTATGATGCCAGTTGTAGCTACTAAATAAAAAATCACAACCAAAAAATATATTTTTTTTTTAATTTATTTTTTTTTCACATTTATTTTAGCATGTTGAATAAAGCTAGTTAAACTACATTATAGTCATTATGCTCAACAAAGTAGGCAGCAGCTCAAGCTTATTTCACCCCACTCCTTCTCCGCAGGCTGTCAACCAGTCAGCCAGACCCTAACGGCATCCAGTGCTTTTTACAATCACACTACTTACTTATGTTCATATTTACAAATGTAAAGATATACAAAAATCTCTCTGTCAAACAGAAACAAACTAGGGAAAATTAAAAGAAAAAGAAAAAGAAGCTAATTTAGTGTTATTGTCCATTCAAAGGATTTTATTTCCTTCTGTGTTCTTTTATTTAAAATTGACTTCTTGTACAATTATTTGTCATTATTTCATCACCCAATCAATTCCACTACTTCCATCTATGCCATCATATGCAGCTGTACACTTGTATGTTTTTACAATGTCCAAATAACATGAATATAGTTTTGTTTTGTTTTTGTTTTTTTCAATTTAAGAATAGTGTATTCTGATCAAACAAAATTTGTATTTTTTATCATTCCAGAAAAGATTACATTTAATAATTCTTTCAATTTTCGCCAAAGCAAAAAGTATATTTATCATCTGCAAACAATATTATTTCAGACTATATGTTACAAAAGTCATTTATGTAAACAATTTTGGACTTGAAGCTGTTCCACAAGTAGTTTCCAAGCATGAAGAAGAATTTTATCAAATTATTAGATTTAAAAGAAATCTGAGCAGCCCGAGGGAGCTCATGTGAAGCCTGGGATTACTTAAAAACTTAAGATACACAAGTCAGGAGGTGTCTTCCTGTGTGGAAGCAGTGTAACACTGTGCTGTAATATGTGTGACAGTATGACTGAAAAACACAGTGTCTTTACACCAAAAGTAACAAGCATATTAGATTTTATGTTTGCCGGTTATTAAGTTATTCTCACCAGACCCCAGAGTTGCTGCCACAAAAATGAAAACTGAGGAGCATCAACAACAATAAACGACATTGTGGTTTAACAATATAAGTTTGTCAAATGAATTCTTTGTCCAGTTATGCAGTCCTGGCCGGTAACAAGAGTAACTGTGTGATATTAGACGGATGACTCAATTATACTTCATTTCCTCCACTGCATACATCATTACCATAAGCCAAAAGTACACTAGGTGGTTTTTAAAAACAGAATATCAACACATGAAAATGATTTAAAAAAAAAAACAAAAAAAAAAAACATGGACATTGAACATGACACCAGGAAAGAACACACAATGACAGAAGTTCATGCATGACTCATTTTTAGATTTTTTTTTTTTTTCTTTAGCATCTTACATTTTTACAACGAAGTATTAGGGCCATAATGAGAAAAAAAAGTAGTGTTGGATTATTATTTATCACCTGCTTCACTAGAGAATAAAGTCAAAATGATGAGATTAAGGTCAAAATGACAAGAATAGAATAAACTCAACTTTATTTATAAAGCCCTTTAAAACAACCAGAGTTGAAACAAAGTGCTGTACACAATCAGCAAAAATAAAAACAGAACAAAACAGTACAAATGCAAATAAATAACAAAAAAAAACAAGAGGTCATACAAGGAATACGGAATTAAAACAATAAAACAAACTAAATAAATAGTAAGTAAAAACCAACAATAAAAACAAGGCACACAGACCGGAAACTGTCTTACGTTGGGTTAAAAGCCAACGAATAAAAATGGGTTTTAAGATGAGTTTTAAAAATGGACAGGGAGGAGGCTTGTCTAATGTGGAGGGGAAGCTCATTCCACAATTTTGGACCAGAAACAGAAAAAGCTCTGTCCCCCCTGAGCTTCAGTTTGGACCTCGGTATGTCCAGGAGCAGCAGGTCAGCTGAGGCACCGGTGTTGGGCCTTAAAGTCAAAATACAATTTCAAGAATAAAACTGTAATGATGAGAATAAAGTTCAGATACAGTTTCAAGAATAAAGTCAAAATACTGACATTAAAGTTGAGTCTTCAATATGAATTTGAACAGCTTTACTCAATAAAACACAATGCTTTGCGTCAGTGAGCTAATGACCTTGTACTTCAGAGCAGGTTTTTAGCAACAAGGAGATTCTTTCCCTTTTAGCACACAAACACAGCATTTTAATAAGTATTTGTACTTTGAAGAGACTGTGTCAGAAACTGCAACTTTTCAGGAGGAAAAGCGACACCGACTTTGAAGACGTGGATTCCTGCTTTCACAGAAGGTACGCTCGTACCTGGAATACAGTCGCCCTGTCATTTTTTTTTTTTTTTTTTTTTTTTTACTTTATTCTCATTTCGACGTTATTCTCAACATTTTGACTTTAATCTTAAAATTGTATTTCGACTTTATTCTTGTCATTTCGACTTTAATCACATCATTTCCACATTATTTTCTAGTAAAGCAGAGGGGGAAAAAATCATCTGACATATATTTTTTCCCATTGTGGCCATAATACTCAATCGTACATTTCACTGTAGGTTTAAATCTTCTCAATTTTAAACTTCAACCTAGCTGCCAGTGCACTTGTATAAGCAGGAAATAGGTGGAGGCCACCAATTACAACATGCCCTGCCTGATAAACAGTTCCTGGATTTGATTTACCATCAGCTGGGTAGAGCTCCCGTCCATCCCATCTTTCATATATGCATCATATTGAAGAGACTGCACCTATTGGAGAAAGCCTAATGATGAACAAAGTATGAAGAAAAATTGGTTTCATGAGTAGTGACCATGACAGCCAGATAAAAGTAATGACTCTAACAGGAGATTAGCCAAATGCATCTGATGTGCTCTCTTGTGCTTTCATCTCACACCTTGTTACCCTCAGTAACATGCCTTTTGGGCGGTCGCAGGTTATTTCTTGCTAAATCAAACAAAGAGAGAGGAAGACAACACATCTGATCCTCAGTAATCACTACCACAAGGGAGGAAAGTGCAATTGCTTATCAGGAGAGAATTGTTATTGAAGAGAAAGGATAAAGGATACAGTATTACGCCGTTAACACAGTAACACCAATGTGTTCATTCAGATTAACAGAGATACACATTCAAAAGCCATAAAATGTCAATGAAATTTCCAACTCCAAAATTAGGTGCAGACACATCCAATCATGTCAGATTGTATACAACTACACACACGTTTGTGACTGCATACCATGAATTAATTGTATGTTTTAAAGCTGCCAGTTTAACCTCATACATCAGCATTTAAAGACATGCTGGGGTGTAAGTCAGCATGTAAAAGTGCCTCTGTAGATGTACAGTGAAAGCTGGGGTAGATTAAAGAGGCATATTAACAATGAAAGGGTTAGAAGAGGGAAAAGAGAGCTGTCATCTTCAGAAGCAGACCCTGTCAGCTGCAAGTGCTCATCCAATTACACCACAAGTGTCCTCTCTTCCTGTCCTCTCATTTTTCATGTGCTCTTCACTTTAGAGACCACCTGATCTCTTTCCTCTGTTCTTCTTCCTTTGTAGGTTCTTAAGGAGGTCTCCCATAGTTGCTGTCTTTTTTTTTCTTTATTATGTGTTTAATGTGCAGAAAACCTGGAGTATCCACAACGATATGAAGTTTAATTGCTGATTACCTGGTGTTAGAGCCATGTAAAAGTTATGCTTATTTTGTATGTTTTTGTACATAACATTATAATGGAACAATATTTTGTAAATAAGTAATGTAGTATTTATCCTGCTGTGGAAAATTTAGCTAGGTATTGTATAGTTTTAATAATATTTTTGTCTTTATATGTTATAGTTAAATTGACAATTTTAGGCTCCTTTTAACGTCCTGCATTAGGACCATGAAGAGAGAGTGCGCTGCGGAGTGCGCATGTTCTGTGTTTTTTGTAAATGGAGCAGGGCGAGGAGCTACAGTTTTTCTGACCGCATAGAAGAAAACAATTTTTATATTTTTGTTTGTTAAAGTAGTTGCAGTAGTTTTGTGGACGCAACATGTAAGTTTTTCTTTTTTATTGTTTGTTTAATAAACAGAGATAATTTCTGTTTCCGTTTGCTTCGTTTTTGCCACGAGTCAGAAAACTCACTTCCTGCAAGAGTGGCCAGAACAGGTTCTATTATGTTTAAGTTACGTTACCACTACACCTGGCAATGCTCCTGTCTATAAATTAAGTCTTAAACATTTGATATTACTTCTTTGATTTTTTTTTTTTGGTTGGTTTTTTTTTCAGTCATGTACTCAGCTGTAATGAAGAATAAGATGAAGATACTAACTGCTTCTTGTCTTATTGTAACTGATCTGCCTACCATCTAAAAAAAAAGCCAGTAAGAATTTTCTGTAGACTACAGTGTGCCACTGGTGTATTCCCACAAGGATTTACACCATCCTAACCAGTTCTTAGTGTGGCTTGTAGATTCAGATCTGCACATTAAATTTTAAGTGAAACTGAATGGATTAACTATACATATTTCTAAAAATACTTTTTTTTACCCCATAAAAATTCTGAACAATACTATTCTCTCAACATACGCTTTTCCAAGCAAGAAACAAAGCAACAACCAGTTAAAAACAGCCAAGTTGTTTACCTAATTTGCCAGATTTCTGTTTCTCCTTCTACAGATTTTCTTTAACTTTAAATTGTTTTACTCATTCAGCTGCACTTTGCTCAGGCTACAGCTCATGTGTGTGCTCAAACAACAAGTCCTGGAATAATGTTCATGGAAAATAGAAGAATTAGCCTCATCCTTACATTTGCTGGACCAAACATATAAAAATGTTGTTAATACCATCAATAATACATGAGTCCTGTTTTGACTGTTGACAGAAAAGAAAAACACTTGACTAGGGGTTTATAGTTTTGTGTGAATGTTGGTCTATTATAAGGAGCTTTGGTGATACTTAATTCATATGTGGGCGCATATATACTTCACATCTCTGAGCATATGCATACCATGAATTGGGGTGCACTTGTATAAGCAGGAAATAGAGTGAGTGCATGACTCCCGGCCTGACTTTGTGTACCAGTCGGACCCTGGATCCATTATTCCTTGTATGTGATAAACTCCATTGAACTAAAGTCAAACCCCTCCCCCTGCTATTGGCTACAGAAAAGCATTAACAATTCATCAGCCACCTAAGTTGCAAGGTTTTACAAGTTTTTATTTACATGCACCAAATTGAAGTTTAACCCATTTGGGCAGTCCTAATTCTAAGCCTGATGCTTCATCTTTTTTTTTTTTTTTTTAATGAGAGGTGGGCCACTGACAACAGCCTGGTCAAGTAGTTGGCTTTTTTTTTTTTTTTAAGGGGTTCCTACCTTGGTGACATAACTCAAAGTATCTAAGTGACTGTTGTGATAAGAGTATCTTACCTGCTGTAAAAAGCAGTCAGAGTGCTCTCAGTTAGAGAATGAACACTATTCCTGAGCCAAGTTGAAAGCACATTTTGGGATCACAAGTACAACTCTTTTTTCCTTTCTATCTAAAATCACCTAAGCATCCCAAAACTTAAAAAATTCATAGCAATATTGATAAATTTTACAATGGACTTGCACTTCTGCCTCAGTGTGTTCATCCTGTACACATGGAGAAAAGGTGCTTTTTGAAGTATCATCTTAAAGGGGCGCTATTATGGTATTTTGAGTTTTCTGAGCTTTCTACAGTGTTACAGTGTTGAATCCTCATCAGAAATGTGAACGCCACTGTTTTTTTTTTTATCACCTAAACGCATGTTTGAGTTTGAGTTTGAGTTCCAGCACTCTCTCCATTCAGTTTCCATGGTGACAAAAAACGTGCAGTTTTAGAGAGTTTCTTCTACTTCGAAATCCTTGTGACGTCCCAGGGGATAAGGTTCGGTGATTGGTTACCTTCTACTGGTTAACAAGGGTATGTAAAAATACATGAGGCGGGTGGAAAACGTCGGATAAAGTTATTTCCAATGATGGCGGGTTAGTTTACCAAGGAGAGACATCCTGCTGCATTCGTTGCTGTTTTCCACTTCGTTTTCAGGGTCTGATTCAGGTTCCAACATGTAGGGCTGTATGCTATGTGTTGACATTGTATTTTGTTTTTTTATTGAGTTCATATTAGCCTAATCCTTCTGTTTATGAAATGTTACAATGACGGCGAAAGCAGGTGCGGTGCGCGCTCCCAATGTAGTGCAGTGGTGGGAGGCGGGGCTTAATGTGGAAGAGTCTCAATCCACTCGTTTTGCCCACAGGCTGATCTGACAGCCTACAGGGAGGGTTGGTCTGAAGTAAATAAAATGATTTGTGACGATAACTCGATCAATCCCAGCCCTTCTGGTCTCAGAAATAAAAATACATTAGCCTGAAATGCACATAATAGTTCCACTTTAACCCCATCTCCAAGTTCAGACTTGCAATATGAGGTTCCTGTCTGAATTTTAATCGTTCTGTTAAACAGTATATTAACGGTATTTACACTGGATGTTTAAGTTTAAGTTAGCTAAATATGTAAGTTGAAGGAGGAGCTATTTAATTTACTGTGGCATTGCGTACTGTGACTTTAAGAGCAGTCATGTGGGTAGTAACTAAGTCTTGATGATGAGGCTAACGTTATGTGTGGCTTATTATCCAGCAAGATAATAAGCCACTGGCATATTTTGTGACTGGCATAGTTTGTGTTATGACCCCTGTGATGTTTAGGGGGAAAAGGGGGTTGCAACACAAGAAAAAAAGAAAAAAAAAAAAACGATATCAAAGTGAGTCGCTATAAGGAACAAATCATCCTCGTGACATAGGTCCAGCTGATCCAGGCAGGGATACTGAAGGAAATGCTCCAAATCAAACTGAACCATGCCTTGCCTTCTCATACAATGCAAGTACACACACACACACACAGTTGGTGAAAAAATAAACCAAATTATAACATCACTGAGAAAATTAAGAGACCCCGGACAAGCCCCCACTATGTTACGACCTTCGTGGTGTCTAGGGTAAAAAGGGGGTCGTAACATAGTGGAGAAAAAAAATGGCAAAAGTTCCAATAAAAAAATAAAAAAAGTTGTGATTTTATTTACAAAGAGAATCAAACCAAAGAAACAATAAGGGACAACTTAAAACATCCCATGACAGAAGCAAAACCCATTATATAACAAAATAAGCTCCAAAGCCAACAGAAGTTCTGTCATACCAGACCAAAACAAAACCCAGGCAAAGACAGCAAACCAAAAAGAAAAGCCAAAACCAATCTCTGCAAATCTGCAACTCTATGGCTTTCGACACCAAGCAGGAGGTGGCAACCTGTGTCACCATCAGACACAGCTGCCCTAATGATGGTGCTGATTGTCCTTGAATATGCAGGTGTCATCAAGTGTGGCCAATTCGGAAGGAGCCTGCAGTGATGTCCACCAATCCCAAGCCAAGGTGGTAGGGGTTGAGCCGAGGGATGGTAGCCCATCGTCTGTGGGCTCTTGAGTCTCTCCATTTGCATGCAGCCCTGCAGACCAGCAGACTCAGGACGATAACAGTTTGTGATGCGTCTTCAAATCAACACTGACTGGGACAGGATAATTCTAAAATGGCATGAGATGTGTAGGCTGTGACTACAGCCAGAACATACTGCGGCAGCAACAGTACTTCTAAATAGTTGCCTCAACATTGTGTTACCCATACTGTTATTTTCATGCTCAGTAACATAAACTCTAAAGATTGTTAGACAGAGATTAATAGATTAAATTTATTGATCATTTTAATTTTTGCAGTCAGACTGTCTGCAATGGACATTATACACTATATGGAAAAGGGCAAAAAGCCTAAATTGGGGCCCAAATGTGTAAAAATTGTAGTTATATAATGGCACAGTGTGGGGCAAAAGACCCATAATATCCTCTGGAGACCGGGATTTTCAGTCTCAGCTGTATTTGTTACTCTTGGGAGTTACTTAAAGAGAAGCTTAGGGTGCAGCACAGCTGGGACTTTGTCCACAGAGAAAGGCATGTGACAAGAGCAGACTCTCCTCCCATATATATGATGGGGAAGACAAACATTTGTCAGAAAACAATAATACACATTTTGAAGAGGGAAGAACCGGATAACGTTTCAAAGGGTGAAAAAAAAAGGTACAACTAGATGAGACTTAAAGTCTAAGGATGGATTTAATTCCAAGTCCACCCGATTTATTCCATCCCGCCCCAGCAGATGCCAACATCAACACCTCACAGCATGGAGTCTGGCAGTGCGCTAATCACAGCAAAAAGATTAGACCAGGGAGAAGGGACATGTACAGAAGAGGTAAGAGCCAACATTTCATCCAGAGCACAGACATAAATCTTGCAGGATTGAAATTAACAGTCACCTAGTATACAATACCAACACACTGTTGTTTCTATATTTATCTTTCCCATCGCAGGAGCAACAGCTTCATCCTCCAGTCTATTCCCTGTTCTGCTGATTGTAGGATGGATTGCTGGCTGCATTGCAGTTGTCTACTTTGTCTTCATATTTGCTTGGGTTTAAGTTCTCTAAACTGTAGGATATACTGCAACATAAATAAAATGAAATGCAAAATAAACAATGACATGTCTATATTTATTTACTGGTGAAGCTATGATATAAAATGTTTTTTTATATATGTTTTTGACCTTGCCATTGGTAGAGCATGGTAGTTTATACAACTAGCCCATCACTCTGACCCAACCTGAGATGTGCTAATACATTGTTGATGTGTAGATTACCACTGAAATTTGTAAATGTCCATCAGACTATGACTTATTCTGACTATACATTTCCCCTTAATATCTTGCAGCTTTGAATAAAACAGCTGGAAAGAGTTGTGTGAAATAACACCTTTATCTTCCCCTGTGAATCACTAAACTGTTCAGCTACAGCTTCGTCATCAGGTCAAAATGACACAGTGCAACCAGACAGCATATTCAGCCTTTGTGTGCCGTTTGTCCACTAATGGGTTTTGATTTTCTTTCTCTGCCAGGGAGGAATTTGAGGAATAAAATTGAAAGCATTGCAGAAATGGTTTTCCTCATAAGATACAGAAAACATCACCAATCTTTTTTTTTTATATCCGTTTCATATTAGGAAGCAAAAGTCAAGGATTTTTGCTGATATAAAACTGAGCCATGAATAACAAATCCCTGCCAGTGTCCTGTAGTGATCATATTTAGCTCTGAGGAAAGTTCAATTTGAATAATTGTCTTTTGTGTTGTAAATTTAGCAAATAAATGTGTCTGCAATTTTCCCTCATTTGGCTGGATACACTGCAGCCTTCTGTACACTGAATTATAATACTTTCGGGACTGCAGACTGAAATCCATCAACTCAAACATTAAAGCGATATTCCACTGAGAACACACAGCTGTCTCTATTAACAGAGTCAGATATTTCAACGTTTCCATCATTACGGTTCTGTTCTTCACTTTGCACCACTCTTTAGAGCTGAGACAGAAAAATAACATTTCATGACTGAGGGACAGAAAAATGAGATATCTAGATACACGGTTAAGAATGTGACCATGAATTATTTACGATATGTTATGGGGACACAAATCTCTTTCCTCAGTCATATGTGGACCTGTCTTCTTAGAGGATACAAAATGAAATCACAGTAAAGGAAATCCTTATATTTTCATGATATGAAGACAAAGCAAGGTAAGAGCTAAGATGAAAGTGCCAGGTGTTTAAATTCAGGTTAAGGGATAGAGATTGAAAATCTACCTCATGGCTAGAAAGCCAAATAGGTGCATGCTCTTGAACATGTTTTTTAGGGTTCCCTAAACTATGAGAGAAGGTAAAAAAATAAATAAATAAATTAAAAAAAAGTAAAACAATGAGGAAACATGAATATTCAAATTGATTTTCAAATCAAAACTTCTTTAAAATTTTACATAGAAGACACAGGTGAAAGTTAATGTTAGGTCTCTGTCAAAGATGGTGTCATGTTTACTGGAGTGATGGAAACACGTGTGTGTGTGTGTGTGTGTGTGTGTGTGTGTGTGTGTGTGCTCTTTGTTTATTCATGTCAGCGGCTGGGTACCAAAAGTATTGTGTGTCAGAACCAGCGCAGCGTTGCCATGGCAACCACTATTCCATCTTTGTTCTTTTTTTTTCCCAATCTGCACTCTCAAAGGATGTGAAGAGGAAAAAAACAAAAAAAAAAAATTTGTGTGGGGATCCGCACTTGTTTAAACACCTTTAATTGCCACATGTTGACAGCCTCGGGAGAGTTTCATCATAATTTTTTCTATCAAAGGTAATCACTTTATGGACCTCTTTACTTTCACACAGTACTGAGTGCAATATTAAAGCTAAGTTAAGTTTGATTTTAAATCTGTCTGTGTGTAAAATTCAGTAAGGTGGAATTATATCAGGTATATCTGGTCATAAGCTGACATTATGGCTGAGTCTCAAATCCTGTAATAGATATGCTGTCAGCTTCGAAGGGTATTTTGAAGTCTGCGTTTAATAACAGGGAATTAGATAGCCTAGTTGTTACTGCAGGTTGTGCCACATCTACTTCCAGTAAGCAAATGGCGTAAGCAATATAATCCTGTCCTGACCAAACGAGCCTGCACATTTGGTGTTACACTCAACGTGTGCGCCAGATGCAAACGTCAGTCCTATTGGCTAATAAGGTTAAATGGAAACTTTCTGCACCACAAGATTGAAGAAAACACATGTAAATCAGCATCTGTTTGCACACACATCATTGTGCAGACAAAAATGTATGTTGTTATCGTGTCATCCACGTGTGCATTTAACACATTACCAGATAACACTGTCATGCATTCAGGTGTGCATCCCTCAACCTCCGGTCTGCATATCTGCACTCTAAGTTTAATCAGTTTTACTACCTGGTGGATAATAATTCTTCCAAGTGCAGAAGCCTATTCATTCTATATTAACTCTATGTCAATTATAGTGTTCATGCTTACTTCCATGAAAGGCATCACAAAATATTTATGTTATTTTGATGAGCATATTTACACTGAGGTTTTTTATTTCATTCTGAAGTCCAAACACAAAATGTGTTATACAGATAAACTTGCCTTGCCTAAAGTCAACTTTTTTGGGTGCTTGTGTATCAGTCTTAATACAGCTTATCATATGAGTATCAATCCCCCTACAAGGCTACTCAAGTATGTAAAGCACAGGAACATGTAATCATTTTTCTTTTTTAACACTGGGGAGTTTGGAGCAAAAACAGACGCCTTCTGTCTGACACTTGTTTTTGAGGTGGAAATAAGGGACCTGCATGTGTATCTGATGCTCTTGACTGACTCGGGGGGGAATTCACATTTGTCATAACAGTAGCTGTGGGCCAGATACAGCAGTGTTTCTCGGTAAATCAATAAAGCCTTAAAATAAATCCTTGTTTTGGATCTGCTACATTTTGAACGGTGCAGACACAGACACCTCAAGAGATTAAGGGAAAAGTGACTTTTTCACAGGTATATGAAAAAACTACATATACACTGTGCCTTTTACTTCTTTAAATTCTTCCAAACATTGGCACTTGATGCGCAAACATATTTTCTGTGAGGAGTCTCCCAATTTAACTGAGCTGTCTATCAGCAGTGTGTGACAGTGCAACCTACTTCTCTACTGTGCTTATGAATTATTTGAATTAACTATTCAAATGGGAAGCAGAACATAGCCTACAACCTTGAAAGGAAGGAGAGGCCTTTATGAATGAGACAAAACGTAGTGATATTAGCTGACCCAGTTACAGCCTCTTATGTTACAGTTACTGTCACCTTGAAGCCAGTATAATACTTGAAACAGCTAACTGCTTCGTCTGAAGGGAATCTAAATTGTCAAGTATCTATAATATTGACCCGTTTAAAGTGTATATATGCCCCAAAACCTAAAACAAAATTATTTTCTTTTTGTTGTTTGAGGATAAAAGAAAATTACCAAGCGATAATTCATGCAGAAATAAGTAGCCAGAAATGTTAGATTTCTACTGTAGGGTGTACAATCAGGTGTCAGTATCAGTATGTTTTATCATTAGATGCAGCGAACAAACTCAGTGTGGATCCAACACTCAAAAATTAATATCTTACATCATAATAGAAACAAACATTGATCTACATAAATCAAAACACATTATCCATAACATACAGCAAAGGAAGAAAGTTCATTGAACAACCACAGGGGGGCACTGTTTTACATTAGCAACAGACAAAGCCAATAGTTCATGTAAAATGTCGCTATAGTTTTACAGATATGTTAGGCCATATGTTGACAATGTTTATTGTT
Source organism: Telmatherina bonti (assembly GCF_933228915.1). Taxonomy (NCBI): domain Eukaryota; kingdom Metazoa; phylum Chordata; class Actinopteri; order Atheriniformes; family Telmatherinidae; genus Telmatherina; species Telmatherina bonti. The sequence continues at coordinate 25,861,421 of NC_136627.1, read as the reverse complement.
AGTCATTATTAAAATGTTCATTACTTTTACTTTGATTTTTTTTTTTCCATTTGACTGCTTATTGTTGAATTTGAGCAATATTATTAAAATATGCACGTCAGAAAAGTCTTTGACACCCAAAAAGTATTGGAATTGGTACTGGACCTCAATTAAAACTTTCTTATTGAAAATACTTTAAAAGCCTTTTTAAAATCAAAATAGGTAATTTTTCGGCGAGAGCACAGCGAGAGTCCAATTTAGAATAAGTGCCCCTTTGAAATCAAAATGACTACCTGAATCACTTTCACTTATTATTCTAACACATAATTTGCACGTGTCATTGTATGTTTGCACATGTGGGATTGGACATGTGTTATTTTAAGTGTGTGTCTGGAATGTCTGCACACGTATATTTTATGCTCCTTTTACACATGCTTCAGAGCCCACACACACACACACACACACACACAACTCTGAGTACTGCCACACACTCAGGCATTCCAGTGGCTGTTAGTCAGTCTTCACAGCCCCCCCCCCCCCCCCCTCTCCCTGTACAACCACCATTCTCACACGCACAAAAACACACACATACCACTGGACCCACTGTTAGGGTCACTCAAGGGGCACATGAAGGAAAACGGAGTTGTTTTATGACAGGAGGGCAATGTAAGAGAGCAAGACTACTGCGAGGAAAAACAAGAGGTGGTCTGGCATGGGTGACTTTCCAAGAAATGTCATGCTTTAAGGTTTAATGTGCAGAATGGCCCATTGTGTTTTTTCTCTGACAGTCAGTAGTCATTTTTCTTATCATTTTTGAGTTTAAAATCAGCCTCCTTGGCTTATCACTAAGATGAAAACTCAGCAGTTCATAACGTTCAAAGTGCAAAACGCTCTGTTGAGCCTCCCAGGAACATGCTGAGGTGTTGTAATGTTAGCTATGACAGCAACTAGCATAGCTGCTAATGACATGGAGGGTGAGAGCACGAGGAAAGTGGGTGGTGTGAACTTTCAGTTATCTGCCAAAGTGTCATCAGCCAGTGGGAACAAAAAGGAAAGCTTGACGATAAGCAGTGGTAACTGATACCGAGCTGAAAACAATACTTGAATGAGTCCCAGAGATGTGGAAATGTGTTCGCACAAGATCACAGTTCATTTCAGCTGTTGCAATACATGAACTAAAGTGTAAAGAGTAAACAAACATTATGAATATCAGCAAGAAAAGTGGTCTGCTGTTGGTTTTTAAAGTCAACCAATTTGATTTCTCCACACTGATGCAACATATACCCCAAACTGCCATTATAGCTTTCCCCATGAATGAGAGGTATGTGTGCACATTAGTGTTGTTTAGTTCCAACAATGTGCAATGAACTACTAATTGTTTGAAATGTATACTTTGTGGCTGAAAAGAAATCAAGTAAAAAACAATTCTTAGCTTTATTTGTGTACACTATTATGTGTTGGCTCTTCTACTCCTGCTATAAACCCACAATCCACACAATATTTGTTTACATTTGGCTTCAATATTTTGGTAGTTTTTCTCATTTTCTTAGTTGGCATCCCACCCTGTCTCATATAACATCTAATTTAGTCAGGACACATGCCTTTCTCCTACCAGAAAACACACTTGCCGCATCGTTCTTTGGGAGATGCTTACCAATAGACCCTCTCTATGCAGCACACTTGTTTCTTTGCATTGTCAACAACCCTTTTAGCTTGCAATTAATTTTCAGTTCCCCTATGCTTGTGGGCAGGAGGAGGAGTTTGGACAAGGGATGGATGGATTGAGTCAAATATTGACAGTACTGATACCAAGATTATGATCAGCATCGTTCACCATAAGCATGACCAGATCAATATTTTTCTTACAGAAGGATTTGGGGACAAAATGCTTAAGAATTTTAATGAAAGGCAACCAGTGGTAGATTTAGCTTTTGTTTAGTTCAGTTAATTTAGTTAATTTTTTTTTTAAGTTAATTTCCATCAGTAAAAGTTGTTCTTCCCAAATAACAGGGTGCGACAACAGGGAATAACAGATTTATATTATTTTGTTAAATTGTTGATACTATTTTATAAAGTTTACAAATAAAAAAAAGATTAAACTTAAATTTCAGCTCTGCTGTTCAGTTTAAGAAAAAAAAGTTTTGTTAAAAATTGTTGTATACATACAGATCATAAAAATCTCTATATTGTGCATGTCCGAGTTCTTGAGTTGTATATCAGCAGGCTGGGTCCAGATTTGGTTCGGAGGAAACCCTGAGTAATCAAATTTTTTTGATTTTTGGTTGAACATATTGGACCTTGTGCAGGACTTTGCTCAAATCTGGAGACTTGATTTAATTAGCTTTTCAACTATGTGGATGAGATTGACCAATTTAACATAATTCATTATGTCTTCTAATTCAAGTTAATTCATTTTTATGTTAGCTGTATATTCTCCTGGTTGTAACTGAGCACGATTTCACCTTTATTCTTACAAGTTTCATCTTGAACAAACAGGAGTGTGTTACTGACTTGGGGATGTAATAACTTTTACTGTAAAACCAAAAACAAGATAGCCTTTTTTCATCTCAGTTACCCGTTTCCCCATGTCTCTCCCTCTTTTAGTCTTCTCTCCTGGTGTCTCATCACCTTGAAGAAGAGTGGTTTGCAGTTTGTAGTTTTCATGGTTGGCAAAAAACAATTGGTGCATCACTGCAACCAATAGGTCTGGAGTACAGAAAAAAATGTTTTAAAAAGAGCACAAGTTGCCCTAACATGAGCTCATCCTTTACATTTGCCCAATCCCACGCATTTTTAGAATGAGAAGCTGCTCAGTGAATCAATTGGGACTAAATAACTTATAGCTGAAAGATAATGACCATAGACTAATTTTCCAGTGAGAAGATGCTACGACTTTCCTTAGTTAAATATGGAGGTTAATTTAAGGATGGGCATATGTACATATAAAGTATGTGAAATAAACAATTGGCAACCTCCAGTGGTAAAAAGTGCCACCGAACCCATATGGAAGTAACAAAAATTGCAGTTCACCCCTCATAGACTTGGGGTTGGCTACAAAAGGGAGTCAATCCCATGATAAAAAGGCCAAATAGACAGCAAAAATAAAAATGTTTACAGCCTGGTTTAGAAAGCCATTTTAAGTTTAACAGGTCAAGTTAAGGAAGGTGTTTATCGTTCATACATTTAGATGTTACTTAACATTCACATTCTGTATAATTAGTTTGAAAAGTATTCAAAACTCAGTGGCAAGAAGGCAGAGTGTAGCAAAACTGGAATTTTAGCCGGCTAAAAGCGCCCCTTAACTTGAGCCAGCCTACTTTTGTTAGCTGGTTAGCTACTCTTAGCTCCGGGTTAGCTTGATTAGCTTTTAGCTACTGGCAGCTTAGAGTTTGATAGGTGTCAACAACACTCACAGCCCCCTCTTAGCTTCACCTCCTTAAATTAAAGTATCCATATAAAGCAACATTTCTGAATTTTATGTAATTTTACTGGAACATTTATATATACATCCATTTTCAATACCTGTTTAGTACGATTCAGGGCTGCAGGAGGTCTGAAACCTGTACCAGATGTTACTAGTGAAGAGGCAGGGCACACCTAGACAGATCAACAGTCCCTCATAGTGCCTTAACACAGAAAAACAGCCACTCTGATACAAAACTTCCACATTTCTGGACTCAGGGAGGAAGCCGGGGTACTCTGACGGGATGCATTCACAAGTAGAACATCCAAATTCCATAGAAATGATCCAGCTTACATTAACCTTCACAGTTGGATTTAACCAAAAATTACAGGTTGCACCTAGAAAAATTTAACTGAATAGAAATCTGATTTGTTTTATTCTACTACATTTTCACAGATTCTCAAGAAGGCAAGAGGAGGATAAGGTCTTATTGTCTACATTATTTCACACACTTTCAGTCTGTTTTTATCATTTAATTTATGTTTTAAAGAGCAGGACTACAGTGGCTGGGAAGTGGGAAAAAAATTAAAAATTTCAAAATACATTTCAAAATTCAAAAACAAAATTACATTTTGAAAACCAATTTACAATTTAAAAAACAAATTTCAAAAACCGAGTTTAAATTTTAAATAAATTGTACAAAAAAAAAATTCTCTTTTTAGGAAACAAATATACATTTTTAAAAACAAATGAACTTAAAGCAAATTCCTATTAGATTAAACAAATTTATATTTTAGGAAACACTTTTTTTTAAAAAAAAAAAAAGAGCTGAGACATTCTACAATTGGCAAAACACCTTTACATATCCCGAAACAAATTAACAAAAAGCAGCTTTACATGTAAAGAGAGGGACTTAAACACCGGAAGTGGCACAATGGTGACATTTTATAGTAAAGACCAAGATTTTGTTGTGTGCTTATGAGAGTGGTGTCAGTAGTGGTTTAAGCACAGGACTCTAGTGTAGCTGTTTGTGGGTTCATTTCCTTCTTTTCTATTTTGACAAATCATGTCAGATATGCTTCTTCTTACTGTCATACCTACCGGTGTTTAAGTCCCTCTCTTTCTGTGTAAAGCTGCCTTTTGTTAATTTGTTTCGGGATATATAAAAGTGTTCTGCCAATTGTAGAATGTCTCGGCTCTTTTTTAAAAAGTTTCCTGAAATATAAATTTGTTTCTTCAAATAGGAATTCATTTGAATTTTTTTTTTCTCTAAAATGTATATTTTAGTTTTCTAAAAATGTAATGTTTCTTGAAATATAAATTTATTTATAAAAATGTATATTTGTTTCCTAAAAAGGAATTTGTTTTATTTAAAATTTAAAAATTTTTTTCTCCATACTGTGAATTGGTTTTCAAAATGTAATTGTTTAATTTTTTTTAAAATTTATTTTGTTTTGTACTTGCCAGTCACCATACAGATTACTCTATATTTTTAAAGGCTGTGTACACAAAAGGTATGGATGTGTACATGTACCTGTATGTGTGTATAAGTGTATGTATGTGTGTGGTGGTGGAGAAGGGGTGTGGGTGTTTTTAAATGTGTAAAGCATTTTGTGCAGTTTTTAATATACGGCTTATAAAATTTTGATTTGTCATTCGTTTTCACTCTCATCTGGTTAAAACTAGATTTGTTGATTAAACAGTAACAGACACATTTGTCAACATGGTTAGGTGTTTTGTTCCCCAAAAGAAAATGTCAATTTTTTTCCTCAGGTATAAATGAAGACCATCTGTTTTACAGCTTAATGTCTTAATTATTTTAGTATTGGTTTTGAACCAAAGAAAAAAACTGAATAGATACTTAGGAATAGGACTTTTCAGGAGTGTGAAATCACAGCCTAAGTTAAGATCTTGGATTGATTGCATATCAGTAACTAAACTACTTCAACATACATCAGAAGCTTGTTGTTGGATGCAGAGGATTAAAAACCATTTTTTTTCCCAAAAAGCTTTCATTTGGACCCCATTTGTTTAGATTGTAACTTTCTATAAAAATATATTTTTTAATATAGTGTACTGTTAAGTTACAAAACATTTTGTCCCAACTCTCAAGAACCAGTGATGCATACACTGCAGATTGTTTCAAGATTTCTGTGTGTGACATTAAGCAAAACAAACTTCATGCAGTCCCGACATCAGGATTATTTTCTTTTTGCTTTTAGTTATTTGCATTTATATAATGCCGTGGCAAAGTCTCAGAGCTATTCTAAGAAAACCCGTTTTGGAGAGAAAACAAACACACACACACACACACACACACACACACACACACACACACACACACACACACACACACACACACACACACACACACACACACACACACACACACACACACACCCTGACAGGCAAGTGCTCTAGAGACCCGACATGTTATTTAAAGATTTATTTAGCAAGAAAAAGAAATGCTCAAGATGAGTATTAATCATTATAAAATATCTAAATACAGGCAACTGAGGTATATCCGTCTATGAGTGAAAGAGAAATTCAGAAGAGATGGTCACCAGTGACAAAGAAAAGCCCGCACAAAGCAAGAAGAACCAACATATAAAAGACTGGACATCAAGGGTGTCATATACAGAGTAACGCTAGGTAATCGTGGTATATATATATATATATATATATATATATATATATATATATATGCACGCACGTGTCAAATTTTCCACAATTAACCTAGTATCAAAAAGTGAAAAGCTGGTGAACTGAAATACATCAACTTGATACAATCTTCATTTGGAGAATGTGTTGAATTTGACATTATGAACATTCCATTAAGACCTTCACCATCTATTTGTTTATTTCTTTAAAATATCACTTGGAGGAAAAAAAAAGAAAAGAAAAAAAAAATCAAATCATGAACATGAGTTTTCAAAAGGGGGACTTTTGCAAATCAGTCTTCATTAGCTCCTGCCAAACACTGGCGACTTATGCCACTTTAATATCAAATAGCTACATCCAAGATAACTGTTAGTTTATATCAATTCAAGTTCACCAATAAATATTTCATAAGATTTTGTTAATCCATTTGGAAGTCCTGCAAGTACCATCTCATAATTGGTTGCTAGGCAACTGGGAGATACTGCATGAAGTCATTGCTCTAAGTTTTTGATTCAATGTGACGTTATGTTACTTTCAGCTATGCCAAGGTACACACTTTTGGAATTGCCGTTTTACTTGGTGCCAAATAAACATCTATGATGTGGGATAATTAGAGTCTCAATGAGATCAAGGGTGGTCTTTTCCCAGTGCATACATTTAGCAAACCTAATGTGAAGTTAGTTACGCCGATTTAAAAGGTGAACATTTTTTCATGTAATTACTCACGTAAATAAGCATAGGAAGAGAGTTAATTTACTTCTTTAAAAATAATTTTGATTCTTTGATCTCCTACAAATGCACACATCACACACACTGTAGTACAACTGTAAGGCATACAAATTAGCTTGACCAACAGCAGGATGTGATAATGACTCAGACTGAAACACAGGAGGACATCCACACAAACACACAGAAGTCTGACATATGAAAAGGATCTTGTGATCTGTAGATTGTCATCTCAATGATTCATTACCAGCTGTCATCTTAAAGGCTTCATTTTATGTAATTATCTTCGTGCTACTAAACAGCAACACCCCTGTCAACAGCTATTTTTTATATATATATGGTCTATTAAACAAAATAAATTCTGATTTTCTTTAATAATTTATCTAATCTAGCGTTATGTAGAAACAAGAGTACACAGAGTACATTTTAAAATGTAAATGCTTGTAGATGAAGCCTGAAAGCAGCTGAGGTTTTACAAGTTGAACAGCTCAGTCCCACATACAATACAGCGGTTCAGCTCCGTTGCATGCATGTGTGAGTGGGTGTGTGGTGTATTCATATGCAAGTGGTTTGAGCACATTTTTCTGTCTGGCACTCTACTGCAAACTACTTATACAGCATTTTGACTGAAACACTCACATACACACTTGCAAATGCAGATCGACAGACCTATAACTGATATGTAAGACGAAAAGAAAAACATAAGAAAAACATACAAGCAAAAAAAGAAAAATGATTGTATTCAGTGAGTAGGAGAGTAATCAGGCAGACTGAATGAACTACAGTATCAGAGTTGGAGAGACGGTTCTTCGTTCGTGCAGCCTGCTGCTCTCCATAGATGAAGTGCATACTGCAGTGCCAGTCCAAAAGCCACGGTCCATCAAATAGATACAAGGGAAGCTTCCACCTTTGTAGCCCTCTGAGTGCTCCAACAGTTAGGGGGAGAAGAGGTACAGTATGGGGACAGGGATGACCCATCCCAGAGGTCTTCAGATCACCATACACGGCACACATTGTCAGGGACCATGTAGCTGCTTTTGTTACAGTTGAATGCTTTGGCAAATTCTGGGAAATTTTGCAGGGACCCCAGAACCCTGTGAAAGATGCAGAGGAGACTGATGATTGAGGTCAAGTTCGATGAAGTTGAAAATGAAGTTTGCATGATGTAATTTTTTAATCAAAGATTTAAAACTTTAGCTACCACTGTAATTTGCCTGCAAAGAGCAGGAAGCACACAGTTGACCGATGTAGTTTGTTTGACTTTACCTGAATTTCCCTGGACTGTGCACATCTACTTTAATGGAATTGACAGCTTGTTCTGGTCTATGCGTCCCACACCACACCTGAAAGAAGACAAACGTACTTGTATTAGCTCAACACTGGTTTAATACAACTTACCATGTAGAAATATGGCTAATATTAAATAGATCATTAGTTTAACAATCCAGCCGTGTTGCTCTCTTTTCCCTCCAATTTATACAGGAATCAGTATATAAAACCACTCATCAATTCATCCTTTCATTATTTAGTTATGAAATAACTGGGTGAAGCAGTTTTTGTTTGGATAAATCACTTGGTTTACACATACATGGTTGTTCTCTACAAAGAGTTTAAATTAACTTTTATGATTAATAAAATACTAGCAAAAACGAAAAACATCCTCTTGAATAGATGTGATATCTGCTCACTTTGCCCCATCTAAAAAACACTTCTTTTTTTTTTAAGTCTGTAAAAATCTGAGCAACCACATGTTACTGTTTTTTTGTAAATATAAAACAAGTTGTACAGCTGATGAAAATGTAAATATAAATGTATGTGCATATTATATATGTATAAGGAGCAGTGCATTACACAGTTTTAATGCACGACGCAGTCATGTATTCTCATGTAATACACTTTATATGCCTCTTCAGCCATTCCATGTTCTTTCACCACAAATAGAGGGAAAAATCCTTGTTTCATGTCAGTGATAATTTCATGAACTGCACGCTGATGATTACTTTAGTTCATGGTCGAAAACTGATACAGGGAGCTGCTCACCGTGTTCTTCCCTACTGTAATCAGTCAGTTACCTGAGCAAAATTTAAGAAGAAGAGTTGATCGTGGGACAGATCGATGCCGGGCAATGGTGGTTCCTCTCCATGCTCCTTCACATAATTCTTGTAGGCCTACGATAAATGACATAACCCATAAGGCAACTATGACTTTACAGGGGAAAAATAGATGTCAAGATTTCACTGTTGCCCAATATGTGTAAAATGGAGATAATTAGTTAATGATTTTGTTTTCCCACCCAATCGATCCCATTCATGCCAATATGAAAAAAAGCATGTTAGGCATTCAACTGTCTGGGAAGTCATCAGTTAAAGCATAATGTGCAATATTTAGGGGAATTATCTGGTCATATCTACGGCAAATAGCCAATATTTATATAAATAAAACTAATATATAATAAAAGAAATTCTGGCAAATATCCTCATTATGTACACTGGTTACTGCATAAATGCAAATAAATTTGAAAATTGTGACAAACAAAAGACCACTCAGACTTTTGAGCATTACACAATGTCATCTGCTTTGCAACCACACCCTACTAGTTCCATAAATATTGTTGCTACTTGCAAATTGTCCATGTTTACTGCAGACATGCCTTCATGTCATTTTTATTGTACTAACTGCACAAAATGGTCATTTGGTCACTGAAGGTAAAAAGTCCTTTATCAGAGTTAGCCAGAAACTAACTTGTGTTTTTGAACCTTACCTGGTACGCCTGTCGTATGCCACCATTATCAGCAATATTTTCCCCAAGGGTGTTATTACCATTTAACTAGAAGGGGGAAAATAAGGATATTCAGTCATTTTTCCTCTATTTCAGCAAATCACGGGTATCACTTTTTGTGATATTAGTGATAAAAAAAAAATAAAAAAAAACAAGTCAGAGGACAAAACAGTAACAAAAGGCACTTGTTTGTCAACAGAAAATATTTTTAAAAAAATACCTAAAACAGAGAGGAAGACAAGAGGAAAGATTAAATACTGCTGAAACATAATAAAACTGAGGAGAGGAAATGAGGGACTGTCAGCAGGAACGTACATGTAGTCCATTGGCGAGGTCCCAAGAGAAGTTGCCGTACTGATCAACAATACACTTTGACAGCTCCAGGAATCTGTGAGTGGACTCTGGTGTCCACCAGTCTTTAAGGTCGCCATCCTTATCATAGTTACGACCTGGAAAAACAGAACAGATTGTAGAGGACCGCTTGAGTTTGATGAACAGTAAACACTCTGAATTTGCCATCTACCTAAAAACTCATTGTGAACAGTACTAAAATGCTCCTAATGCATTTTTTATTTGTGTTTCAAACATCTTTGAAATGAAAAATAGCTTCAAATGACCCATTAAAAACAAGTGTGTGTAAAGATGTCCTGAGGTGGCACAATTGGAATAACAAAACACTTTTCTTTTCAGAAGCGGTACCAGTTACAAGGGGAATATTTCTATCCTAAGACTAATGGAATCTGCCAAAACGGGGGGAAAGGGAGTGGAAAATCATACCATTGTCATCAAACCCATGTGTGATCTCGTGACCGATTACCATGCCAATGCCACCGTAGTTGAGAGATTTAGCCTGGCCTTTGCTGAAGAATGGGGGCTGAAGGATACCTGCAGGGAACACTGAGTAGGAACAAAAAAATGTAAAGAAAAAAAAAAAACTGGATGGTGTGTTTTTATTTTTCCTTTATTGCTCAACATGTGAAATACCTATTTGGTTTTTGCTGGATGAGTAGAAGGCATTGACAACAGCAGCTCCAGTTACCCACCTGGAGAAACATGCGGATGGAAAAAAAACTGCAGTAATTCAAGTAGAGCACACCAAAAATAAAAAATAAAAATTATATTTGATTGAAAACATTCAAATTAACTAGCAGTTATTAATAGCCAGGCTAATGTTGGCTACCCTGCTGTGCAAAGCTGAACTCTACATGTGAGTAGGAGTTTGTGTGGGAGAAAGTGAAAGCACTGTGCTTAAAGTGAGGTAGATACTTCTAGTGGGTCACACCGTAAGCATCATAGCTGAAGTCCTAAAAACATGCGATTTAAATATTCAAAACTGCAGCTTTAAATTACAGCACATCTAGAACAAGCTTGTTATTTCTAACCCCAGGAAATCTTACTCTTCTTTGTTGACTTTGAGTCGGAGTTTCCGCAGGCGTTTCTTCTGCACATACTCCAGATTCTGTAGGATGTTTTCAAAGTACTCCTCTGCACTGTAGTTCAGCTAACAACAACATGGAGACAGAAAAAAAAAACCCAGAAGGATTACCATGATGAACGCTATTCAACACTTGGTTATATACCCCCCCAAGTAAAACAAGGCTTCAGTCAGGCTACTCTGTATTATGTTACATTAATTTAGTGAACGATGAAACATCCATAACTGCATCCCTTGCCAAAAACACTCACATCTTTATATTCATTGTTAAGGAATTTGTCATCAGTAATGGTCTTTGAATAGCCGATCCGTTCGCGGATAGCTCGAGCCTGCAGAAAAACGAGAACAAATTTGACATCTTAAAATCTAATATCCTGAAGAGTAATACATTTTTATAAATCTAATCTTACCTTCTCCTCGGCTGCTTTCTTGGTCTCTGCATCCATCCAGGTTAGGTCATCCAGGTTACTAATAAACACCTCTCGAATTTCTTTTATCATATCCTCCATCTAATCTCCACACATGCATACAAACAGAAAGTATAGATGTGTCACTAATAACCAACAACAAAAAGATGACAGTATGAAAAATAAATCTCCACTACCTAAGAAAATGTAGTTTATTCACAATGGGTTTTTAAAAAAAAAAAAAAAAAAAAAAAAAATCATAAATCATAAAATCATCGATGAGAGAAATATATATATATAAAATAATAGAACGCAAACAAGTTTGTCCATTTCTTTTTAAGCCACACAAAAAAAGAGCAAATGAACAAATATTTTTATGCTGACAGTAACAGTCATATCTTTGCATAACAATGAATACTGGCAGCTTAAAGATAATGAGATCTTAAATTTTGTTAATTCCCATAGCATATGGTCATCAAAAGCCCAGTTTTCCCATTTGGGGGAAGCAGTAGTGCCAGTTCAAAGTTTCTATGAAGTATTCCTCTGGTGTTACAGCCTGTAAAAAAAATGTTACAACATGCAGAGATACAAACTGAGGCTGCCATGGTGGGATGATGCTGTGCATCTCATGAGGCTGGTCAAACATTTTGTCCACAAACAAACCAAAACATGGAATGATTCCTTGAAAGTACACAAGCCAACAGAATGACAGCAGCATATAATAAAAAAAAAAAAAATAGGAAAAACATCTATTCTCCTCAGATTACAACAAGAGGCATTGCTGATGAGCAGAAGCCTCAGTAACACGACTCACCACTTGAACAAGCTGTTCTTTACCACAACCTGGCAGCAACCACACTAAGGTTCTTCTAAAATTCCTTTTTAATACAGAGTCATGTGGATGAAATGCTGTTTAATCACAAAAACCATAATCCACTTAAAATTTTCTGTTTTCACTTTAAAGCTGCAGTTTAGAAATAAACAAAAGAATCACACTCAAATTCTTATTAATGAATGTATCACACTGGACGGCTGATTGTTGGACACTGAACAGATTGCATAAGCAACCACAATGTCCAGCAGCAAAATGGGCAGGATTGTCAGAAGTTAAATGGCAAGTCTTTCTGTGGAAACTGAATTTCTTCTTTGGTTACCCAATTTCCACACATAAATAAGATTGTTTACTGTATAAATATAAAGAGTTATCCTGGCAATGCTACATTGTTATATAACTTGATATTTACCCAAATATTTGAATACAGTAAACTGGGGTACAAGAAAGAAGCAAAAGAACTGGAAAAACTACAACTCCCATTGTTGCATTAGAACTAGTTAACACTGAGCACATCTCACACAAGTTCTGCTGCATGGCTTACAGAGGTTTATGTGGAGTAAAGCATGAGCAAAAGCTGCAGGACAACTCACTCACATGCATTTACTGCATGGCCATGCAATGGAGGACATAGGCGATGATTTGTACTTGCATGCTCAAAACAGCTGCGTGTCAATTGTCACTAACCACACACACACACACACACACACACACACACACACACACACACACATACACACACGTACACACGTACACACACGTACACACACGTACACACACGTACACACACGTACACACGAGTTGGATGTGAGCTCTAAATGCCAGAGTAGGCAAACACCGTGAGGGTGACAGAAATTTATGGTATCCGAGACACTTAGAATTAAGACAGATAGGTTCTCACACATACAAGCTGATGCGCGCACACACAAACAGTCACGTGCCAAAGCTTGTACACACACACAAAGTTGAGATTTACAGTGTGGGTGGTGTGAGCATGATAACAAGGACACCTTGTTCAGCTGCTTTTGGTAGATGCAAGCATAAATATATTGGAATAGAGTTGAAACAAAATATGGAGGTGACAAAACACACTTAGTCAGCTGAGCCCAAAACACATGTTTTTACCCAGTATGCATAAATGACTGAATACATAAAACACCCACACATCTTTTGGGTTTCCCTGCAGATGCATGTCAATGGTATCAGTTCAAAACGTCAATAATGGAGAGATCACAGCATTTGATGAAGAACACACAGTGCTAGGAAAGCTGTTGGGTACAGCTTTTTATCCTTCAATCTACATAGATCTATATATTCAAAGCCCATTTCATTCTCTACTGACCAGTTCTTTGCTCTTTTCAGAGAAGGCTTCCTGCACATACAACCGTCCGACAGCATTATCCATGTTGTTATTAACATAAAGTGCACACTGCCGCCACACAGCTGTCTCTGAAGTTGTGCCTGACAGAGCCTGCAGGGAAAGCAACAACACACAAATCAATTAGAGATAAAAGATTAATCAGCATATTGGTTAAAGAGGCCCATGGCAATTCTTTACTTGCATGCCTGAAATACTTTTCAATTATACTTTGGACTTTGTGAGAAGTAGAGCAGTAGTGAAATAATTGGGAAGATTAGGGAAGAGCTATAAAAAAAAATGCAGGTGAATAATCCAAGTGAAAAATATACTTCAAAATATTATCTTTTACAATTTGTCACAAGACAAACTAGTCAGAAAGCATGTTTTTTCAGTGCAATAGGCACCCTTCACCACTTTAATGCAAATTGCTCGAGCTGCATATTGACAGTTGTTGTCAACAGTAAATAGGTCATATCTATAAAGCTCATTCATAAACTGAAGGAATGGAGGAAAGATGGAAGAATGTCATCCAAGTTTGACTGATAAAATATACTATTTTACCATAATTACCATAAACAAAATCAGCTATGATCAAATCTAGACATTACAGATGTATTAGATTTCTTTAGCTGAATTATTGTATTAAAAAAAAAAAAAAAGAAAAAAAAAAAAAAAAAAAAACAGCCACAAACAATAATAGAGCCCTTCTTGAAGAGCAACCTTGAACTATCATTTCACTTCTTTCATTTTGTCATCTGGTAATCATTTTTACTTTGGAGCTATTACTTTATTACTTCACTGTACATTGTGCTTTACTTGTTAAAATGTTTGCAAATTGAAAAGAACAATTAAAAAACAAAAACTCAAACACTCAAAGAAAAAAAAATTAAAAAAAAAAAAAGACAAATAAAAGCAGGCTAGAAAAGGTACATCTTGAGTCTTTTGAAAAACAGTCTCTGCAGCTCTGAGGCTCTCATGCAGGCTGTTCTGAGGAGGGTAGTGGAGGTTAAGCCTTGCCGTTGATTTAGCCCTGATTTTAAGAACAGCAATCAGAGGACCTCAGGGTCCATGAGGACTCATATTTTAAGAAGCGGTTAAATAACTAAAGATACCAGAGATCATTTAGACATTTATAAACAACTAACCCATTGAGGATACCCTGCACATAATACTAATGGAGTAAGTTCCTCATCAAGTTGGAAGCAACACAGAATTGGTTTATTAGAGCCTGACTGATTCAGGATGGTTTCAGTATGTTACTCAGTACTCAGCATCTTACTCATTTGATCCTTTGCCAATTTAAAAAAAAAAAAAAAAAAAAATAGATGATAGCATACTGATGTAAGCATTTAAGTCTAGTTAGTCATTGTTGTGCTTAACTAAATGTAGCAAATACTAGATCAGCAACTTTGTTGAAAAATAGTTAATGCAAAACAGAAAAAGCAGCTTGATGAAAGGTTAACAGATGAGGGCCCCTGATCATTGGAGCAAATAACTAATTCAAGCTGTTCCTACAATCATGTCAATGTATTTGAACAGTATCCATCATTAGCAACTGACAATAAAACATGTAAAATAATTCTACACACCAAGTTGATCAAGTCTAACCTGCACAATGGCTTTGGCTGATCAGTCAATCCTGTCACTCCTAAAATGGGCTCTGAAACAAGTTGATAAGCCTGCCATTCAGCCTAACTGACTGAAAATACACCATGGAAAAATGAGCCACATGTTCAATGAACTGTTTAACTCTAAACTTTAAACTGGCTTGAAATTGCTGAAAATCAAATCAACTTGTTATTGTGAACAAACTTTGTCAGCTCATCCATCTAACTGGTTGCAAGCTGGGTTAGATACCTTAACTGGGAAGATGAGATGCTGGCAAAGCGACTGAATCAAATGACTCTTCCAAGTGTAACATGGCTACTCAGGAGGTTCTAAACAACTATACTGACAATGACAGTCACCACTGACGGCATTGGGGTTGGCATCCACAGGCTCTGCGTCTCTGAATCTTAACCTGAATTGAGCATTAATAACTTCAAAACTGTTTTTGTAGGACTATAATCAGCTGCACCTGCACTTCTGACATAAGCAGTACACCAAACAGTGATGGTTGGCACAGCTACAAAAACCTGTTAAATGATCTAATAATGAATAGCTGGGGTTGTATTTATGTGTATCAAGCCTCGACTTTGTCAATGACTGCATATTGAACTAAAAGTCTGCATGAAAACCACCTGCTGCGATTAGTTGCGAGTACTTTGCTTAGTCAGCTGGTCAATTTCTGATCCGTGGTTTATCTGAATTCCATGAAAACCCGATTAAGAAAACTTAAAATCATATTTCTTGGGGAAAAAAAAAAATAACTCGTCAACTTTGCACAAAGCAAATATTTCTAAGCTTGTCACTCAAATAAAGCAGCAGAAGATTCACATGTATGTAATGTTGGGTGTAGTTTCACTGCAGATGCCTGCTATAGATTCAGCAGAGAGATTTCCAGAGTTTGTTTTACATCACACTTCAGTGTCATGTCTAACAGCTGAACACCGTCGCAGAGAAAATACCAAACGAGTCAACATTTATAATCAAAGACAGACGGACAGACGACGCCGTCCACACATGCTTATGTGACAGACCTATGGGAACTTAATCATTTCCTCTGTACCAAGAAGCTTTACATTTTGTTATTCATTTTTAAGAGGATTGGAAGCCAATTTGAGTAATTCAAGATCCATCATGAAGCAGCTAAAACTGCACAGCTCACATTTGGGAAGGGTGGGCTTGTTAAAAAAAATGGATGTTTAATTAAAATCTGCTCAACTATTGCTTTGGGGGAAGAAAACAAAAACAGCCTAACAATATGTTTCAGACAGTGCACCTAAAAAGCATCTTCGTCAAAACCAGTGTAATTGCTGTACCTTGCGGAAAGGCTTCCTTGTGCCTCTGTAAGCTTTGCTCAGGCCCACCACCATGTTCATGACAAAACGCCACACCATGTAGTTCTGCAGATCCCTAAGGAAACAAAGCAGAGTCACAAAAGTTTTCCTACTCACACAAAGCTACACACAACCACACCTACATACTCATGAACATACACACCTCTTTGTGTATTTAGCCAAGACGAGATTGAGCCTTCTGTAATAGTTGGGGGAGTAGTTTATGATTTTCTCTGTGTCAGGAATACTGATGTTGACGGTATCCATTATCTTAGCTGTGAAGTAACTCCAGTCAAACACCTTCAGGATGAGTAAAACACAAAGAGAGAAGAAAAAAACATGGATGAGAAAGGTATAATGCAAACAGAATCTGATAGGCAAAGAGTTTATTTCTACCTGTGATTCAACCTCAAGAGTGAAGTTGGCGTTTAGGTCTCCCAATTCCATCTTGTTATAAAGCAACACTGGATTGTTCCGATCCTCTGGAGTATCAGTGGCCTCAAAAAGAGCAAGACAGACTAAAATCAAGAAGGCCATTGCAGCTGTGTTACTTTCTAACATGTCCGCTTTCAGTGCAGCTCAAGAAGCATCAAACATATTTAGCCTCCCAAAAGGCCTCAAGTCTGTAAATGTCACAGTGTGAACGGTTAGACTGCCTTATAAAAATGAGAAGCGGTTGGAGGGGAAGTGAAGCGTATCTGTGTAGTGCCAAACAGAGACCAAGCCAGAGGCCCAATGACAAAACTGAAGAGCAGAAACCTGTTGATGTCTGAGGAAAGTCATGCTGGGATCAGACTGGCTCACAGCTCGTCTGACACGTTCGCTGAAGTTTGGACTACAAGGGGGTGACAAAGGTCATACGGCTTATAAAAAGACGTGTGGAGCTGAGCAGATAATTCAAGAATATTGTCTTTTCCTTTGGACAATGGAGTATCATTGTTTGCAGGACAGATATTTCATAACATGTTTTATGGCATTAGAAAAGTGAAAATATTAAGCAGTCAGTTTAACAGAGCTGCCGCCAACGCATTTTCTGGAAGTTAATGTACAAGGGGCTCAATGGGTGAGCCTAAATAGAGGATGACTCGATCCGATCTTTGTCAGAGCATGAGCGTACAAGCTGGCTCGAAGTGATGACAAGGGGTGCGTGAGTCGCTTGTCTCTAAAGAGGAGGATAATACATTTAATGTTGCGATTCTAAACAACCATGATCTATCGGAGCCATCAAAAGGTTAATGGCATCATAAATCACTGACTAAATAAACATGCCACAGAGGCAATGAAACATTTTCTGGTTAATGTACAGCCCAGAAGTAAAATTATTCAACAGACTCCATGACTTCAGTCATTATTTAATACTAGTATTTTGCTGGCCATCCAAACAACACTGTTGTGTTTGTGTCAATCAGATGATTGACATGTGTGCCACTGGGAGGTCAGAGAAGCCTCCAGCAAATATGCTGGCTGATACGCAATTACTCAGTGTGCCGTTTCTCATGGAAATATAAGCAGAGTACGTGAGAAATGTTTAGAATCAGTTATGTTACATGTTGTTGGTCACTTGTACAGTTCCAGAGGTGCTTTGCAGATTTGCCATATGGAATCGAGGCATAGCTGCAGTTAGATCGTCTTCCTACAAAAAGCAAAAATGTATATTTAATATTCATTTTTCTCTGTCAGTATGCATGCTTACATTGGCAATGTCCCTCTCCAAGTCCATAACTCGTGTTACTTCCTCTCGAATACTGGTTTCATTTATCTTCAGTGCTCTGTCAGAGCGGATCAGTTTGGTCAGGTCAATCATAAACTGCTCGTAGGCCCGACATGCCTGTGAAACACAAACTTGGTAATGTGTCTTTCAACAAAATGAAGTGATACATATTCACATATACACTCAGACTAGTTTAGTTACTGTAAGCACTGCTTTCTACATACCAATCAACAGTCAGTTATGAACTGTAAAAACCAGAGCAGAGGATGTCTGCTTCAATCGCAGCACATCTGGTCTGGATTTAGACAGAACCAATTTTTGGGTTTTTTCCTCTAAAATTTTAATCACTACTTTCTGCTTCTTTTTTAGTTCATTACATTCACAACTGCTTATAATATGTTAACTTGTCATACTTGTAACAATTTCATCTGTATTCTCTGTTTTGTGAAGCACTTTGGTCAGCAGCGGCTGCTTTAAATGTCCTATATAAATAAACTTGACTGACTGCACAAAGTGTGCACATAAGCAAAGGTTAAAATCATTTTCATGATGATATAGTAGATGCCCTCATCCGTTGGGTTTTCCAGAACAAGCTCCAGGGGATTTGGAACCAGACTCCATGGCACTGAACCAAATGAATGCCTGGAGTTGGTTTCATAGTGTATTAATTATGCTACAAGTGCATGTGTGTGTGAATGTGGAATTTAATGTGCACCTCTGCATAGGGCCCAATGCAAGCGTAGTAATCTCTGGACAAAAGGCCAAGGCTTGTCTGCTGGTCAAACTGGCAAAAAATATTCAGCAAGAAAGGTTGAATGAGTGATGTTAAAGTAACTATATGAAAATGAATAAAGAGACATGAGCTTCTCAGCTACAGAAGTCCATATACATGTATGATGTGTGACTTGGAATCTCTGTCGTCTGTGCCGACAAAGAAGTTAACCAAGAGTTGAGTCCCATATCTCTCGTTTAACCTGGCAATGACATCCTCCAATCTCCAGGTTCTCCCTGAAGAAATAAGATGGAGGGAGAAGTTTAGAAAAAAGGCCCACAAATGTCATCATGCTGTGATATCACTGAAAATGTCTTCTGTACCAAAGGTAGTCTCCCAGTTGTCCACAGCTATGGGCCACTCAAATATGTCATGCAGCATGTCAAGTAAAGGGGCTCCTCCTCTGAGCTCAATTAAACCTTAAAAGTAAAAAAAGAAAAAGTTACTTCTGGGGGGATACAATTCAAATATTTGTGGAAGCTCCTCCTGCATTTATTTAGTTTATCCAAGCATAATTCATTCCAATTTTGGTGAGATTTCAGACTCATTTGATTTTACTACTTCTAAGCCCAGATACTTTAAGTCTGCCGCACAATGTTGTAAAGCTGCCAGACTGCAATTCTCATAATGAAAACTAATGAGTTTTAATGATAGTTTGGCAATAAAAGCTGAATGCAGATAACCTTCAATGTTAAAAAAAAAAATTTAAAAAAAAAAGATCTTAACATCGTGTGCCTGCTGACTCACTCTCATTGGTACAGGACTTATAAAGGGTCTTAGCCTTGGTGAGTGCATCAGCTTCCCCCTCCACTTTTTTTTCAAGGACACCTGCAAACAGAGCATAAACAGAGCAAGTATGAAGAAGGGAAACAAATAGAAAAGAGTGCAATGAGTGTACTTGAGGTAATGTGAACTGGGGGACTGCGAGTAGGATGTGAAGTTGTTTTCATCTTAGTTCAAAAGAGACTGTTGCTTTAAGGCATTTAATTATTCTAAACTAGGGACTTTGTCAGAAAGTACAATCAGAGGAGATTTTCAGAAGCCTCCCAACAGAGCGCATTCAAGAACAAAAACAGGCATGTTTTAAAATGGAAAGAGTAAAGCATTCTATTTTCATAAACATATTGTAGCCTCCTGAAAGCAACAGATATTTTGCATGTGGCAGTTCTTACAAAGTCTGAATATTATGTCTAAAGATCTATACTGGACAAGCACAGCAGCTGTTATGCAAATTATAAGCTCCAAATATTGGAGTCATAGTAAAGGAGGTGCTACACTACTTAGAGATTTAAAGAACTTAAGTCTTATTATGCAATTTTTGCTCTATTCCATTAATTACATTTTAGACAATTTAACTGTTTTGTTTAAATGCAAATCATAAGTTTAAGTTATCAACTTCCAAACAGTTTGTACAAATATAGTTGAAACTATGAAACTGAAAAAAAAAAGTAAATGTTTTCATAATCATTAAGCAGCTTTGTACCCTCCACTTTTTAGGTGAGAAATTATGGAAACATTCAGACTACAAAAAACTGGACAACTGTTTAAAAAAAAAAAAAAAAACCTCCAAGAGCTGTAACTCAGACCCTGCAGCCCTTAGTTGGCATGTTACATGCTTAGGTTCATAACTGCGCAATTAGCAAATTGACCAAACACGTATAGCTCTTTTGAAAGTGTTAGGACTATAGCACAGCTTAAATTACCTTTGCATCAACAAACCACAAGACTCCTGCACTAATGTCCTTTAGACAGACAAAATCCACAGCAGAGATATTTGGAGATAAAATTCTCAGCACAAAAACACCTCATACCAGCGGGGAAGCACAGTGACGACCTGGTCTTACCTGCTGTACCAGGACCCAGACATATTGCAGCTATTAAGTCAGCCATGATCCCTCAGTCAAATGGGAGACTGACTGACAACTAAGCGAGTACATCAGCAAATTTACAACAGAATGGCTGAAAGAGAAAAATATCCAAGTGTTGAGATGACCCAGTGAAGAAGCCCAGACCTTAACCCTTATTATAATGCTGTGGAGATAGCCCAAACTCTTCAACTTACTTGAAATTAAATATCCAAGTGTTGAGATGACCCAGTGAAGAAGCCCAGACCTTAACCCTTATTATAATGCTGTGGAGATAGCCCAAACTCTTCAACTTACTTGAAATTAAGCTCTACGGAAAGGAGTTGGTCAGATTTCTTGAACAATTTTAGAGACAGAATAACGTCAGTAAACAATTTCATGCAGATAATGCCATGTGCAGCTAAAAGCTTTTGAAGTGAATACTATACTTTTCTCCAACAAACATTGATGCTGCATTTTGGGAGAATTTTGTAAAATAAATGAAATTAAAAGCTTTGTTTTCTATAATGAATAATTTCATTTCCATACGTTTTTTTGTTTGTTTTTTTTCTAATACTTTAACATTTTAAATACAAGACATTTGCTTCCTTCAGGTTAATTTTACAAAGTGGTGTTAAAATATTTACTTAAGTAAAAGGCACTTCCTCTCCTAAGAGCCACAAATCTGAAGGGGACATAGTATAAGGGCCATTTGAAAACAAGAGTGAACACCACTGCTTGTTTTTATTGCCCATATTCATTGCCTCTTCAACACCTGTTGTGGTCATATAGACGCCAGTTAGCTCAGCTTCAGGCTGAATAGTGTTTCTAGGAAGACAGCTAATCAAAATGAGTGATAAGTGTTGGGTTTGTAAACCTGTTCAGCAGAGAGGAAGGACAATGGAACCAGTACACTCTTCCTGTGTTGCCCCAAGGTACTCACTTGTATATTGTAGAGCAATGGAGTAACATTTCCCTCAGGAGATGCTGTCACTTAACACATAAAAATGAGATAAATCTTCACATCATCAAGCCTCAGTCTAACATCCACCCACGCCAACATCTCCAGTTTTAGAGTTTGCTGAAAACCACTGCAGTGAAAGACAATTATGACTGTAATTCAGGTAGACTGTTTGTGCGTTCATAACAGCTTGGGTTCAGCTTCTGTTTGTGCTTTAGTGACAAAAAAATAAATAATCCTGCATACTTTAACAAGTAACCACAAATATTGAATAAGCTTGTCATGAAAGCAAGAGCGGGTGGGGGTAGGTAACAGGTCTTTGAAGGGAAGAAAAAAAAAAAAAAAGAGAAAACAGCTTGTTTTGTCACACCAGCAACTTGTTACTAGTTATGATTGACAGCATATGTTTTTTTTTTGTCCAATTGCTTTGATGTAAAACCTGGCACTTGTCGAGGACACGGCTCTACTTAGTTATTCTGAAGGTTAATAGAGAAAATATATAATTTCTACAACAAATAGGTCATAATTGACAAGACAGATCATTTATTTGAGCCTGACAGTTCATTCTTAACCTCTGAACAGAGATAAATGTTCTTTTGCCAGTTTTGTGTTCAGTCTTTTCTGTTTACAACAGCCTGGAGACTTGGTTTTGTTTTAATCAGTAACTGAATGCTTTAAAGACATTGTGAAATGAATACTACATGATGTAAACCTCTATTAAGTCCAACTGCCTTGTAATAAACTGCCAGTACATGCAAAATGTGTGTAAATGGCTGAACTCATGATTGCTGTTTCTATTGTTTATGATAGCTTGGAAGAAAATAACCACCATTGTGCAGTTTATACTTTAAAACCCAATGTCATTGGACATTTATATCACAAACCTATTCCCTAGATGTATATGTAAATAGTCATACATGTATGCATTGTGAACAGTCTTGGAGGAAACTCATTAGGTTTCTAACATCACTGTTTGGCTTTAGCCTGGTTTTAGTATTTCCTAGGGGTGGGGGGCCTCGTCAAGAATTAAGATTCCATGATTACACTGGTGTCAACTGGTTTAACATCTCAGACGGTGCATGTCCCCTGCATTCATAGAGTGCAGACACAATCAGGTTTGCCAGCCACGTTGAGCTGCATTACGTGCTTCAGAACAATGCATGTACCAGTTTCTCACCCTCCCTTCTGTCTTCTGAATGCAAAAACTAGGGTTTTCGATTAAAGCACGTTTGCTTGTCACTTTTGTTCAATAGACAACATATGGGATAGAAAACAGCATTAACCAGCCAACACCTCTGAAACCAACCATGCTTTTCAAGCAAAGAAATGGCATGTAATTATATAAAGCCTACATTACACCACAGCGTTCATTAATTTGATGGTAAATGAGCATGTGCTCCATTTAAATATGCTTTGCATAACTGAAAACATTAAAACTTTGAAGGGCTCCAAAAAGAATTTTTTTTTTCTTCCCAGTTTTTACGCTTACATTTCATACATTGATCCAAGCCAACAATATCCAAAAATATAAAAAGCAGCTTTGTGGGGCTCATTTGATGCCTCAACACGGACGAGGGCAAGGTGCTCCTTAAAGTTCACAACTGTTCACTTGCAGTCACTCATGTTTAATTCTGAGAGAAGAAGAAGTCAGACAGTGATGGCCTGACCATTCCCAAAGCATCAAGGCCAACTGGTTGCAACAGAGCAGCATAAGTAATGGTGATAGCACTAAAACAGGACTGCCAGCAGGATTAGTGCAGGCAGGACCTGACCCAACATGGAAGCAATTAAATATTGATCCTGGATTAAGGCTCATTAAAAGTTGATCTGTGTAAAATTTCATATAGGTAGCTTTCATGAATCTTAAGTGTGTTTAGCTGATGGCCGATTAAAAGGGTAGACTTCACCCACTCTCCTCTCCTACATAGTCTCCAAAGTAAACTTGATGAGCGAGCAAGTAATGAGCTGTTGTAAGGAGGGTTAAGCACGCCATTTTCACCGCCTCATGCTACACAGACTTCATTTTAGCAGACTAAAGACGCTTCTATGCAAAGAGGATTTTCTCCTTTTCTGTTAGATGCAAGCATTTGGTTTTTATAAGCAAATATTTGCAGACAAATACAACTGTTTGGCTTTTTTTAACCAATTGCTTTTAATAAATCTTTCAAAAGTTGTTAAAGTGCTTCAGACTCAGACATGGTGATTTTTTTCCACTGCGCCTTGCATTTGTCTCTTGGCAAGAAAAAAAAAAAAAAACCTCTCAAAACACAAACTTTGAAAATACTTATCAGAGAGGATTATCATGCAAGTAGAGCAACCCTTTGACTTTGACAAGGCTTCACAGATCTAAACATGACTTTGGCACTGCCTGTCAGTCAGTGTTATCTCAAATGTTGCATCAACAGATACACACCATCACGCTCCTCATCTCAAAGCAGCACCAGGATCAATACAGGAAGAGGATGGATCTTAAATTACACAGAAAGCTGACAAGAAACTTTCCCCTGAGTGCACAAGACATCACTCTTGTCACCAAGTTGAGATTTAAAAAAAAAAAAAAAAAAAAAAAAAAAAGGTAAAAGGGAGACATTTTTTTCCTCACTTGTTGATAATTTTGAAAACGGGAAAAATAGTGTTGAGATAAAAATGGTAAAAATGCAATTAAAATGGGTTAAGGAACTCCTGATATTTAGATTTTATGTATAGAAAAAAAAATTGTACTTTGGACAAATATCTGTAGCAAAGCAGTAGCACAACAGAGCTTATGAGTGACTTGCGGTACCCCAGAGTTTGTAAAAGTAGAATGGGAGGATATAAAAATGCATTTCTCACAAGGAAACAAGACTGGGTTTGATGGGAACACACCCGCTCTTTCTCTGGGACCAAGTTTAAAATCTTTTAGATAATCTCATAGTTTGAGGTAGTTTAGCAATCCATTAGTTATGCTACAATTGGTTTGAACCTCTCAGGTACATCCCATATACATCTTCTCTTTGCCGCACTGCTCTACATTTTCCAAGTGTGACAATATTGGCATGAACTTTCCTTTTTCTTCTCATCTCCCAGCAGGTCTACCTTGCTAAGAGTTGGTGTCTGTTGATCCCTCTGTGCAATCCTCTGCACCCACACCAGTCACAGCAGATCGCTGCGCTCCATGAGCTGGGTCCTGCCACAGTTTTTTTTTTTTTTTTCCCTCCTCGTTCTTTTTTGGTGGGGCCGGTTCCCCCTTTCCTGCCATGGCCACCACCTAGTGCATGCATACTCAGGACGGACAATTCAGTCAAGGACTAGATTTTATATAATCCATTGGTTTTCCTTTGCTAGGATCTTTTTAATGAATTTGCATGTATGAACACAGTTATTATAAACTGGACCAGTATGGATATGCTTTACATGAGATCACAACTAACTGCATTGAACTGATTTTGCCAGTAAAGTGCCTTTAGATAACTAATTGTATAGTGCCAATTTACATAGACGGAACAGACCATAGCTAAGACTGCTGCTCTATAACCACAACTTTGCATAATTATTAGCTATGACAGCATCTATTGCCCAACTTTTACCTAAAGATTTACAACATTATGACATGATCCAGAGAGCTGTGGTAAAAGCAATCATCTAAACATTTTTACTGTGCTATGACCTACATGAGGTAGGAGATGTGTTCTAGGAGCATTTATTTATTATATTGCTTCACATCTTGATTGCAATTAAATGTGATAAAAGATAAATTTAGTCACCTGTGGAATAAACGGGACTGAAAAACAACATTTTAGACTTTTCTAAAATGATTGGTTTTATGTCTATCAAGCTCAACTGCGATTCAAAGTATGGTGATCCCTCAGAATCAAGCAGTGTGTGTTCTGTTTTTCCCCAAAAACTACCACTAATACTTTCTCCTACCACCTTTAACTTGATTTCTGAGCTGGTCAACAATATAAATGATGAAATACATTTTTTTTTTTTTTAAATATGGAAGATGAATATCCAAGGCAAAGGGAAGGCATGTGAGGCAAACAACATGAATTACATAATACAAACTGTACAGAATGATTTGCTCCCGACTATTGCGCTCCCATCTTTCCTGTAGATCATATAAAATATGTTAGATGTGTGCTGAATCTACAGAATAGACTTAAGTATCAACCAGTCACGTAAGGAAGAAACAAAAAAACTCAATGGGGAAAAAAAGAAGCAATAATAAATCCCCAACTCCTGCTGAATACAAGACCTTAGAGGTAAAAACCAAAGCTCAGATCAGGGGGGAAAAAAAAAAAAAAAAAATTCTTCTGGACACATTTACTTGCCAATTGTTTCTGTACCTTTAAATGTAGATCCTAGATTAAGATGCACTTATGAGTCGTCTTAATTTCTGAGGTTATTCTGAGCAACACACACTTTTGCACTTATCTTACAGGTCTGGTAGCCTAAAATGAATGCAGATATATTCTTGATGGTTTATTCGTGTTTTAATGAGGCCACATTGTCCCTTGCAGCTTTTTACTCATTTGGACAGACAACTTGCATTGTTCCACATGCAATCTTTTCTGATCCATGCAGGCTTTTTTTTTTTTTTTTGATAAACCGGTGCCAAAACACGCATTTGCCCAAGAGACATTTTGTAGCCGAGTGTTCAGTTACTTCCAGCCTTGCAGTTTTATGTGTGAAAAGCCTCAAGAAAGCTTTCAGTATTGACATAGCCATAATTGTCAGCTTCAACAAGTTGAAGCTGACATTTGGAAGCACAGAGTAGTGTTCTGTACATTAAACTGAATATGCTGAAGCACAGAGCTTGAACAAAGTCTTTTCCAGATACACTAGTCTTTATAACTCACTTTCAAAATGAACCCTCTTATTTTCTTTATACTTCAAAGAAATCCTTCCCAAAAATCACTGGCTTCACATCCTGCATGAATGCACCTCACTTCAGCCTCTCTGCCCTTTCATTTCTCTAATCCTCCCATTTTCTCATTACCATGTAAGCACTATTTATGTGCTCATTTAATTGTAATGAAGTCCTGAGATAGAGACCCTTCACAGGGCGCTTCCTGCAAAAGGGCACAGATCATGTGTGCGAGATTGGATTACTGACTGCCTGGTGCTAATGTTTAACCACAGCAAAGGTTTCACATTTTAACTCTCTTTCACACAACCACATGCAGAGTGGTAGCTCATCCGATGTGTGTGCATGTTCGAAGCCATTTGTGAATGGATTCTCCAACATCAACTGGCACAGATACCACATGCATTTGACCAGCATGATCCAGAATTCAAATTTTAAAGCATCCCTGTGCATTCCCAGTCTAACGTTGATTGCTTCTCATTCTGCAGACCATTTGCCGCATGTTTTTAGTGTTACTAGGTTTGACTCAGTTGTGCGATGAAGAAAATACCATTTATTACAAGAAGCAGCCAAAACTAAAAGCAGTTGAATGTTTGGAAGGAGTGAACTGCTTAATCAACTGTGAGGAACCAATGTATGGATGAGTAAAGACTGCTTATGAAATATCCAGTAAAGGAGAACATCTCCATTAAAAACCTCCCTGAATTACCATGTTAAAGCTTAATTTTCTCTTAGATTTATCATATGAAACTGGCTTTGTATGAGATAAGCATTGTGGATTTGTTTTCTAGTTGGTTATACAAGACATTTTCTGGTCCAGTTTGTAATTTTCAAAGGGTCTGAAGAGAAGCACTTTGAGTGGAACTTTCAGGTTCATTGATCCCTAGTCTATGCAAGAAAAACAAAATAAAGCCACATAATAAGCTTTTCTGTGACAGAATTGATGAAACAAAAACCCTCTAAATTGATTATAGGAGGATTCAATCATCCAAAAATGACCAAGGTGACTTTCTCCAAGGGTGCAACTTCATAAATAAAAATTGTGACCCTTTCTTATCGTTCTGTCTAACTGTGCTCTGAAAAGGCTGCAAAATCAGGAAAATGTCGTCCTTACTAGACAAGCTGCAAGACTGATGTACAAAACCCAACAGCTCCGTTCATCTTGTTGCTGGTGGAAATGCCCCTACAAGCCTGTTTGAGTAAGCTGTGAAAGCTACTGTATCAGCAGAGAGGCCTTCTTGGAGGAATGAGCACCATCTTGGAGAAAATTCAACTTGTCTAAAACCCAATTCTACAGTCATTTGGCAGACGCTTTTATCCAAACTTGCATGTGATAAGTGATCATTAACCATAGTAAATAACCCAACTTGCATGTTTTGTGGGTAGGAGGAAGCCCGAGAAGCCACGCATACAAAGGGAGAACATGCAAACTCCACACAAAGGCCACTGTTCAAACCTCCGCCACAGCCGGGGAATGAACCAGCAACCTTATTGCTGCATAGTGCTAACATCACACCACTATGCTGCACTGCAGTACAAACAGTACTTCTGTTTCATTCTGCATGGCAAACACCAGCAATTTACTTGGCTTTTGTAAGCTGTTTCCCTATTAAAATCACTTCCTCTGAGAAGTATGAAATTAGGAGTTATTTAGATTAGTCATCAAATTACATCCATGTGAGCCTCCTTTGTGCATCATACAGCAAAAGATGCTAAGAGTGTACACCATGGGTCACTAGTCTACAAGAAAAGGTTATAAATCTTTGGTGCCCCCTCTCCACTGTACATCGCTGCACCACCTTCTGTCTGAAGCACTTGTTTTTGTTCCGGTCTAAGGTTGAGGTTATGGTTAACCCTAAGCCTGGCTTATGAACAAGACTGCTCAGCTAGTTCAGTAGCAGAGTCTTCTGTGAACCAGAAAGACCCTTATGGTGTGTAAACAGATCTCATTTGTCCCTTTGATTCAGCCCTCTTACAAGCTGAGCAAAATAATGGCCATAAAGCATTCAGAAAAACACATCCAGCTCAGCAGTGTCCTTTAAACCTAGTTCACACTGAAATTTAAAACCAACCTTCAAATCACTAAAAATAAATAAAAAGATGGCCCAGACCTGAGGTAAAGCAGAAGGGAACACACACACACACACGCGCACACACACACACACACACACACACACGCACACACACGCACACACGCGCACACACGCGCACACACGCGCACACACGCGCGCACACGCGCACGCGCGCACGCACGCACGCACGCACGCACGCACTACAGCCACCAATCACACCAAGGACATTATTTGAGCAACTCACTGCAATGTTCCAGCCTCCAATTGAACATTTAGTGCTTAAAATTTTCAAGGAGTTCGAGGGAGAAGTGTATTGAGTGAACTGCCAGCAATGAGTCACAGCCAATAAAACAGGGCAAAATAAAATACAATATCTGGACGAGGAAAATAAACATTAAAAACATGACAGAGCGTGATGCAATAACAGCCAAACAAGAGTTTGGTTAAAAGGTGGCATGACCGCCTGTCTGGCGTTCTCAGAATGCAGACAGACATGAGAGAAGAACCAAGGAGAGAAAAGGCCAACTCTGTTCTACAACTAGGTTTGCAAAACAGTTTCAGAATCACCAGCAGCTACTTTTCTCACATTGCAATGGGAATGAAAAACGTGTCCACATGACTGGTGGAACTACACTGAAGATTGCTTGGATAATCTGCGAGAGTCAGATTATCCAAGTGATCTGTTGTATCGTGTAAACAATGCAACAAGACCGACAATTAAAAAGCTGCTAGTGATATTTTAGTGAGCTGACTTTATCCAGAATCAGCTTCAAGCCAAACTGAGTTTTTATTAAAGCACATCTTTCTAAAAAGAGCCTTTACAGAGAAGTCCAAACCTTACTCTGGTGACAGTTTCAGATTTTTTTTTTTTTTTTTTTTTTTTTTTTAAACGTTAACTTCATAAGTTTTAACTTTCATTTCTTTCACCTTCAAAATCCTTCATCATATAGATGTGCCAACTTGCCTCTAAGTGGACATTTGTTCTAATGCGAGCCAAATCTTACAGACTGAAGCTAAAATACTGAAAAACATGACGTGACCACAAAATACGTTCACAGAATAGCAGATGTCAAATCTTTGTGGAGAAAGATGTCATCTAACACAGCCGTCTTGTACTCAGTTAAGTGTTGGATGTAGAACAGCAAACCAGGGGGGGAATGATTACTTTAGAGGAGGTCCCCTTTCGCTTCCATCATGAAGGTATTTATAGCTCACAAAAACATGTTGAATTCACCATTTCTGTTCAATCTTTGTGGTTTTGTTCAGTTTTATTATTTTAATTGGCTCACTAGTGTTTGTGATACCACGCAATGGTTGGAGTGGAATTTTTATGTGACAGCTCATTGAAATGGACTGGTTTAGTAATAGTCATTAACTTATGGATATTGACTTTTAGAACAAGTGCATCACTTCTAAAGCTGGTGTCACAGCTACCTTGGCAGATTATTAACGCCTCTGGTTTTTGCCAAATACTACATGAAACATGATCCATGCGGCACACCCTGAGCTGAGCTAAACTCCTCAGCACAGGGAGATTTAGAGCTAATAGTCATGAAAAAACAGAAAAGCGCTCATAGCTTAGTATGGAGGTGACTACCGCATGCCGTTTCACAGTCTGACCTATCCTTGAAGCGACCACCCCCCCCTTCACAGTCCTCTTTCTTGGTCTGTGTCTCAACAACCATTATTTCTAAGTCTTCTCAAATCAGCCCTTTTTTTATTTTTGTATTAAAAAAAAAATCTTTTAGCCCTTTCTGCCTGTTGTGCTTCCTTCCTCTTCCTGAATCTAATTAGTAATTAAAATGCTCATGGTCAATTGGCCAAATTATTGCACAGTATGCCACACCTCGGGTGGGGGGGTGGAAAAATAAATCTCACACAAGCTGGTATGGTCACAATAAGGGCAAACATCCTCATTATGCATCCTTTATGGCCTTTCATGGCAGGAGAGAACAATCCAAGGTATTTACAAGCAACCGCAAATGCCCAAGTCATTCACACATGTACCTATGCATTTAGCACCCACCCCATTACTTTTTAAATTGCAGTCATGCAGCCTAGAGCGCTGCAGTGTCCAGGTGTTTCCAGACTCTTGCAGCTGTTGACAGGAAGAGGATTTGTCTAGCAGTGGGCGGAGATATCCGTGCAGGTGGCAGCAGCAAACCCTGGGAGCACGGGTTGCATTTTTCATGTTACTTAACGAGTCGAGCTCGTGGCTCTGATGAGGTTTTCTTGTTACAAAGTGTGTCAGCAGCTACAAGACAGGAGAGCAGACAGCTTGTCTTGCATGTGCTGGTTCAAGATCATCCTATCCACACGTCCCTTTCAGGCAGAGTAAAACCTGAACATGTGTGTGTGCTGTACAGTCTGAGACATTCCAGCTCTGCTGGTAAGCGAGACAGCCTGAAGGAATGAGCACAACGCTGCCGGCTGGTGCAGATTCAAGTTGCTGAATGATTAGGAGCAGTCCTCTGGAGTTCCATTCCTTTCTGGAGGTAAACACCAAATTCTGAGCAATTAAGTCTGATCAGAAAGCAGCAACCTTTGCACTCTGCCCAGCGTTTCCATTTAAGTTGTTGATTGTCATCGCTTGTCCTCCCCCCTTTCATAACAGCAGATATCAAACTGTATGAACCTGATAATCCAACTCAATTGCCAAAAAAAGGGAAAAAGGAAAATGATGCCACACTGATGGAGGTCTGCAATGAACTAAAAGGCATGTAACATTGGTATTGGCACAGGGGAGAAACAGTTTAGCGCTGTCCCAAAGCAATGTGCAATAAAAAAAAATTTAAACAAGTTCAGATGCATCATTTTGCAAAAAATCCCTGAACTGTCTGAAATGTAGGCAACACTTGAGTCTTCTGTTCGATAAAATCCCTGTCAAGCCCCAAGAGGTGGAAATTCAGTCAGACTTTTTACACCAATGAATTTATGATTCAGTTTCACAACTTTATGCAGCATCAGAAAGAAATGGCAAATGCCGACTGAGTTACAACCCTTTCTAAACTTTAATGAGTGTCACAATGATTGAAAAGGAGCGTTTAACAAGTTTAGCAACAAGTAAAAGAAGGGAGAGGATAGTGAAGATCCCTGCTAAGAAGAATTTATTTGCTAAAATCCTAAATGGGTAAATATTCTTGATATTAGACTCATCAGGATTGGAGAAATAACTCAGTTCCAAGCTTTCCAAATCAATGCTTTTGAAAAACACCTCTCCACCTTCTTTAAGTGAAAGTGTCTGGCATATAAATTGTTTATGGTAGCTGAAGAGGTTCAGTTGTTCAAAGAAAGTTTGTCCTCCATAAAGTGTGTGTTCCCAGCTGAGAACATGACTGGCCTTTTAACAGATAACTTGAGGTGCAGTATGGCCCCTCACACAAATGCATACAAACATAAAACCACACACACACACACACACACACACACACACACACACACACACACACACAGTGTAAGGTGACTAGCAACTGAAACACGAGGACTCTAACAAGTCTCTAATGCCTGCTAAGCAGACAAAACACATGAGACACACATGCAACTGCTAACCGCTATGTGTCAACATCTTTAGCAAAGTTGAACCTGAACCACATGTCGACACACATTCAGATAATGCCAACTCTGCTGACCAAGTCCCAGCTCACATGGCAGAAGTGAAGCCAAACTCCTGCGGCATCTGCGAAATCTGTCGAGCTGCCGCCACTGAAGGACAGCCGTCTTTAGATCGAACTCTTCAGCAACTCAAATCGATCCCTTTTTTCAAAGGAAGTGGACTAAAAGAAAAAGGCTTACTTCTGCAGAGTGCTGTACAACTCTGACCAAATTAAATTTTGTGATGGCAAACTTAAAAAAAAAAAAAAAAAAAAAGAAAAATCTTTAAGATCTTTGCATGTAGATATTTGTGATATTGGGGAAAGTGTGTAGGTGTTGGACCTTTGAGGACGACCTCAAGTTCATCTCTCAAGATGTCAAAAGTGCTGTATCTCGAGCTGGTCTCTGGGATTATGTTCTTTTTCAGCCATCCTCCACAAGCGTACTGGTAGAAGTTGTCGCAGGGGTCCACAGTAGCATCCATGTTCTCAATGAGTCGAGATGCTGCAGAGGGAAAGGAAAAACAATAACTGGTAGAAATACCCGCTGAACTTAGAAAAAAAGAAAAAAAAGTTATCCAAGATGATGTGAAATCTAAAATACACCAATTATTGGCTAAAAAGCACCATGAACGTGGGACATTCAAAATGCCAGTTGTGTTTCACTTCTAGCTTGGGTCTGAAAACATATTTTGACACTCAGAGCCTGGAGGTAAGTGATGCCTTTCATGTTACCATGTAAAAGTAAAAAAAACATTCTATCACCACTCGGGCAGACAAAGCTTATTTACATATCCATCGTTCAGCACATTTACTACAAAGCATTAGAGAAGTACAATACCACTGGGGTGTGTGTGTGTGTGTGTGTGTGTGTGTGTGTGTGTGTGTGTGTGTGTGTGTGTGTGTGTGTGTGTGTGTGTGTGTAGAGATGCAGCCAGCAGCTGATTAGCTTAAATACTGGAAACAGCTCACATACCCTGAGGGGGACTGAAATACTCCTACACATGTCAATGTCACAAAGCTTGCTCTATCTGTCTCTTTATTAAGTGAAGTTCATTTAATTTAGGCTAACACAATATGATGGGAAACTGTATGCAAAACTGCCACCTGGCCAAAAAGGTGCCACATTTTAGTGACACTAAGTAAAAAAAACAGTTTGACATCTAATTCTGTATGGAGGTTTTTGAAAAAAATAAGTCCTTACACTCAGACTACCCATTTCCAGTCCATGACAGCCTGAATTATATTTTTGCTGGCTGATTCCTTTCAATGAACAAAGATGCCGGCATGGAACTGCTCTTGTTCAATAAGTGAGAACAAACATTCAAGTGTGCTCAGAGTGGACAAGCTTCTTTCTTATATGAATGCCATGCAATATGCATAAAATAAGCTTCAACATACCATTGGCCCAGGTTCAATTCCTTCTTAAAAAAGGAAAAAAAAAAAACTCCTTTAATGGATTTTTGCATGGCACACTAAAAAACTTTGTATGTGGAATTTTCTGTGTGTTTCTTTTCTATCCACAATGGGCTTTGATATGTATAAATTTATATAAAATTTTTCTTACATATATGAACCTGTTTTGCCATCTAGGTCCAACAAAAAAAGGATTTGAGATGACAAACCACCAGCTGGAAAGTTTTGAATGCACACCAGAGACACCACGCTTTTTTCATTGCAAGAAAAAAAAAAAAGTGTACATTGTCTTCCAGAAAGACCAGGAGAAACTCATGCATTCATCTCCAGTAGGCTGGATTCCTGTAATGGTCTTTTAACAGTACCATCTAAAAGAGCTTTAAACATGTGCAGCTCATCCTGCTGCTGGAGCTTTACAACTAAAATGTGAACACATCACAGGTTTTAACTTCTTTAACTATCTTCCAGTCAGTCACAGGATAGACTTGATAACCCAACAGATAGTTCACAAATCCCAAAACAGTTTAGGTCAAGAATAAATCTGATGTTCAGACAATATAAACCCAGCAGAGCTCTTAGATCCAAAGACTCAGGTCAACAAGTCCAGACCAGAGTCCAGACTAAACATTGAGAAGCAGCATTTAGCTGTTAGGCTGCAAACAAGTGGAACAAACTGCCAGTCAAGGTTAAACTTTCTCCAAATGTAGAAAAACTCCATGTTAAAGCCATTTCTTTGCTCATGCACCTATGCATAAAATCTGTTTAGTAACATTTTATTTTGCTTTTAATAGTTTTAGTTCATTTTGTGATGATTTTAGCCATTTGTTGCTGCCTTTTACTACTTTTAAATGTTTTCTTTGAGACAGTTGTAATGCTTTTAAATGTTTTATGTTAAGCCATTTGAATTGTCCTGTACACAAAATGTGTTTTACAAATAAAACTTGCCTTGAATTCACAGAGATTAAATACTGTAAATGCCGTACTTGGTTTCAGTTCAGCACCAGTAGTTGAAATGTGTTACTTTTTTCACTTTTTTTTTTTTTAGCTGCAATTAAGTTACAGGAGGCATCTCAGAGATCCCCTGAGACAGGGCTGTCCATCAAAACTGACTGAATTAGGACACTGGCTCACCAAAATGCATCAAATGATTTTGCATCTGCTGTTAACTGCCACAGAGTTGGATTTCATTTACTTACCAATGAAGGATTGTTTTCCCCTCCACAAATAAACAGTTTTTCAGAGATAAATAAAATAATGTGATGTTATACTGAAACAGTTGGAGGGATAGGCGAGGGTTAGAAAATGCTGGGCTTGTGTATCTATTTCATGTCTGCTGGCAGGAAAGTAGATTAAAAATACATAATTCATCTTTTAAGTATGCCAATATGTCGAAATGCATATCCATGTATGCATACATATCCACTGTCAGTTTGTGTATACTTTTTCATTGATTATTCAAGAATAACCCTTTTTGCAGTGACACACATTTGGCAGTCAGGACTGTTTGTTTGGTCACTTTTGACTGAGGAAATATTCCCATCTGAAGAGGCTCTGTGCCTAAACCCCCCCCCCCCCCCCCCCGTCTTCTGCTGCAGTATCATCTTTCCCCATTGTGTCCTCCTTGGAGAAAAGAAAATCCCGAAGCCTTTGGACTGCCACAATAAAGAGAAATAACAGCACACACATTGCTTACCTGACTGCGTGCAGTCAGCTGTGGTACAGATTTCATCTGCAAGAGAGCATAAAACAAAATCATTCAGTGGGACTTTTGCAGTCGTCAGTCATTAAATCAAACTCATTCCCTGACTTTATTTTTCATTCCATCATCGTCTTTGTTGCATATAAACTTCAAACTACTCGTGCAGTTTTTCCACAATGTCAGAAAGGTGTTAATCAACAAGAATCTGAGATACAGCAACACAGCAGCAAAACTGCTATATATAACCTTTAATATACTTCTTCATGGGTATGTGCGAACGCACACAATGTGATCATGGTCGAGTGCACACATTGTTACAAACAAAGGCAAGTTACTGAGCTCATTTTCCTGACAAGGCTTCTTACGCATTTATAAATTACAAGAATGCAGAACAAAACAAACAAGTTCAACACATAAGTCAACCCAACTCCATCACACTTAATTGGATGTCATTTCCTGTCAAGTTTTTATACTCTTTACCCACAAGGAGCTTCATTTGGGCTAGAAGTGCTGGTAACCCACACAATCTAACAGACAAAGCACGAGCATCCGTATAGCTTACAGTAGCATAAAGGAAACATTTGCAGAGTGAAATAAATCATTTTACTTCACATTCTTCAGATGTGCCGTGTGTCACAATGAGGGATTAGTGAAATCAGGTCATAGTCCAACTAGGGCCCAAGTCCAGTCCTTGAGATCTACTATTAGACACGTTCCTTCTCACACCTGAATCAAATGAATGGCTCGTCACCAGGCCTCAGCAGAGCTGAACGACATGCAGATGAAGGAATTCAGCCATTTGATTCAAGCATGTCGAGGAGAGGAGTCTAAAAGTTGCAGGATAGTAGCTCTCGAGGACCAAAGTTAGGCAGGAGTGTCTTCACGAGCCGTTGGGAGTTTCCCTGCTGCAACACATTCAACTCAAATCAATGGGTATACAGTAGACTTGTGCAGAGTTTGATGTCAAGCTGTGCAGAAGCTAATTAAGTCTGATATGCATCAGGTGTGTTGCAGCAGCGAAACTCCAAACATTTGCAGGACTGCGGCTCAAGAACCAGAGCTGGCCACCCCTGAATTATAGCGTCAAGTTTGATAAAAACATAGCAGCGTAAAAAGAAACCATTTGTACATTAAACAGTTAATGTGCAACACACTTCATTTGAAGACACAGTAGGCTTGAATTCTTTGGGAGTTTACGCGACAAAAAATCATAAAAAAAATAAAAATAAAAAAAAGTGAGCTCTGGTGCTTTTTGTTCTTTGACAGCTGATTTTCTTTCAGCTGAGAGGCACCTTCCTCAGCTGCCCATTTTTCTGCAGGTGCTGCTCAATCACTCTACTTCCACCCAAATGACTTATGAATTTTGAAGTTGCTCAAAGTTTTGTTAGAAATCTCAACTCACTTATTCAGTGAGTCATATGATTCATTTAAACATCAGCAGAGTGTAAATAACTTATTGTTGGACCTGGATTAACGTATAATTTTTCATGTACATACATCAAGATAAATGACTAAGAAGTTACCCCTTTACCAGATAATAGGATAACAATTCTAGTAGACTGCATTTTGGCCTGCACAATGATCATCCCTTCTAGTAAAAACACTAAAGACAATCCGTCACTGCGTTTATTATTTAGTCTCCATTTGGGAAAATGTGTCGCGACTAACGGATGGACAGGGTAAGGAAATTTATCATGATCATTATGATGTGTGACACACTGGCGCTATTATGCCCAACTCGTCCTCTTCCTCTGCTTTCCTACAAGCGCTTTATTCGCCCATTAACACGTTGCTTTAATCATCTCACCACAGCTGTCCCGTTTCCGTAGCGGAATTCCACCTCTGGTTATCACTGGCAGCAGCAGCAGCAGCTCAGCAGCCCAGTTCATCAGTAACAGGAGGGTCAATTTCCCCATGATTATTCCCGGAAGTTATCGGCAATATTAACACAAAGTTATTGTGAAATAACACCACAGCAGGCTTGCATTAAAAGGCGCTGTGGTAGAACTCACAAAAACCACATTTCTAGCTCAAACACACAAACAGGTGAGGTGACGCTGCTACACCTGCCCGTGCTGCAGCGCGTGCCTGCACTCCTAGCTTCATCAGCTAATTGACGACATCCACGTTTATAATCAGGATCAGGACTGCGTCTCTTCCACGCCTCTAAAGAGGCGTCGAGGCTTCTGGTATCCGTTTCTCGCGTGTAACTTTATTTCATCTACTGACACGAGTTTTCTGCCGCCTTCATTCATTAAAACAAATAAAACCCCATGTAGATTAAAGCGCCGCAGATGAGTCTGTCCGGTTTAGTAGTTTAAACATATTGAGGAAACTTTTGGCTCCATGTTTGTTTGGTGGGGATAAAACTATATTTTAAGTTTTATAACATTCAGTTAACCCTCAGTCTAAAACAAATGAGAATGATTTCTGTCAATATCTACCTGTTCTATCTATTATCATGTTGCATGTAAACTAGGCGAAATTAGCAATATCATTTGTAAATAAAATTGTGTTTTTGTTCAGCAAAATGTACCATGTTCAGATCACCTAATCAAAAAAGAAATACGCAGCTCAGCTGGCTGACTTGGGTGAAATAAATAGGGTATTCTTACATGTCATTTTTTTCTGAAACATTGTTTTTCTGGGCTACTTTTCTTATGTTTTTCTGGGCTACTTTTCTTATGTTTTTAAAACAAGCGTGAACAACTGAGAGTATACTGAGGAGGCCACTACACTATTGGGCTTAGCTGATCTGTAAATACTTATTAAAAATACTTCTAAAACCAATCATTTGATTTTATTTAAACACATACAAGACGGCATGCATGTAACTTACAGACTGAAAAGCCATGATAAGAAAATGTTGACAAATTGACAATTTAGCTATTTGAGCCAGGCTATAGTGTTACTGATCAATACCTTCAATGTCATCTTTTTATGTTTAAAATTATTTTTCTTGACAAGATATTGATATTTTAGTAATTTCGGCTAAACACGAAGGTCATCACAAACTGGAGGAGAATGGAAAGCAAGCTAATTATAAAAGCAGGATTTCTTCTAATAATACCAAATTGGTAGGAATGACTTTTTCTTCCACCTGCCATAATCATAATAAATGAGCAGCGCAACAGCATCACTCACTGACTCCGTATTGCCTGGCTGTGGGGCTTTACAACAAGCTGTATGATGGGTGTGGGGAAGACACGGGGGTATTGTAGCAACACTACAAAACTTCTAAACACATCTGAGATCAAATTCTTACATTATGAAAAATCTAATTAAATCATGACAGTGAAGAGGAGAAGAGGGACAGGTCCTGCTTAGTGAGACCAACAACACTGAGTAATTTGATGCATGCAGACAGGTACAAACAGGTAGGCAATTCTAACCACGATGCAGGTACAGCAAGAGAAATGTGGAGCTGTGCAGCACTGATGCTGATATTTGGGAAAGTGATTTTTATCTGTCTGCTAGATTTAGCTTTTAATGCTAATGTTCAAACAGACCCTCATTCTTTAGACAGGAGCATACTGGTTTGTTATATACGATATAAAATATGGTTATAAAATAAGTAAACACTGCTATAAATAGCTGTATGAGTTCAGCTTGGAGTGATATGTGTCGCTGAGATCAGCTCACATCAATACAACAGACCTAGATTTAGTTGGCAAGGATGTTTGCAGAGGCTGTGTGTCATTAAATATTCAGTAAGACTGTCATTGTGGAGTTTTAAAAATAAAATTACGTCTGGAAACTATTTAAGTCAAAAAGTTAAAGGCAGAAATATACATAAGCTTTATTTGACTAAGAATAAAGTTGGGAAAGAACATTCTCTTTTTGTTAAATCTTCCACAGGATGCTTTTCTTTTCAGAGTAAACATTAATAGCATGTAAACAAACAACTTATTTGATCTTTATATTTAGTCTTCATGGTAACGCTCATGTTTAAATAATTGTTTGGGTTTTTTTTTATCAGACTGACGAAATACCTGTTCATATTTACAAAACTACCTTTTAAAAGCTTAATTTAGATTGAATTTAATTTTTTATTCTTCTATAATATTCCAATATTCTAGACCCTTCATCTGTATTAGCATTTTTCTCACATCCCACGTCAACAACTTAAATAAAATATAGAATAAACATTCTCTCTTGCAGTCTTGTTAACTATTGCTGCGCAAGAATTTATCTTGCTTGGTCAAACCGACCATTCGAAGCCAATACCACCTGGAACAACCCACAAGGTTGCATCTTTGTTTACTTGGGATTCTGGACTGACATGAAATAAACTTGACCAGATGCAACCCATTTCTGACCTTTTTTTTTCCCACGAGTGTCTCTTTTCACATTTTATTTGCACCTGTTTTAGTTAAGCTATGAAAACATGACATAGCTGTGGTGTTTGCAAATCAGATATTGAGCTGACCAAATGACTGTACTGACTTTTGTTATCAGTCATGTGATTTATGGGAGAGTGATACAAGCCTAGATTTTGGGGATCTACTCAACACATTTTATGGAACTTCAGTTCAGGTGTTTGCATCTGTGTTCGTATGTAGCAAAGCCAACAGTCGACTGCGCTCCGCAGTTCATGTTTCTCGGTTTCAAAGGCTTCCACATTCCAACATCTCTGCTTCATCGCGCAGATTCAGAATCCACAAGTGTCCCTATGAAATGTAAAAGCTGGCTCCATTTGCACTCTTTGTCAGCCACTTCCCTCTAGAGAAACCACCGAGGCAGAATTTATGCAGATGTGATGTGTCAACGCTTAACTGAGGGTAGGCCTGACATTTGAAATTCTATATATCGACAGCAATGAGATCAGACACACAATTTATCAGGCTATTTGATTGCATCGCATCACAACTCCATCACTGATTCGCTGTCATACCTCTTCCACTAAAAGTTCACATTCTTCTCACCAGAACTAAGCATCTGTCCTGCTCCAGTTCCGGCATTTTCAGCCATTTTCAACTAGCTCAACAGCTATCTCGCCCATCCAACACTTGACAGAAAAGCCATCCCTAACAGCCTTGCCCCACACATGCGTTCAACCTAACTGATTTGCTCAAACTCTTTCAAGGCATATTATAACAACCACACCAACTGCCTCTTCCACCATCATTTCTGGCTGCAATATCAGTCGTGCTTATTTCATTTTAAAACGTGCTCCTCGACTATCCAGCTGTACCTGTCAGGTATCAACTTTCTCTTTAAATTCCCTCCACTCCACTGTTTCAGACATTACTATTCATACCTGGGCCTCTCATAGTCAAAGAAGTAAATCGGATCAGCACAAAATCTCATTTCCTGTCTACATCTTATGTATCCTTTATGAGTTGCTAGTTGAAAATGTCCAACCCAGCTTAGCAGCAGACATCCCATCTCAGCCTTCATTACAGAAACAGAGAAAATGGTTATGAAATTGTGGCTCAGCGCATATTTTCGAAAAACTCTTCAAATGTCTGACACATTTGTCGAGGACTTTTCCTTCTTTGTTTGAGTCGGTTTCTAGGCTTGGCATGCCCGAGCAGGCATACTTCTCTTACATCTGTAATGATCTCTGCAGCATCAAGCTCATGGTCCATTTGGCTCTATTCAATCCTTCATGTTTTGGGGTCTTATGTCGTCTGGGAT
This sequence comes from Telmatherina bonti, assembly GCF_933228915.1. Taxonomy (NCBI): domain Eukaryota; kingdom Metazoa; phylum Chordata; class Actinopteri; order Atheriniformes; family Telmatherinidae; genus Telmatherina; species Telmatherina bonti. The sequence continues at coordinate 25,820,349 of NC_136627.1, read as the reverse complement.
ACTCACCTTCCGAGTTGAAATCTTCACCGTAAGTCTTCTTCTACACACACACTGATACCAACACATCCTGGTAAATCATCAGCAAACCTTCACACTCATCGATTCCTTTACTCATGTTACTCAGCAATAAACCAGTAAATGTTTGTGGTACAGAAAGCACATTTAGATCAGCCGCATGTTGTCATCAATACTCCAACACTAAAGATGCCATACTTTAAACTACTGCAAGTTGTTTTTCATGTAGAGAGGCTAAATGAAACGCTTCATCATATTATGTAACCTGAGTCATGTGAGAACCAGTCTGAAAACTTTTACATTCTCTTACCAAAGAACCATGACATTAATCTTAAGCGGGTATAATAAGTTTCCTGCAGCAAGGAAAGAGGATTGTTGCTTTCAGTTCTACATGATCCATCTATCTTAATGCTAAATGGATGACATTTCCTGCAGAATAGGCCTTCCATGGTTCTTTACAGTTTAAAAGTCTGAAATAACTTGAGATAACTCTTTTTGAGACATACAAACCTTACAAAACATTTGTACACATTAGTCTTTGGGTGGTTCTAGCCTAGTTGTTGTGCTTCAGAACAGTGTTTTAAATACATAGTTTAAGTTTCTGGTATCACCTGAGCAAAGTGCAGCTTTTCATCATCTTCTCATGTGCTTTCTATTAACCATCAACTCCGCTGCAGTTATTGGTCACTGCACATGCAGAGTTAGCAAATATATTGGTGAAATGAAAACATATTAACATGGTCTTTTCCTTCTTCTGGGATTTACTTTATTTGGTTGAACATTCGTTTCTGTGCAGTTTCCCCACATTATCAATAATTCAAAAACCACTCAAGATTGCAAATAATCTTTGCTTTTTATTATCAGCACACATTAATAATCTTGACAGCACTCACCGTTCTTCTGGGTGGCAAAGAGGATGATGAGGGCAATAATGACAATAAAGAGCAAGGAGACAATAGTAATCAGGCCGATCTCCAGGGAGGTCCAGCGGGGCTTCTTAGCCGATTTGGGAGTGTTTGTCTCTGTCATTCTTAGGTCTCTTCCTTCAGCAACCGGCTGTATCAACTCACCTAAGAAGAGACGGAACAATTAAACTGGGAGCAAATGTATCCACAATCAATTCTCATAATCAGTTTATTTTAATTTACAAGCAAACAAGGTCACTTAACCTTTTTACAACTTATTTCATTTGATTATATAGTCTGTTTCTTCTGGTTTATTTCAATAATGGCTAAATTAAATCAAATTCCAAACTGCTTTTTGGGTTTTTTTTTAATCTTAAAAGGTAGCCTATAAACCTCAACAGCAACCCATCAAAGGCTGAAATAGATACCATGAGACCGTAACTAAATGAAAATGTCACCATCACTGTGGTTACCCAAAAAATGGATGAGAAAATGGACACAGAACAAAGAAATCTAACAATTTTTGGTAACCAAGTGAGCACTTACTGGAATGTAAAACTTGATTTCTAGTTGAAAACTGGGTGATGTGCAGTCTGACCGTCTGTGACCTGTGTCTATTTTGTCGCCATGCACTTGCAACATCAACAGTGCAACAAAAGACTAAATTATTCTGATAATTTACAACCTCACTTCTAATGAACTGACACTGTGTAAAACAAATAAAATTGGAATACAATGATTTGCAAATCCTCTTTAATCTACTCTCAATTGAATAAGCAAAAAGACAAGATATCTAATGTTCAAGCTGATAAACTTTATTGTTATTTTGTAAATGTTCACTCATTTTTAATTTGATGCCTGTCACCACAGTGTTTCATCACCTTCATTTTAACAACACTCAGTCAGTGTTTGGGAAGTAAGGGCACTAATTGTTTAAGCCTTGTTTGTAGGTGGAATTCTTCCTATTCTTGCTTGATCTATAACTTCGGTTGCTCATTAGTCCAGGGTCTCAGCTGTCATAGTTTGAGTTTCATAATGTGCAACATATTTTTTCAGTGCTAGTCAGGTCTGGACTGCAGGCAGGCCAATCTAATACCCATCGTCTTTCAATACAAAGCCATGCAGTTGTAACTTGTGCAGAATGTGGCTAAATATTGTCTTGCTGAAATAAGCAGGGACATCCCAGAAAATAACACTGCTTGGATGCAGAATGTGTCTGCAGCGCCTGCATTTACCTTTCAGAATTTATGGTACCTTAACAGATGTGAAAGTTACTCATGCCATGGGCACTAACACACCCTGATACCATCACAGATGCTGGCTTTTGAACTTTGCGGTGATAACAATCCAGATAGCCCTTTTCCTCTATCCTGGAGGACACAACGTCCATGACCATTTAAAATGTGGACTCATCAGACCACTACTCCCTTTTCCACTTTGCATCAGTCCATCTGAGACGAGCTCAGGCCCAAAGAAACAGTGTTTCTGAGTGTTTTCTGATACATCGCTTTGGCTGTGCATGGTAGAGTTTTAACTTGCACTTGTAACTGCAGAAATTATATGTCCTAACTGTCAATGGTTTTCCAAAGTGTTCATACCCACTTGGTAATATCCTTTACACAATGATATTTTCAATACAGTACTGCCTGAGAAATTAAAGGTCATGTGCATTTAATGCTGGTTTTTGACCTTGCTGCTTACATGCTGAGATTTTTCCATCTTTTGATGATATTAAGGACTGTACGTGATGAAATCTCTTAATTTCTTGCCATTGTGCATTGGGAAATGTTGTTTTTAAACTGTTCAGATCATTTTCCAATGTAGATGCAGTTGTTCACAAAGAGGTGAACCTCATCCCATCTTTGCAAACATCTGAGATTTTCAAAGAAGCTCCTTATATACCCAATTGTGGCACAGACCTGTTACTTATTAACCTGTTCACATATGGAAAGAGTGTTCTTTTTTTTAACATTCGTTAATCAGTTTTTTTTTTCTCCTGTGTATTTAAATGTGTCCAGGTATTAAATTCAAAATGAGTGTATATTTGAGGAAAAAAAAAAAAAAACAAACAAACAAAGAAACAAAAAAAAAAACCACTAACAAAGCAGTATGAACATTATTTTATAATTGGAGTATATTCAAATGAAGATAGATTAAAAAGGATTTACAAATCCTTGTATTCCATTTTTATTTATGTTTTACACATTACAACTTCCTTGCAACTGGAGGTTTGCTGCAATGTCTATTGAAAATTAGAGATTACAGAATTAACTTATTTCTCCAGTTTTTCTGCACCTGTAAGAGACAACATGGTTTATGTGAAGATTTCAACCCATCTCTTAGTTCATATCAATATGTAACTATATCTGCTGTGTGCAACTGACAATAAACCTCCACAACTGTGCTTCTAGCTTCCTCCCTTAAAGATAGAGCAACCCTTTTATGTTGCCTTTATGAGCTCATATCAGCAACTTGGTGTTGAGGTGTTACTTATTGTACCAAATAGCTGCAATAAAAAGATCAGGCTTTCTATTCCTTATCGGATCCTGATTTGTTTTCAGTGCAAACAATGGCAAAATGTCCAAAATGTGTATGTTTATCAATGTTTTGAAATATTTCTTTGAAACCTTTCCATTTGAACCACTTCATTGTATTCCAATCTACTCCCCCAATGCTTTATGAACATTTAAATGTCCGCACAACATCCAGATGTAGATCAGCATCAGCAAATTAAACTTTACAAGGCTACAAAAAAACCTTCAAATTATTTCACCCAAGGGTTGCTGAACAAGTGTCAGCAAAGAATGAGGTGGGAATGGAAATGTTTTACTGGTTTTGCTCTAATAATTACCCAAAACTTGGAATCTGAAGCTGTGTCACTTGACTCTAAGAAATAAATTACTACTATTATTTTATGACATTTTATCTTTCTTCCTTATAAACTCATTCATTAATGAATGCATAAATAGCTGATAATAAAAATAATTAAATGCAACATCACATAAAACAAGACATGTATTAAATTAGTTGAAGATGAGATTAAATAATAGAAAATGACATTAAAAATTAGTTCCCTTCATAAGTCATTCTTCTTGAAAACAAGCACTTATGTCAACAGCACTTAAATATCCAAAACTGAAAAGTTAATTATTCTTATGAGTCATCAAACAAAGATAACTCTCCAAAAATGTGATGATTTTCAAATATATCATTAATTCTAATGTAATTGAAGAAAACATTCTTCCCTCTAGTATTTCTGGCATCGATAGAAAAATGAAAGCAAAGTGGGAATGAGAAATGAAAGACTTGTAGCAGGGATACGACGACAAATGAGGAAAATAACAGTCTTGGAGCAAAAGGTGAGAACAACCGAAGTTCTTACCCTTATGGCTTTATACTGCAGACCAAAATAAAAAAAAAGATGGAAGTGAAAAAAAAAACAAAAAAAACAAGAAACACACACTTCTGAAGATCAGAACACAACCAGGACCTTTCTTCTGCTGCTCTACCCCATAAAGTGCTGTTTTCCTCTCAGGAGCCAAGAGAGAACTTTACAAAGTTCAAGTAACAAGCAGTTAAGTCTATCTCTGAAGGTCTGAATGCAATTAATCCTTAATCCTTTAACAATGCTGCACAGACACACACTCATGCGCACGCACACTCATCCACAGCAATGCTCTCAAACACACTTTTACAAGGCAGTGCCATGAGGTGTCTGAGCAGATGGGTGCGTCTTTCTGTGAGCACGCTGAGAGGAGAGCAATGCATGACCAAAGTCTTTTAGCTTGCTTTGAAGGAACACACACACACCATCACTACACACACACATGCACATTTATCACACATAAGTACATTCTTGCTAAATGTCAAATTGCCTATCCTTCATGCGCGTGACAAAACAATAGACCGACGTAAAGTAAACTTCCCTGATTATGGTCATTATCCAACCACGATGTTGCACATACGAACCAATGCTCCCTCCAGGCTGTTTTCTCTGCTCCACAACAGCACTAAAGCACGCATGACATCACCACGGGTCGTTAGATTTAATATAGGAGAGGGGCGACTGGATGCAGTTCTACAATCGGAAGATGGGCAACTGAAAAATGAGCAACTGCAGACATAAAACGAGGTGATGAGACAGTGGGATGGCACAAGTTGATATATTAATCAAAACTTCCTGTCACCTTCTCTCTGCAGGAGGGGAAAGAAAGTTTGCCCGCGAGAAAACAGATCGCTTCAACAGCAGTCCCATGGCTCTAATAAAACCATGTGTGCATGTCAGCACCAGAGAAGCTCTACATTATCTGCACTCACTTCTTGCCTGACACTCTGCATACCAAGTGAAAGAATTCATTAAGAAATGGGGAAAAGGACGTAAACACAAAGCGAAGCAATGTGTAAAGAATGGGAAAGAGATAAAAGCAAGAAGTGTAAGAAAGTAAGGCTTTAATCACGTTTAGATGACTCCTTTGCTCTGCTGTGTTATCAGTCGAACATAAGTGTGTTTCTTTTTAAGAATCAGTAAATGTGGCCGTTTGAAGTCAGCTAATTCTCCTTCACTCACCAACACTGCTTCAGGTTCAGGTCAAGGATCTCTGTATCATATATGTGCAAGACAATTATGCCTTTAGGGTTGTTTACACTGGGAATAGGAAGGATTATCAAGTGTTGCGGTTGTAGAGTGCATTTGACGTTTTTACTTTTTAAAGTGTTCTGAGTGCACTTTAAAAGATTTGTGCTTCTAAGAAAGAAAAAAAAATACTTTCCACTCTGTCTAGCTAACATGATAGATCTAAAATATAAATAACTAGTTCTCACAAACCTCCTCAAAATTAAACCCATCATTCACTGAGACACCTGAAAACCCCTGTGTCTGCGCACACACACACACACACACACACACACACACACACACACACACACACACACAAAGACATGTCATCACGAGACTACTTGAACAAAGTCACTTTTTTTTCTTTTTTTTTTTACAACTTTCATCCACATGAGCCATGAATGCACCTAAATGAGCTGGAATGAGTAATGTGGCCTACTTTAAATCAAAATGACACCTTCTCTCTGCTTATAGCTGCACACCGAAGACTAAAATCATGTTTGAAGTATGCATGCCTAAAGGTGATGTGACTTCGCTGAAATTAAGACCACTTCTTAAACTGCTCTCCTAATGGCTTTTTCTGTAATGGCAGCCTGAATGCAAAAGTAAAAATAACTTTTAAAGGGACATTACACCACAAAATAAACACAACTTCATCATTCCCCTCACAGGTATAGGCTGCTGTGGACCAAGAGCAGATAGTAAGTGGAGAAGATACCCAGCCTGATCGGTGTTGTCCAAAAACAAATAAATAAATAAATAAAATTGACCAAAAAAATATTAAACTCTTGTCAAAATATACAACTTCAGCACACGGGGGGCTCGCAGCCGTGTGTGTGCCAGCTCCTCATCTCCTGTTGCACGTTGGGAACTCCGGGGGAGGGGGGGGGGGGAGTGGGTGGTGGAATGATCAACTGGTGCACGCTGCCCCGTGTCACTCAATATGCTCACGCGCACATGCAGAAGAATAAAAGCGCTCACTCTGTCTTTCTCTCTCTCTCTCTCTCTCTCTCTCTCTCTCTAACACACACACACACACGCGCGCACATATGTAAGCACCGTGCTCACTGTGCGTGAGCGACTTACCAGATATGTCAGGAAATTTTCGGTCGATGATATATATGGGCATCACATCCACTGATCAAACATCCATCAAATCCACAACGGGAGCTCCAAATGCTGATTGATCTGCTACAGATGATCTATTTGCTGTACCCCCAGTTGTTGTTGTTTTTGTTAAAGGCACAATCCGTGCATGCCTTTCCTCTCTTCGTTCTTTGCCTCTCTATTCTAGGAATCCATATTCACAAAGAAAAAAGAAAAAAAAACGCGCACAGAGCCATTATCTACAACTACCAACTGCCAACTGTACTGTACCACATCTACCCGGAGAGGCACGCAGAATCCAAATGATCCACGAGAGGCGTGCGCGAAGCAACTAAGTCTGTGAGCCACACATAGAAGGGGATCCCATATTTATAAAGCCCGTCACAGGAGGCGGTGAAGTAGCCTGCTGAAGTTGTCCGTCCACCGAACCGCTGCCTCCTCCGTCAGAGTGAGCCTGGAAGCGGCACTTGCTGCGAGGTGCGCCTGAACAGCCTCGGGGCGCAGGTTCAGTGATGGTGGTGTAATGTGGAGCACTTTCTCATCCAGCTTTCCGGATAGTTTAGGCTGAAGGACTTGATGAACAGAAGTCTGCAACGTATGGTCGCAGGGATTTAGATACATTATGTATATATATTATATATATATATATATATATATATATATATATATATATATATATATATATATATATATATATATATATATATACACTGATCAGCAGCTTTTTAATGGAATCTTTCCCCTCATTTATCCGTGTATTTACATACTGATCAAAAGCAGGGACTGCACACCCATTTAGTCGATATAGGTATCATTTAAACCACTGTGTGTTAAGTAGATTTCTAAAGGTTTTAATTTTAAATCAATCATTTATACAACTCCTAAAGCACATTGCTGAAAACAGACAAATTTAAACCACATAAATACAGCAAGTGATGGCTCACTGTATTCCAAAACTTCTAAGTGCAGTTCAATTTAGGAAGGAAAATGTCTTTTAAAAGTTATGTTTGAGATAATCCTTGCAAAAAAAAAAAAAAAAAAAAGCAGCAGTTAAACTACATTTGCACAATTCATTTTTAGAGGGCTTATTTATTACTTTCCCCACCATGTGTAACATTTTTACACTAATGGTTTGGACGCTTTTCCTATTAAATTCTAATGAGACATTGTGTCCAAACTTATTACTGGAAAAATTGTTCTTGTCAATTCTCTCATGTTTTACAATTAGTTCTACTTTAAAACATACATTTGTAAAGTAGTTACAGTGAAATGTCCCATGAAAAATCTTCTTTCTGGTTTTACTTTTCAGTATTTTGTTCCTGTTTGATTACTCGTGACCTTTTGCTCCCCGTGTCATTACTGTTGAACAACCCAGTTCACTACTGGGTCACATTTGCAGGAACAGTTAACTCTGCAAATATGTGAGGAGTTTTGGTCTGAAAGTGAAAGTCAGCATTTAAGTGAGAAGAAAACAGGGTACATCACTATCGAGATCAAGTGACCTCATTTCTAAAGGAAATGAGGAAAAGAGCTTTTCTGCATGGGAATGCTTATTAGTGACTGAGAATATGTCATGTGTTCATCTTTAACTGAGGTTTCTAATATGTTCTGTGGTCATATTTAGGTGCAAAACATGCTGGAGATTAGCTAAACTCGCTGTCTTATCAAAGAAACATTCTAATTACTCCTGTACTGTTTGTAGCTCACTACAAACTGTCTTTGATCCAGTGTGAATCATCACGTAGTTCTTTCTTCATTCTGCTTGCATGATGGAATTAGTGCTTGCAGTAAAGTAGAATATGAGTGTATTAGCAGCAGGAGGGGTTTACTGATGAAAATTAGCTCCATACACACATGACATGTCAGTGCAGTCAAGCAGCACACAGCAAAACAAAAGAAAATCTGCATATTTGTATAGACATGGGTAAACTGCATTTAAAAAAAAAAAACATTTAATTACAACACCAACAAAACTTTAAAATGAATTTCAGCTGGAGATTTTCACAGACATCCAACCTAATATTCATAACTCAAAGCAGTTTGTAGAATCAAATGAAACTTGAATCTGTTTCTGAATTTCCTTATGAGTAATTTACCAGATCTTAATATATCAAAAGTCATGCCTCTTAAGAAGTTCTCACTCTCTACATAGTGTACTTTTAACATCCTCAATAACATTTAGACATGTTCAAATACTTTAATCTCCACACTTATGTGATCACTGTACCTTATCTTGACTAAACATTTAACTGCACTGAAAGCAATTTTAATATAAATGAAGTGCAGAGAGATGCTGGAAAGCAAGGGAGATACGCTTAACAAGCATGTGTAGAGTTCCATAGCCTCCACCCTCCTAACCTCTTGCTACCAGACAGCTCATGGGTGGAATGTGAAAAATAAATATGCAATTTACATCGTCTTACTACACATTGTAGTTGGTCCACAACAAACCCCTTTTCCAGAAAACCCCATTTTAAATGAAAAAAAATAATTTGAAAAAGTTATAACGTAAAAGAAAACTTTTAATATGTGATGTGAAAGAGAGGCAAGTGTTGATCCATCCAGTCTGACTTCCTTTCTACACAAAGTGCGACATGCTTTGTCAGCTCTAATAGCTCTCATTGCAGTTACTGTCGTAATTAACTTTTTTAAAATGTTATTTCTGCATGTGCAGTATTGAGTCGTTTACGTTCCCAGAAACACAATAATTACTCTCAGTGATCTGGTCCCATCAGCACAACATTCAGTTGGGGAGTAAATTATTTCTCCTTGTTACAATAACAGAAAGGGGTGACGCTTGATTCCTGATCTGTGGTGAACCCCAGTTTCTGGTAAGCTTCACATTGAGAGAAAAATGACTTATTATTTTTGGCTAGACAGCTGAAGTCAGCTCCACACAGCAGGTCGGAGAGTGAGCTGACAGCCACTGTGCAAACTGGCAAAATGGATCCGTCAAGTTTCTTTTTATCCATGGATTCGTGGTCCTGTCAGAATTTGAGCCTCTGTGTGAGATGCTTTGCTCAGTAAACATGTGGTTTTAAAATTTCCTCTGCTTATGCTCACTGAGGGAAAATAAGCTTGTCCACACAGGTGTCATGTTTCCATCACAGCTGATCTTAGCTGTAGACCGATCAATGGCCGCCACTACTAAGAAGTCATTCCGCCGTGACTGGATGCTGAGTGTAACTTTTTCTATTAAAAGATAAAAGCTAAATATTAATGGTTGTTTTTTTTAAGGGTAGTGGAAAATGAGGGATTGCCAGTCATTAGTTTTCACCGCACACAGCATATGGGATTACTGTGTCTTTTCAAGTGCAGGGTCTTTCTTTGGCCTTCATCTCTACATGCTTTCATTGAGACTCCGTTGTCAATTATGCTCTCTGCACGTGACATGCACTAAATGCCTGAGCGTGGCTATTCTAGTGTCACCTCATACAAGTCATTCTGTCCACGTTTCATTGCTTCTGATCATGAACAGTGTGAGACCCCTCCAAGGAATTTGCATCTGTGTGAATATCTATGAGGCTGAACTGGCAGAAGTTTTCACTGCATCTGCCTGTCTGAAAGATGATCATATACTTCGAGTCTCTGATCATATTTTTCTTCTTTGTGTTGGTGCGGTTTTCGCATAAAACATTTTGCCCCTCTTGACTCCCTCTTTTGTTACCACTGTGAGCCCAGTTGGTAACAAGTGGGCTCACAGTGGTAAGAGGGAGTCAAATACAGGATTAAGTATTCCCATTCTCTTTATTTACCGAACTTATTCAAAACAAACTCATAATGGGGTCTGAGTGTGTAAAATATCAGTAGTGAAATGCTGTGAATGGTTGTGTGAACATGTGTGCAATGCTGTTCAAAAATGCAACCCAAAGCTTAACAAATTATAATTACCGTGATGGTAAGAGAAAATGCTGCCCAGCCAGAGGACAAAAACCCTGCGAGTGAGTCTGGCAAAAGCAGGCTTTATAAGTTAAGCCACTCCCACCTCTGCAGGTGCATTACATTCTCTCCTAATCACACCTAATACAAACAAACTGAGATGGCAGGCCATCACACTCCCCCCCACAAAACAAGGGCAGAAGTGACCCTTGCCGTACAAGCCTTCTAACAACCTGTAAGAGACAAAAGACATGGTTAGTAGAAGACAAACAGCAAACTACCGGGGCAAAACCCTCGACAGGGCATCAGCCACAACATTCTCCGACCCCTTGATGTGACGAACATCCAAGGCATATGGCTGAAGAAACATACACCACCTCATCAAACGCTGATTAGGGTTTTGCAAGGAATGGAGGAAAGTAAGGGGATTATGATCGGTGTACACCGTAATAGGCAAACCACCACCCACATAAACCTCAAAATGCTGTAGTCCCCAAATCAGAGCCAAAGCCTCTTTCTCCACGATGGAATAGTTCCGCTGGCAAACACTGAACTTCCGGGAAAAAAAACTAATAGGATGCAGAAAACCGTCCTGCCCTCTTTGTAGCAAAACAGCACCAGCTCCTACATGACTAGCATCCACTTGCAACTGAAAAGGCTCACCCATTTTGGGAGCAGCCAATACCGGGGCAGACGAGAGCAAACATTTAACATCCTGAAAGGCCTTCTGACACACAGGTGTCCACTCAAACTTAACCTTAGTCTTCGCAAATGCGGTGGGTGTTTTAAACACAAAACCCGATGACTAGGCTAAGCAACCAGAAAACTGGTGACTCATCCATAGTCACGGAAATGTACCCGAGACAACTGCTCTGACCGCGGTGCAAAAATAACAAACTAAAACAAAAAAAGGCAGTCAAGTCACCCAGACCACATTCTAAATCCTATTGGGAAAGCTTATCCCACCAAACACTGTCTGTGGATCTCCACCAACAGCAACAGCCCCATGGCAGACCAACAACAAAAAAACCTAAAGGAATTCCATAATCCCGGACGAGCCCCCACTTGTTACCAACTGGGCTCACAGTGGTAACAAAAGAGGGAGTCAAATACAGGATGAAGTATTCCCATTCTCTTTATTTACCGAACTTATTCAAAACAAACTCATAATGGGGTCTGAGTGTGTAAAATATCAGTAGTGAAATGCTGTGAATGGTTGTGTGAACATGTGTGCAATGCTGTTCAAAAATGCAACCCAAAGCTTAACAAATTATAATTACCGTGATGGTAAGAGAAAATGCTGCCCAGCCAGAGGAGAAAAACCCAGGGAGTGAGTCTGGCAAAAGCAGGCTTTATAAGTTAAGCCACTCCCACCTCTGCAGGTGCATTACATTCTCTCCTAATCACACCTAATACAAACAAACTGAGATGGCAGGCCATCACACATATTTCACAACTGCATCACATTGGTGATGCAGTTGTGAAAACTTTGAAACAAGGGTCAACCCACATCAAGAGTCAACCCGCCTATGACCAAGAAGGTTGCCATCATGGGAACCACACAAATCATGGCGGACCGGGTCCACACCAAAACCATCGGGCTGCAGTGAAGGGTCCCGATCAGACAAGAAAAATCCTTATAGAAAAAAGCTCTTCTTGTGGAGGACCCCATCAGGAAAGCACTGCAGTGGAAAGGACAAAACGAATAAAAACAAAGATCAAATCAATCTAAAAACCGTAACATTTTAGTTCATATAAAACATGGACTGGATGTGAAAATCAGAGCAGTAATAAAAGCAGAACTAAAAAGTTTACATAAACAGGTCACCAGTCTATATCTGTGATGGACTGGTGACCTGTCCAGGATGTACCCTGCCTCTCGGCCAATGATTGCTGGGATATGCTCCAGCTTCTTCACAACCCTGAACTGGACTAAGTGGTTAAGGAAATGATAAACCATGTGCTTAATGTTTAAATTAGATCAATAATAAAATGTATAATTAAAAAGGTTATAAAAAGGTAGCGTTTTAAAGACATACAAAATATAATAGCAAGGGATGTTCAACACAGTTTTAATTTTACCAATATTCCTCAGATTGATTTTGTCCAGTGCTGAATTTCCTATTCCAATATTAACCGATACTGATATTTATAGAGCAAGTTAGGTCAAACACACAAAAATATCTGGAAAACTATACATGACGTCTCTTACTTTTTGACATTTTTAATTATAGGAGACATTGCTGAAGAGTTTAATTTATAATATCTGCTTTTTGTGTATAAAAAAAGTAAAAACCAATACCGATAATTTCCTATATTGAATTTTAATGCTGATGTCGGCTGATGATATTGGTAGGGCAATAATATTAGACATCTTAAATAATAATTAAGTAAAAATGATAAGTTGTAAAATAAAGAAATGAAAGATAAGAATTAGTTATGAGCTAAGCTTAAAAAAGGTCTTTGGTCCCTTTAAAAAAAACATTGAAGAAAACCATTTCCAAACAATGTAGATGTGACTCATGTGAAGAACAACCTTGTAAGCATCACCAACCGTGAACTAGCAAAATGTCCTCAAATATCTATGAATCACACAGGAAGAAAGTTTGTCACAGTTTCAATCAACTATATTTTTATCCAACAAGACATTCGGCTGATAGGTGCATGACGTCAGAGGAGCTGAGATATGAAGTTTCTTTGGCTTGGATCAAGGTCACGCAGTTCTATCAGCACCTCCTTTCAAGAACTGCCAGGAGAGTAACTCTCCTATCAGCAGCAGACGAGCTGTCCAGTTCAACTCCAAGTCTGCTGTCAGCACAAATAAACATGCACACGCTCGCATCAACAAAGTACAGAACGACAGAAACGCAACCATAGTCAAGGACTCTCATGATGCACACACACATTAATAACCTTACCGCTGTCACTCAGACAGAGGAACTTACGCCTGAGGTATGGCTGTCATGAGGCAGCAGGAATGTACAAAGAGGGAAGATGAAGAAAATGGCTTTGTTTTTGTAATTTGGGAGGAATTGCGGCAAATATGATCTGTGTCCAGAGACATAATGTAACTCCTAAAATGAGTTTTTATTTATTTTTTTTTTTGGGTTTTTTTTTTTACTCATAAAGTGCCCTTCATGGATTTGCTGAGGTTATTATAAAGTACTGTGTGCGATACTGCATTGTATGAATGTGTGTGTTAAAAGCCTACACAATGTCAAACCTTAAGTAACAGTTTCTGCGTGTCCAATCTAAACAACTAGTTTAGCACAAAATATATATTGTTACTATGTTTGGGTGTCATTGTGATGAACTTATTGAATATACTAACATTTTTTATATCGCATTCAATTATATTAATAGCTAAACAGAACACTTAAAGAATAAATTTCCCTGCAAAGAAAAGATGTTACCACTAGAATAGTGATTATTTTTAGTCATAAATTTGGTAAAAACCAGTTGATTCCAAGCAAATCAGCACTGCATTAATATATTAATACATAAGAAAGGGAAGCAGTTTTCCTGGCATGCTTTGGATGAATCTGATCAAGTAAACTTAATGCTGATGGTAAAACTTTTTCTATGTTAAAATTTTTATCACAAACTACAAAACCGTAACTAGATTGAAATAAATGGCTGAGTTGGTGGGGGACAAAAAAGAGAACGCCAAGACATTTTGCCTCAAATCAATCGCACACCACCCTTCTTCACACTCCCCTGAATATGAAAGCCAAACGTTATACTCCATAGCATCGCAGAGGCTGTGTGAAGAAAAGGAGAGAATTGAAAATGATTTTAAAAAAAGACATGATGAATACTATTCAGAAAGTGGCATTTTAAAAGTTTGTGCACTGTGATTCATCTTAAACAAACAATGGCAGACAGCAAATGAGTTGACAATGTTTGATCAGATGGTTGCTTTTGTCTACACAACATAGCTTTGAATAAACTGTATACTCCACATAAATGGATGAATGCTCCTGTAGCAACCCCCAAGGCCGAATTAACCCCCAAATCAGATAAGGGACTCAGGACTTTCTACTTCAAAAGGAAGTCCATCCACACATCTCCAAAACAGAGCTCAATGAAAGCCCTAAAAATCAGATCCATCTTAATCCGGGCAGACAGACCTCCACTTTAAACCAGGAACCCTGCTGGTTTTATCTCGTTCCTGGTAGGACATGTCTACACAGACAGACTGTGACACCCTTTTGAAGTTGGACCCTGGTAAGAGCCTGTTGTCCATCACCCCAGGAGGTCCCTTTGTATCCACACCACACAAAGACCAAATTCCAGAGCAGAACCTTTAAGCTCTGAATTCAAAACTGTATAAAATACTGGATGTATCCTCAGCACACCTGGATAAATGGACTCTCCTTCCTTTCTCAATTAATCCAAGACTTTAACCGTTTTTCAGATGTGAAATCCACAGAAGTTAGCAAGTTAGTTAATTTCTGTGATTCCTTGGATGGAGCAATGGCGTCATCTAGCAGACACCCTCGAACAGGTTGCGATAGGCATTTCAGGCTGATTAAATACACCATGATTAACATTATATGCTGTTGTTATTAACGACTCTGACTCAAAGTAAGAACTTGTTGTGTGGAAATGATTTCTTGACCCACCAGGTCCGTGGAAAGTGAAAATCATTGATGAAGTGTATTGAAATGTCTTGAAATGTCTTGATGAAATGTCTTGTACCTGTTAACAAACCTTTTCCCCTTTTGACAGCAGCAAAACTGTTTTAAGGTTCATGTTTATAAGGATCATTCATACTTCTTCTCATCTACAAATGGATTTTATAGACATGTTTTGAGGTAGGAAAAATGTTAAGTTTAATTCCCCAAGAACTTAGTATTTTGACCAAACCTTCAGGCCCCATGTCCTGTCCCCTGCGCTCTGATTGGATAATCTAAAGTCCGCCCCAGAGCGCCGGCAAATTTAACTGCGGGTCTTCCCGGAACTCGCTCTCTCTTGTTTTGTTTTTCCTCTTGTTTTTTCCGCTCTTCTCTTTTTTTTCTTGCTCTTGTTTTTTGTCTCTCTTGTTTTTTTCTCTTGTTCTTTTTTTGTTTTCTCTTCGTTTGGTGTTTGCTTTAGTCGTGTTTTTGTCCGTCTGGCATCATGTTCGTTTTTATTAAGTAAGCTCACTCGACTGCTTAACACCAGAAAACTCATCCAATTCTGGCTGAACAATTTTTGCTTCTGACACGCCATCGAAGCTGCACTCCCGGCCCACAAAGACTGTGACCAGTAACGTACGGACGACCCGAACGTTACTGCTCCAGCTGATCCCAGGACTCTGCCGGCACCCATGACCCGTGGATTCTAATCGGAGTGGGTCCAGCTTCAGACGTCAAACCAGGGGGTTCCAGGCGAGCTCCTGACTTCTGTGGAGGTCCCCTTTGGACAAGTATCAGGACGACCACTGAATCCTTGCCCACTGGACCCAAGGTTCGGGTTCTCGACCACCAAGGCGCTGAAGTAAGGCCGACCCATTATTCCACTGTCTCCGATCCAGCTGGTGTCTTAGCAGAAGCTGCCCCTTTTTAAATCCATTCCCCCGGTATCCACCTGATAGTCTACCCTGACATATTTAGTTAACTTCATTAGACTTGTCATCTTTCCAACCTTCCTAATTGTGTAAGTTATGTAAGCTGCTTACATAACTCTACCTTTAATAGTTTTATTTTACATTTTGGTTGCTGGCTCGGCTCGAGCTTCCATGCTCTCTCTCTCTCTCTCTCTCTTTTGGCTAATTCAGTATTTGATTGCTTGCTGACACTATTTCTGGTTTACATTATTAATTTCATTTGTGCCTGATGATTTTAACCAGTGTGGTTTTTAATAAAGTGTGTTACATTTTAAGAAGTCGTGGTAGCGTGATCGATCTTTAAGGAAGTGATTTGTTCCCTCTGACAAGAACTTACAGTAAGCGTATTTTGAGACTGATGGTTATCTGTTATTAGACAAATATCATTGTCATATTACGGTATTCCCTGCCTGACCGTATAACAAATTTAGAGCTGGGTGGTGCCCAGAGATCGTCCGCTTGTCTAAGGACACAGCGAATTAATAATTAAAACACCCACTATCGCTCCGACATTGGATCCCAGGTTAACGTTAATGATAATACGCTACACTCCTTAGATGAAGGCTAAAACAGGAAAAAAAAACAGGTGAGTGTGGCTTTGACAGTGAGAAAAATGGCAGGTGATTGATTAGATGATCTGTGACAGATAATACGTAACCGTTAAGGTAAAGGCTGCATAAACTAGAAAGCTATTAAAAAAAAAAAAAGCTTACTTTCACAGGTTTTCCCCCCATTATCCCCTGACGTCTGCTTTTGTATTTAGAAAAAGACTGAAAATAATCAACTCTCGTGTCAGTTCCAGCTTAAATCGGCCGTGATGGAAACATGACACATTTTTGCTCCTTTCCCTGCATGACACTACTGTTAACAAGCTAAAGAAGAACTGAATGCTGCATACCCTTTTTTTTTTTCATTTATAATTTCTTTTCTCCTGCCTTTCGCCCAAAAACTGCTGGGATAGGCTCCAGCTTCCCCACAACCCTTCATCAGACTAAGCGGTTCGGATAATGAATGAATGAATGAACTTCTTTTCTCCCCCAAAGGCTTAATCTGAGTTTTGCTCAGGCAGCACCTAAACTATTATTTAGTCTGTGTTGAAAAGTTTGAAGTAGAAAAACTAAATATGTAATAAAATTTCATGGGCCTGTATTTTTTCTTTCTTTATTCCAGTGAAGCTTAATTTATTCTTCTCAATTAGGCTAAAACTGACTGTAGCCATAACCTTAACAAGCGACCCGGATCGTTGGGAGCATATCTGTCATTCTCCAGCTAGATTCATATGACAGTTGCAGCAAGCGTTGCTCTGCCTCTGTGTGGAGTTTCCTTTTATGTTTTAAATAGCTGAGAGTGAAAATAGAAGTGAGTAGAAACAACTCCAGTTCTGTAGTGTACGATGTACCCCATGTTAAAGCTAATATTTGTGGAACAACATTATTGAAATAGCTGCAACAGTGAAGAAAAGGAAGATGTCAGAGAAGATGGAGTGTGCAGCTAACAAGTCTGCTCAGTTACAAATCGGCAAACTTTGGACATATTTCCCTTTTTCTTTTTACAACAGAAATGAGCAATATAACATACTGGCCATGTGGGATGACAGGGTTTATTGCACAGCTGTGCACACCAGGCTACTGTGTGGCATGACATATATGTAAGTATGGCATAGATCAACAACTGCAACTAAGTAGATGAATGGCTTTTTTTTCCTTCAGATTTGTTTTGTTGCTTTGAAAGCACTGTTTTTGTTAAATAGAAATGTTTAGCCAGTGTGATCTATCACCTGCATTAGGCTTATAACTTGCTGCCTGCTACAAAACTATACCATCCAGTTTGCATGCTTGATGAGCAGAAGTGCTGGAAAAAAATATCTTGTTGCAATGCTTTGTTTTAGAATGATTTATCACAGAAGTGTCAATGGATTTCTTATCATCATTATCTCTCACAACAAGTGTGTCATGCATATATTTTCTTTATGTTGCAGCAAGTACAATTTATAGTGTTATTTCAGCAGATATTCCTATGCACGGATAACATTTTTGTTTGTTTGTTTTAGATTAACAGGAGTAATTGTGCCAACACATGGTACTCTGGCATCGTTTCCAAACAACTGTGTTCAATGAATAATAAATAACCTGTCTTTGGACAAGCAATGTTATTCTGATTTTTTTTTTAATGCCTAAACATCAGCAATCAGACTGAAAATGATGCATTGGAAAAGATTTGAAAGTATTGCTTTGCATCAGAGATAAAATAAACTTACTTTCCATGGTTTACTGTTCATCCCAAAGAAAGACTGTTTTTTGTCTTGAAACGAAACATTCAGTAATTTTTCATGCTACGACATCTAATGATTTTGCTGTTTGATTGTGCAAACCCTTCATTTCTTCCTCACCTTTTGTATCAACCATATTGGAATTCAATGTGACTTTTCTTTTACCTTTTCATCTTTAAACTTTCATGTCTTTAAAGCAGAAGCAGCATAAATGTGTCAAAAACAACATATTTGGAGAATATGGGGACCCAACTCCACTGCCATTATGAAATAACTCATTTATGAGGTGATATTGTTCTTCCATCACTAAATGATGATGATTAAAATAATCTCATTTCTTTCCACTCCAAACAGCAGTAACATTAAACTTGCTGTTGGATTCTATGCTGACCCCACTTAAAGTAAGAATATACAAGTTTTTGCAGGGATGCACCGATACCAATATCATATCTGTATCTTCTCAATACCAAGCGTGTGTACTCGTACATGGTATTAATAAAAGTGTACTGATATCACGACCGATATCTGATACCACACTAGTCAAGCTAGCGTAGATGTGTTTGATGACATGCTTCGGACATGTTTTCAAAGAAATAAATGTCTTGAATGGTAAAATGTGACATTTTTCATTACATTAAAAGCTAGATTTTTGTTTCAGAACCACACATTTATGGTTTTATTTAGGTAAAATGTGCCAAATCAAAATAAAACTTGTTGAAATTGTTAGTTCTGTAATGTTATTATATTTGTAATGGTGAGGTAACTTCAGAAAGGATAGGTAATTTATTACAACCTAATGAAATCTTAAAAGTTATACCAGCCATAATAACCATAGTCACAATAATGTTCACATAAATATTTTTGATATCGGCAAATGTTGGTATCAGCAGATATTCAAATTTCAGATATCCGATTGGAACTCCCAAAAAGTGGATCAGTGCAGCCATAGTTTTTTGATATCATGATTTTAGAGATGTAAAAAAACCAAAATGGCACATTGTATTTCATACTAGAATGATCAAACAGATCCGCTCTCAGCTGCACATACTTGGTGCTGTTGCTTTTCTTGCCAAAAGGTGGTTCACATTGAACTGAAAATTCAAAACTGCAGGTGTGAAACATCACTGACAGTTTGTGTCCTTGTTTACTCCTTTTTCCACATTAATGCACACAGGCATGCGCACACACAAAAAAAGGTCCCCCCAAGGACTCTCACATGCTGAGAGCTGGAGGTCAAACAGGTCAAGTTGATTGCCTCTGTAACCCCTTTGATCTAGGATTTAGTGTGATCATTTCCTGGACTGAGTTCAGCTGCTCCAGTACAGTGTGTGTTACTCCTTAGATTCCACACTGAACCAGGGACAAGGCTCCTCTGCTGTGAAGAATTTGGCAGCCACAGCTACATTTATGTGTAATTGGTTGCAAAAATCTGGACTTACCGTGTTTGTTGGGAGGTTTGAGACTTCCTCCTGTGGAGCTTTCATTCTCTCCAATGCCAATAAACGCAACAAATTACAGATAATTTTACAAATTAATGCTTATTCATGTTCTCATTCATAAATGTAAGCTTCATAATTTGTTTTTCAGTGTGCAATGAGGCAAGAATGCTTCCTGATAGCTGTCATCAGTCATAGTAACTTAGCATCTCAGATAGGAGCCACTCTAAAGTCTAATTGGAGGTATTTCTGGTACTTGTGGCTCAGTTGCAGTTCTGCTGTGTATTGGGAGGGCCAGGTGAGTATAAGAAGCTCACAGAAACTAAAGTTTTGAGGCATATCAGGGGCATATGTCAGAGCTGAAGCTGTTGTTCAATGCCAAACATGAGCCAAAGAAAACTGTAGCTATAGGCTATGTTTGGGCCAAATATTTTTTGCTATCTGGGAGTGACTTTTACTGACTGTGTTACTTCCATCTGACACATCTGATCCATTGCCAGAGTGAAAGAGCAGCACAAATAGTTCTGGATAGCATAGTTCAGTATAGTTAAAGACATGAAAAGCAAAACAATTATAGAACAAAAGAGGCATAAAATGGAAATGATCACCATGTCTATTGGTATTAATGATAAATTTTAATTACATTTCAATATTAAGTTACTAATACAGTATATTTGAGTGAAAAGCCACTGAAAAGCATGGGCAAACATCTCTTTGTGTGGTTTGATTGTGCAACAACCTACCTTCCAGGAACAGCTCTGAGATAGTAAAGATGGATTTGTTAAAAGTTATTTACTTTTTCAAAGAGGTGATATTTCCAGAACAAACCAGTCTGTTGTACAAGCCGCCCTTGTGACTTCCTTTACATTCTGACTCAGTCAATGACTAGTATCGGCTCAGCTCAGTGATGCTGTAACTCATTTTCCTGTTGAGAAGTGTTTTATAAAAGAAGTGAGTCAAAAACAGTCTCACAACTGGCATAGCTTGCTGATTAAAACGTCACCGTATAATAATGATAATAAAAGAAAACACAGCTGCGTATTTCTCAATGAAAGTTCAGTAAGCTGTACCCAATATGAGCATGTTTAGATTATAAACTGTACTTTTACCATGATAAAAGAAAAATGTTTACCTAAATCTTGAGTATAAACAGAGGGTTTTATATTTTTGTTATAAAAAACTTATGTATTTATTTGCACCTTTATATTCACTGTGTTGCTGTAACACTCCATCCAGAATCTGGGCAGTGGTATAATGTAGGCACGTAACAATGCAGATCTGGGATTTATCCCATAATCCTGATGCTATAAAGAGATTTAAGAGAATCCAAATGTGAAATATGTCTAGATTGATTTCATGATTGTTTTTTTTCCCTTGGAGAATGAAGATTCCTTGACTTTTTTTGTGAAGTATTTTGGGCCGGATGAAAAACAGCACTGGCTCATGTGGTGTTCTGTTTTCTGCACTGGGACATTGTCCCATTTCAACCACTATTTGTTTTAACATGCCAACATGATCTGCTGACCACCTCTCTTCTGTTTTGGTTTACATATTCATAGTTTCCTCCCGCTGCCCTGTCTGTGCCTCTGGCCTATATCATCTGACAGGACATATTTCAGTCTATTTGACTTTGAACAGTCAGCGCAAACGTGGACAAATTATCCATAACTAGTAGTGTTTTCTATCCTTCTTGGCAGTGAGTGAGCATATGATAAGTAGTTGCATTTATGCAAAAATTAAGGGGAGGCTTGAGGGTGAAGCACACAGCAGGCAGCACAGACAGATAATTATCACTCGCTGCAAGGTCTTTTCAATCTCTTCATTGTGTCTGAAAAGCTTCTCGTGATCTCCACCGGTGCCAATGCTATTGCTCTCTAATGCTCTGTACTTGAAGCTCAGCAACTATTCCTAGCTATGAGCCCCTGTGGTGAAACTTATGTTATTTATAGTGATTTTTAAAGGAGATTTTTTTTTTTCTTTAGCCCTGCCAAACTTTTCAAACTGCTTATCCATCTGAGATGTGCACTGGATTGGAAGGGCCGAGACTGAAAACACACTTCCCCAGATAAGATCTGCTGCCAGTTAACTTGTTGGGGAGTCATTGCCCCTCCACACCATTTTGAAGAACTCTTTTGAAGTTTCCCCATCCATACTTGTCAGCACCATGGCGATGATTGCCAACTAATGCACAGAACACGGGCAAATTTTTGTATCGCTGAGGCATTGTTGTCTTAATTTTAAAATGTTTGCCTATTTATTTAACAATTTCTGTTGTTTTCTACCTCATTTACAGCTAATGCTTTCAATCTAACCCCCAATTTGACAAATAAGTTCAAGCAAGTCAGTTTTTTTACCTTAAAAAACTTCGAGATACTCTGCAGTTTACTGAACTCCTGTGACAGAGAAGCATGTCTGTTGCCACTTTGTGTCTGCCTCTCTGTAGTTATTGCATCAGAAGAATGACTGAGTAGTAAGATGGAACCTTGGGGAAGAAGGAGGTACTAATGGAGCCTTAATGAAAATCTCCAGTCTGCTCATTAATGTTGAAACATGCACACATCATCCATGTAGCTGTGAAAGGATAGAAAACCTCATTGGCAGTGCACAAACACATATGCAAAAGCGAATAAACATGCAAATAAAAACAGATGGGTTTGTCACATCGCATCTCTTTTATGCTCTCCTTTAATCTCCTCTCTTTCCCAACACTTATTGCTGTCTTTTAGTATAATGAGAAGGAAAACAAATAATAGCTTATCATCATTAGTTACTCTGCATAAACGCTCAAAAGGATGACAGAAGTTCCTGCTTGTTCTGTTTAACTATCCAGGTAAATTACTCTCTGCTGGTTGTTGATTTGACATTTTTTTACTGCTTTCTACAAGTAACTGGTACCATTAGGCCTGGCATGCTGGGGGATATTCATTATGCTGATTAGAGCTGTGTAGGTTGTCAGGATAGAGTTTGGAAATCACAGGAAGGGACTCAACAAGTGAACAGACTGACGGCCAATTCCTCACATTTATTGATTCTGTTCTTGATTGCAGCAGCGATCCATCTTAGAACTTTTATATAATTAAGAACCGCAGAGTGGAACCAGAGTCCCCACAAAAAATGCGATTAGGATTATACTCCTACTGCCTATAAGTTCAAGAAAAAAAAAAGTAGTTTTATCTCTAGTAAAATTAAGGTCACACTGGCTTCAGGAAAGTTTTAGACCATCTGTTCCCTCCAAGTGATAAATTCTAAGTAAAATGTGACTCAGTTCTCAGTGATTTCATCAGGTCAGCCGGCTTTTCCACAGTGCAACAGGTCCATCTGGTGGACAAACTCTGCAAACCAAGTCCCCTCTCTACAGTTGCAGAATGAGATGTCCAGCTGACATATAACAACTGCATTTTCAATGCCATATTGACAGTGTCTCATTTTGAGAATGAACAGTCAAACTTCATAGATGAAATTTGTTCCTTAAGAAAAATTCTTAGTTTCTAAATTTCGTCAGAAGACCAAAAGAGATCTGAGACTGGACTGAAGGAAGCTTTTAGTCATTTGCACCATCGAGAACATCCAGTCTTTAAATCTTGAATTACAACTATAACGCTATTTTTATTTATTTGTTTTTTTTTTACTATTTTGAGTGTAACTGATAATAGTTAGTCCTGTTGTTGAACACCCTGGCAAACTCACACCTGGTCTGCATTTCCTTGTCCTGTATGAGCCTTATGATCAGTTGTCGATACTGAAGTTGTTCCTTTGCTCGCTGTCAACTTGAGATGACAAGTCATGATTAATTTATGGTTTTCTAGCACAAGAAATTGCACATATTTATCATGCCAGAGCAAAAGAAAAGATTAGGTGAAGGAGCATCTGAGAGAGAAGGACATTTTGGAGGAAGCCAAGACCATGGCTGAGCTTTTTTACCTTAAAGCTGTCATTTCAAATTAACAATCTCAACAGGAAGAGTTTTACTCAAAGAACTTATTATAAATCAGTCTGTATGACAAATGGTGAATCACCATGGTAACTTATGCCATGCTGAATGGCTACACAGGCTATGTCTTGGATAAAGCTCGTTGCAGAACTTTATTCTTGTTCTCGAGGCTGCAAGAACAAAGTCCTCACTTCTCCTGGAATCTTTGACAAGTTTCAGTCTTATAGATAGGTGTTCTAACAACAAAGAAAGTAGCTGCTCTGCAGCGTTTCTCCATTTCTGCAATTGGTCAGACAGTGCATGTACCACCCTGTCAATGTGAGGGCGCACTGAAAACCCTGGGTTGACTTACTGAGTTGATAACCCACTTTGTA
The DNA here is from genome assembly GCF_933228915.1 of Telmatherina bonti. Taxonomy (NCBI): domain Eukaryota; kingdom Metazoa; phylum Chordata; class Actinopteri; order Atheriniformes; family Telmatherinidae; genus Telmatherina; species Telmatherina bonti. The sequence continues at coordinate 25,796,228 of NC_136627.1, read as the reverse complement.
GTACCTCTTATCCGGATCCTGAATGTCTAGGTAAGTCAACACAAGTAACAGAGATATCTTGGGTATGTAAATAACCCTTTGTCTGAAACCTATGTGACTGTTTTGAATATGCAGCTCCACTCTACACCGTGTGTTTCCTCTGTGTGTATTTTCCCTGTGAAACTCACAGAATTGCAACTATGGGGTCACTAGGCAGCTTCCTGATTTATTTATTTATATATAGGAGAGACACATTAAACCCTAAGTTATCTTTTCATCTGATATTTTCCAGTAATAGTGGACAGTGTTGTTCAGTACATTATTATTCAATGTCCTCTATTCCCATTTCTGTGTCTACACAGAAAAACACCCACAGCCATGAGGAAGAATCTGCACTTGTCACATTTTCCACTCATTTAACCAACATATTTGTGGTGAGCTGGCAGTCTGTGGCTTGCCTCATTTCCACCAGGTGCTTTAGATTTTTTCCAGCTCATCTACGAGGTAGTGTTTTTGTTTGTTTTATTGCAAATCATTCCCAACAAAACTAAATTTGTCTGTGAATCTCTAAATAAGACAAAATAATATTTGCTTTATTTATAAGGTTTGGGGTGTTTTTAATCTCAAGAATAATGTCACTCAACATTATTTGCAATAAAAAAAAAAAAACCTAAACCGTTCATTGATTGGGGTTCTATCAATACATTTTAAAATGATTCTGCCCATGTTTATCCACCTCATTGTACTAATTTAAGTATCAGAATAGGAATATATTAGTATTTTATACATATTTAACATTAGATAAATGCACTGCTCACTCAGCTTGTTGAACCCAGCGGTTGATTATTCAGTACCGGCCACAGCTTTATGGACCAAAAGGTTTCCCCCCTTTTGGTGTGGAATTGCAAACCAGTGAGAAAAAAAAACATATTGATCGATGGATACTCTCCTGTACTTGAGGTGTTGTCCACATAAAAGGTTAAAACAGCATCAACACTTATATATAAATGAAAACCCAGCTGCTTTGGAGTCAAATCAGCAAAGAAATAGCTGAAACAAGATCAAAGAACATCATGCAGTCACTCAGAGTAACTCAATTTGGTCCTATCTTGGGTTCTTATCCAAATTAATAAATTACTGTGCAGTCTGAGTCAGGTGTGTTGGGGCAGGGATATGTTCAAACCTGCAGGATTGCGGCACCCTTAGGATCAAATTCAGTAGCCCCACAGCAACTGGGGCTCACATTTTTTTTGTTAAAAACTAGATTTTTACTAAAATTTTAACTGCATCTTGGTTCAGCAAGGCAGTGAAAGATGTATTTAGTGGAAACAGTAAGTATTGTTCCCACTGATCTCTACCAACGAGCCATTGTTACCAACAGGGATCTGTAAATCAGTGAGGATGTCACTTTTACCCAACACTTTCTGAATGCACCTTTGACAACACTTTTGGAAAAGAAAAAGATGTTAGTGTAATGTTGTCAGTGTAAACAGCACATTAGTATTAGTGAGAAAACAGAGGGAAAAAAAAGACCAAAAGATGTTTCTGTCAGACCATTGACTGCAGTGAATGTTTCCGTGGAAACGGGTGCTCTGAATTGAATCTAGTCTGACAAGAATTTCTGACCGTCAGCTTAGTTTGGCTTGAAATGGCACCCAGACACACTAACAAACACACGTACAAGACACATGAGTACATACATACACATACATACACAATCATAGGCAAAAACCAGCATAAAGAGACTTTTTTATTTGTTTATGCTCCCAATGTTTTTCATTTTATATAAATATATTCAGTGCATTAATAATAGAATGTGGATATGCTATAAAGTCCCTTCAGCACACTGCCTCATGTATGATACATGGTACCACTTCATGTGCACACTGATGTGCTCTAACATGTGTCCACACACGATTTCACATAAATCGTCGGTTCACAGCTGCGCACACACATTTAAATGCACATCTATCCATCTATCTATCTATCTATCTATCTATCTATCTATCTATCTATCTATCTATCTATCTATCTATCTATCTGTCTATCTATCTATCTATCTATCTATCTATCTATCTATCTATCGCTGATTATAATGTTCTATGTATTCTTTTCCAGTCAGTATCTTACAACTCAGGAATCATCACGGCCCATATAACACATAGATACAGACAAGTATCTGCTCTGCATGCTGGATCAGGTAGGCTCACAGTGTGGTGACTGTGTGTTCAGGTTCAGTGTTTTTTCTGTTGTTCATTTAACAACCATGAAGATGGCATCTATAGTGTTACAATCTGTCACAAACTACATACTACATCCTTAGTACTGGTGTACTTTTCTTAACTTGATGGCAGGTGGGGTGAAAATCCTTTGTAAGGACACAAGTGCAAGATTTATTTTAAACATAATATATGAAAGAAAAAAAATACAGAGAATCTGAAAAATTTCCCATAAATGTCCACAATCTTCACACAAATATAGGCTTGATATTCTCTTCTTCTTCTTTTTTTTTTTTTAACATTTTTTTTCAATTTTGTCTGCCACCCTTAGAACAAATCCTTCCTCCAACTTCCGTAGTTTTTTGCCAGTTTCACAATCATGATGTATGGTTGTTAAGTGGAGCAGGGACAAGTCTGCAGGATGGTGGCCCTCAAGGACCATAAATAAACATCCCTGTCATAGGACAGAAACCAAACAGACTTATCATTTTCCTTTAAAAATACTAATTCAAAAACTGCTCTTTTTCAGCCCCGATATGCATGTACTGCATAGGCTACGTGATACATCACTTCAAATATAAAGCGTGTCAATACTTAACGTGCTGCACCCCAAGAGGGCACCTCAGCACAGAATAAGGGGCTGAGTTATTACGAATTCATGGCCCTAACTATTCATCATCCTTTTCCCATTCAGTTCTGCTTCTTTCTTCTATGCAAATATAATTTTCATCCTGTCCCTGTTTCTGCATCTCTGTGTCAAGCGCTGCCTCATTAATATTTGATGTGACTCAGGATAATGATGCACTTAGAAGCAGTGTGAGTGCTGGTATGTGTGTGCATGCAGGTGTGGGTGGATGCAGGTTTGGTGGGAGGAAGGGAGTGCACTTCTGTAGATCTACAATTTAAAGTTACTAGCGGTGGTTGATTTGGGACGCATCATTACAGGATAGTAAGCAACAGGGTGACGGCAGTGTGATTTGCACAAACATCAATGCAAATATGTGGACACAGAGCAGTAGATGCAACACAGTGCATCAATTATGAACTTGGACGCTGTTTGTAAAATACATTATAGACTTTCATAGATTAACTGCTTCTATTTTATGGTCCAAATGAACTGTATAATTTCACCTCGCAAAATCCCCACGGTGTCATTTTCATTTCCAAACCAATATTACAGAAGAATGATTTATTAGATGTTGTAAGATGGCTGTAATTCTCAAATCAAACTCTTGCCCTGTTAGTTTTAATGTAATTTTGTTTGGCTTTATAGAACTCATAAAAAGTTAATAGAAGCAGACAGAACAATGAACCAGATGTTGTAAATGTCATGCTTCTAACAAATGTTTTTCTTTGTTTTAACGCAAAAGTAATTCTTGCCATGAAGGGCCTCATTTTACACTGTATGGAACATTTTAAATGAAGCTCTGCAATAGTCACAGAATTCATATTGATGTCAGTGTTTAAACAGGCTAAACACTGTTTATTTTTTCAGCATCTATTTTTTTCTGGGTGTAACCATGCCAGCCCTGGTACTGGCAGGTTCAGTTCTTTCTCTGTGATACCCTGCATTGTGTTAAGGAGTGTATTGAGGCAGTGGTCTGGTCTCGCCTGGATCAGCCGTTTATTCTGGACAAAATCCAAAAGTGCTGGTCAGGCACATTTGGGTGGCAGTCAGGTTACATGCACACCATAAGGGAGTGGAAAGACTTAATGCAGGAGTAAATGAGCCCGCTTATAGACAGTGCTTTCACTGCAATTGAATGCTGCAAAACTCTAAAACCGCTATTAAACTGCTTCAAAAGTGGTTGTAAAATATCCTTTACACATATGATTAGTATACAACTTCTATGAACTTAGAATTATCCCTACATACAGAGTACAAAATAGACCTGCCCATCTGCCCAATACTGACTGTCAGGTGCAGCTGATGTCGCCAGTACTTCAGCATTTTTTTCTTATTTAAGTTAAGTATTTAAGTTAAGTTATTTTGAGTTTATTTCAATTCCAAATCTGCATGTTTCTTTACTTAATGCTATTTCTTTGTCCTAGCTTTCTTGCTTTTACTTTTAAATTATGCTTCTTATTTTCTAATGTTTTATTTTCTCCGTAAAGAACTTTGAATCCCCCTGTTGATGAATTGTGCTACAGAAATAAACATGCCTTGCCTTACAGAGAGTCCAAGAGCCATTGCACAACACAGTGTAATGCAGTCCAATACAATAGCAAATAAAAGAACACTATTTATCCTGTTACATGTACAGAAGTGCAAAATCCTGGATCCCAGTATGTCTGTAAACACAGACATACTGGGATCAATCAGGATCAAGACATCTTCCATTCTAATGCCAGCTCCCAGTATGTCTGTAAACACAGACATACTGGGAGCTGGCATTAGAATGGAAGATGTCTTGATCCTGATTCATGGAAAGTTGAGGCACACCAGGTCAAACACCCCTTTCCAGTCAGTCTACTGATGTCTTTTCCAGGTAAACTGAATGTCTGTGCTCTGTGTGGCAGAAAAGAGGAGTCTTTGTGCTCTTCCTGAGTTGTTGCTCAAAATTTTGGGTAATGGAGTGTTATTGATGGGAGCAGAACCAGGAACTGGGGGTTATCAGTGCAGGGATCTCTCTAAGTAGCAGCAACAACCAGCAATGCGCTTCAATGCCAAAAGGGTGGAGACTTCTGACAACAGCTCAGGAATGAAAACTGAAGGCTGATGCGGGGAAACAGCTCACACTCCCTGGCATCATAGTGACGACTTTGCTCAGTTTTGACGTCATTCCTATGTCAGTAAAACCGCTGTTCCTGGAGTAAATAAATATACGCTGAGAAGTTGTGGACAGGGGAGGTATTCAAGGGAAAGAGGGCCAAGTGCAAGGAGTTGTTCAATCTCTGGCTTCCCCATTTAACACGCCAAAGTGTCCTTGGGTAAGACACGGAACACAACATTGCTTTTGATGCATTCATCAGGGTGTGAATTAATGATAAAGCAATGCCTGGGCTGAAAAAACAAAACACATCAACATTTGCTGTGGATCAAACAAAAAGTCCATGCTAACTAAACACAAGCTGGGAATATGACTCTGATGGAAGACGCAAACGCTGAATGACACCATATTACATCCCTGATGAAATTTGCTTTAACCTCTCTGTTCCTTAGATGAGAAGAAAAATCATGCTTTCACAGCATGTTACTTTTAGATTGATGAAAAGATGACTAATGTATGATGATTTCCAAATTCAAGAGTAGAATTTAGAAAACTTGAAATCCAATTCATGTTTGTCTTTATTTAAATTAGTAACTTTCACCTGGAGTTCAAGTCAGTCTATTTCTACAGCAGCAGGTCACATATATGTGTTATGTCAAGGCACTTCAGAGAGAAAAAAAAAAGATTAAAGATAAATCCTGTTTAATATTATGATCCAGTTCATCCTAATCCAGTCAAAATCCAAGTCAAATCCTCCACCTGGTGAGGAGAAAACATAGACACAAACACCATCAGGCTACGCGTGTATGTTATGTAATGACAGAACAAAGAAAAAGAAAATACCAGTAAAAATGTAAACTTTGTTTATGTTTATGGTCTGTTCTGAAAGCTTTTCCATTTGTTGTTCATGCAATGTCTCATTTACAGTCAGATTGATAGAATACTCCATTCCAATAAAGATGACAAAAATGAATCCTCAAGCTCTTGGCAACGTTTTCTGATTTATGGAATCATATAGATGTAAAATAAACTGCATGCTTTTAAAACTATGCATTTAAAACATCTTTCACCTTACCTTTTCATCAAATTAAGTGTTTAATTTTATATGATTATTTAGGATTCAATAAGCTCAGTATGCATCCATAAGACATCTATGTTTTTAATGATTTAAATATTCAATCAAAAGGATGCTGTTTCATATACGGGCTGCATGGTAACTTCTATATATTCCTACATTCTAATAACTTATTTATATGGTAAACATTTTCAGCTGTAACTCCTTCAACTATATATACATTCCATACTTTTATATAACATCCATATTGAGTATCCGCCATTAATAGGTGACAGGATTTGCTTTGACAACGTTAGCTTTTCATATTTTCTAGCAGATGCTTTTTCGTGACATTGACTTCACTCCTCACCATCCCACTTGTCTGTGAACATCTTTCCTGAGCTGCACTCTCACCTTTTCCACATATGAACCAGCTATGCATGCAATACGTACAAGCACATACGCATGTGCACAAAGTAGGTCACTTTGATGTGTGATGCTGATCTCAGAGGGTGCATTCGTGTGCTTTGCTGTGTGTGTTTTGGTGTTTATGCACCCTTGTGAATCGTGTTTTCACCCCCTCTTATGTTCCTGTCTGCGTCCTCGTGGCCCCAGAGAGTCGAGTCATTAGACTGGCTGCAAGTCACTTAGCTCCAACTCAGATTTAATTTTTGAGGCCTGAGGTTAGGAGCATTTACATTCATGTTCGGATTTGCATCACTCAATGCAGATGGCAAAGACAGTAGAACATCCTCGGATAATGATAACCTGCACTGATTGAGCACATGACCAATTAGAATAAATGCATATGGAAAGGACATGAATCCAAAAAAAATCTCTCAGCAATAATAAACAAAACAAACAAACAAACAAAAAAAAAGATATGGGAGTATTGCTATCACTGGTGTTTATAAGGACAAATGAACACCCATGAACCATATGAACAAACTGAGGCATCCTTCAGCCTGAAAATCCTTGAACACCACAGAGGGGGGGGGGGGGGGGGGGGGGTGACATAATAATTTACACATAAAGACATGACCACAAAGGCAAGACTGTGACAGATAAAGTGTTTAACTGTAGGATTTATCTGGATTGTTGCATCACCTGTAACCTAGCTAACAAAAAGATCAGGTGTTTGATTCCAGCTTAATCATTCACATTTATTACACCTCTGGCAGAAAAGATCTACTTTTGCAGCTCTGCCTCTATGCGACTGAACGAAGCAAGGTTAAGTTTCTCCTGTAACTTCACTGTTTTCATTGCTGTGTTCTTTGTGCTTTTGTGATGTGATTGTTTCTTCACTCTGGCAGTTGTATGACTCACTTCACTAAATAAAAACAGACAAATAGCCTTTGCAATTACAGCAAGCTGACCTCTGTATTCAGCCAGTATCCAGCGCCACATGATAACCAGATACTGCTGAAATGTTGCCTTGTCTTTTGCTTCCAACCCTGATATTTGGTTTCCTGGTTCAATTTTACACAAAAGGTTTTATAAACTGGATAATTTAAGAAAATTAATAAGACCTTTATAATGTGCTGAAACTGATCAGCAGAGACAGACTGGATTGAAGTTGTGTGGTTTTCAAATAAAAGTGGACACTTACTAAAGCTCCGTTTTCACATTTTTTTTTCCCTTTTCCTCTCATTTGTATGCAGTTAAGACTTATGCCATTCACCGAGGGTGGCATTGAGAGGAAAGGGTGATGACGAAAGCGCGTAAACCGGCTGCTGGAAACGGGAGATGCTCTTGTTACGACTTTGAACGGGGAACACTCGTATTCTGCAAACTCCACATCCAGGAGACCAGAAAGGTCCGGTTCTGCATGCGTCCCCCGAATGGATCACTGAAGGATTGAGCTCTTTATAGTCTTTCCCACTCATCGTCGAGACACTACTTCCTTTCTTTCCATTTTTCTTTCTATTTTTCCCCTAAACGTGGGGCATGCTGTGCCATCTCCACATATTCTCAGCGCGGTAAACTTTACAACGGAATGAGTCTGATTTGACTAATTCCAAAGTGCCAAAAGAGAAGATTCATTTCCCCGAAGATGTCCACGACGCACCACAGCTCCCCGGCGCCGAACCAGAGCTACCTTTCCACGGCCAGCTATGACACAAAAGACCCATCCAGGATGGAGAAGCAGATTCAGCTGCTTCTTTTCGCTTTGTGCGTAACCATCGCCGCTGCTACTTTAGTCGGAGGTGTGTATTCGCTGCTGTCTCTCCTCCGGATGAGGAGAAAAACCTCCCTGTGTGTCATCGTGGCTTCTATGTCTGTGGACGACCTGCTCAGCGTGGTCCCCCTCTCCTTGTTCATGCTCCTACAGTGGGAGACGCGTGGAGGTGAGGGATCGGCCAGCCTGTGCGCTGTGTCTGGACTTCTGTACGTGTTCCAGGGTGTTTCCAGCAACATGAAGGCTTGCCTCATAGCTGCATACACTTTTTATGTCACCAAGAGATTTGGAGTGCTGCAGTCTGTCCGTCGGCCCATGAGAGTGATGTGGGCTGTTGTCGGCGTGTGGGCGGTCAGCCTGACCGTCAGTGTGTTACCTCTGTGCGGATGGGGCAGCTTTACGCCGGCTTCTCTCGGGTGTTTCCCACAGATTGACAGTTTTTACACCCTGCTGCTCTTTTCTTTGTATTTCCTGTGTTTTTGCGGCTTGTTATTTTTCTTTATCTCACTCACCTATGAGCTGCTGTGCTCCAGGGAGCCCCAGAGGACCTTAATGTACCCGAGTTATTTGGATATGGCAAGGGGGGTGAGTGGATCCGCTCCTCTGTGTGACATCCAGTCTTTCTCCCGGGACAGTCTGGACAAAAGTTTCGGTGCGTACAACGAACTGAGCCCAAGTTCGTGCAGCACAGAGGTCAGGGAGAAAGAGGACAGTGGTCTGTCCCCAACATCTGTCGGAGTGCAAAAGGCAGCTGCTGTTGGGGATACGCCAGTGGTGTTTGCGCAAAAGCGCTTTTCCATGATTCTGGCTGTCGTCCGGGTTGTATTATGGATGCCAATGATGGTAAGCAGCAAGGCAAAAACACATCAAGTGACTTAAAGCACCAAATTACTTTAGAAAACCCAACAACACTCTATTTAGTGGACTTTTAATGGGAAATTAGATGTTTTGCTGTTTAAAAAAAAAAAAAAAAAAACCAATATAATTTGCATTTAATTTGTGACTATTCAGTTGGAGTGACACGTTGAAAACTCATGAATCTTAACTCTAATCCCTTTGGAGAAATCTCCCCATGTATTTCAGAATACAAATGAAAAATTTTAAAACACTTTTTTTTTTTTTGCCCTCAAAGTACATGCAGCATATTTATATAACTTATAGTTTATTGTCTTAGAGGAAAGATGAGCAGAGCTGTTTGGTTTTAGCAGCCCCCTTTTGCTCTAAAGGACCAGAAGGGGGTGGTTCCTGCCATCTGTGCTCTTCTACAAAGGAAATTAAAGCTGAATAAATCCTAACAGACATCCTCCAATTTGGCACGAGTTTTGATAATAATAATTGATCTATATATCAAACCACCATTTCTGTTCTTGTTTGGTCATAAAACTTAGATTTTTAATAAAGCTTTTCAGTGAAAATCTTTTGTTTGTATTCTTAATTGGTATTTTACATAGATTTATGTCCTAGTCTCTTAACTCAAATATAGTTTAGTTTATGTTATTATATTTTAACAATTTATCAAGTAATTTCTTTTTAAAACATTTCTATTTTAATGTATTTGATATTATATTTATTTTTTTTAATTTTATGTTATTTTAAACAACAGTCTTTTGCTTTCACCAATACCATCAGTGAAGATTAAGGCAGCTCTTTTAGATAGAATGTGATTCAATGTACATTTGTGTGTTCATGTGTGTTTACAGGTGTGTGTATGGAGGTACGTGTGTGACTTGTAACTTTGTTATCTGAGAGGTTTAGATGGGTGAAAATAGATATGATATTGGCTATTCACATTTATTGGTGTAATTTATTTTAAATGAAGAAATGTTTGATAATTGATTGAATGATTGATTGATTGAATTTGATTTATGTGCTATAAACTTTAAAGGATTATGATGAAGTTCAAAGAATCTGTTGGAAGCACCATAGTATTAGGTGTCAGGCATCCAATGAGGATTCTTTTTCTCCTTTAATTTAGTTTTATTGTGACAAAAAAGAGACTTCAGTTAATTTTGCACTAAAACTGTATTAAATGCAACAAAGGATCAAAGCTTATGATTATAAATATGCAGCACAAACACAGTGATAGAGTTTACTAAAAAAAAAAAAAAGACAGTTTACTCTGGCAAATTTCAACATTGCATCTGTTCTTTTTTATTTATGTTGTGTTTTGGCTCAGACACAATCACAATCAGATAAAAGCATAAAAAGAGGAGAAGCAAACAAAGCTCTTGCGTGAGTGAGTGTTTGTGTAACTTCTTCTGATCGATGTGTCTCCTGCCATATACTTTGAATCACTGACTCCTTTGTGAATTAATTTCCTCTTGTCTTGCACGTGCAGACTTTGGTACTCATACGGCATGCGGTAAATGTACGCAGCTCCTCCCTGGAGACTCTGAGCTTCTTCCTTACTCTGCTTGCACCTGCGGTCACTCCGCTCTTCGTGCTGTCCGAGCGTTGGATCCACATGCCATGTGGCTGCTTCATTAACTGCAAACAGGATCCGACACAGGAACCCTCAGGTATAGATGGAGATAAAATTTGCAAGTAAATCCTTGAGCATATTTCTCAATGTGTTTTCTTCTCTTCTGGCCAGACAGTATCATTAAATTATTGCCATTTTGTCTTCCTTACAGCCATGAAAAGAAGATTCGAGTTCAATCTTTCATTCCATCAAGGCTACAGGGTGTACAAACTGTCACATGCAGCCAAGTCTCAGAGCAGTCCTCCTGTAGAAAAGCCCACTTATCACAGCCTTTTTAACTGTGACTTCCCAAATACCCGCCTCGATGCTTTAGAAAGTGGAGGACTCTCCGGGCTGGGTCCTAATTTTGATTTCATCCCTTCCCGTCCAGCTGACAGCTCCTCTCATGCAGGACGTCCGGAGTCAGTGGCTGGCGCAGGGCAGGCGCTGGCTGACTGTCCTCCACTCCCCCATGAGAAGCACAAGGATGATGAGGAGTTCTGCTGTCTCCCGTCGCTGCCTTCTCATCATCGAGAGCAGGATCACAGTCTCATTGACACATCGTCAGTGTTTGACGGGCCAGAGAGGAGGCTGTCGCATGAGGAGTGTCGGAAAATCGAGCTGACAGACTGGGAGTGGTGCAGGAGCAAATCAGAAAGAACGCCCAGACAGGTAAAGTACCGTCCAGGGTGTCCTGCTTATTAAACGGATCTCGAACTGTTGATTTAAGTCATTTGTACCTGCCGTTCTGCGGTTTATGGTTGACGTGAATGGTTTCCACATGCTGACTCTACTGCTTTAATAAAGCAACCAAATAATTGCTTCTTATCTTTCAGCAAATGATGAGATGATCATTTAGGAGTGATTTGTATCTTAGGACTATGGTTAAAATTTCAGCCTGCCTCTCTGTTTATAATCTAGTTTAAAGGGAATTTAATGCTGTGTTACTTTAAAGCTTTAAAGAACGATTTGTAAGACTTTCTCTTTATCATCTAGCTGACAGACAGGAAGCCGTACATTGGATTTGGATAAAAAGGTTAAAGCCTCCTGTTTGCCCTCTACATCTTTATCTGTCTTAAGCCTCAACAGATTCTGATTAACAGAGCAATTGATCAAGATTCTATCTGATGCACACCTGCCTTTCAAAGCCAAAAATACATTCTGTACTGCCCCCAGACTCTCAAACCAGATCACCAAACAGGGCTCAGCCTGATCAGCGGATTAAGCTTTGTAAGTTTAATCCGGGCAGGATCAATAAGACTAGCATTTATATATAAAAAATTATTAATTGAACATCTAATAGCTCCTTATATATATGAATGCTCTACAAACCTGATATTCCATGAAATCCTTTTTTATTCATGCATGAGTTCAAGTTCAGTCAAGAACTCTTTATGTATTCTATCTATACTATACTACATAATGTATTGTTGTCTTTCTGCCAAGACCCCTAGTTGTGCTCATAAAGTCAATCAATACGCAACTCTATCCAGTTGTTAAAAAGTCCGAAGAGCACTGGATATAAACAGAGAAGCTGAGGCATTTTGCTGCAGGCACAAGGACCCAAGCACAGTTCACTAATCCATTTTGGATTAATTTCTTTCTCTGTTGTTGACAGTCTTTGGTCTCATAATAGCAGAAGCTTAATTCTCTTTGTGTTTTGTGAGACCCAACTGAATTGTTAAACGAGAACAGAGAGGTAAAAAACTAATGATTAATGCATCCTGACAGTGGAGATAACAGACACAGATGAGAGATCAGCCTCACTCTGCTCCTGAAAACAGCAGAGCAGCTACAGGCTTAACCTTCAGAACCAGTGTGTAGAGTATCCAAAAAAAAAAAAAACCACACACACACACACACACACACACACAACACCATGAGCCTGTTTTCACACTGCAAATGCAGAGTCGATGTGGAAACGTGCATGCATACATGTTCGCACAAAACATGTGAAGACACTGCATCACCGTCTGTCCTATTTTCTTTTCCTGCTCCACTTATAAGTTTGAAACGTTTTGGTTTAAAAACCACCAGAGGGTGGAAAATCCATGGAGCACGCTTCTACAGCTTGGCTTTGGCACTCGCTTTGCATCATGTACAAGTCTGAGATGCTCACTTCTGGCTTCGTGTGTCTGTCCTACTTCTGCATTTCTTGAAAGCAAAGTCTTGTGTATTATGTCTCCTTAGGGTTTATTCATTGATTGGAGTCTGTAAATATGAAAGTACAAGTGCAGTATGTATGTGCACTAATGCAGTGCATTTGCAAACAAACATGAAAACATGACCAAACAGCAAAAGAAAGAAACAATAGAATTGAGCTCCAGGCGTCTAGAAAAACCCCAAATCAGCAGTAAAGATAAAAAAATGAGCTCACAAACATCACTGTACACGCACACACAGACAAATCTAAACAACAGATGAAAAACAAAATGAAATACATTGTGTTTTATGTTTCTGAAGGCTGTGTTTTGTTCCTCGTTAGCAGACAAGATGTCATTACCCAGTGTCTTTCCTCCTCACATTCAGACCCGCTGGCCTTCAGCATCCACAGGGAGAAGTGGAATTACAGCCTAAGAACATATTTACCCTCTCTGTGACTTTATACTCTGGTAGTGAGCACAGAGCTGGGGGGTTGTGCACTCACAAGCCTTCTTCCCAAGGGGAAAAGAAGCCTAATGTGCATTCAGATGTAAGGCACTGAAACCCATTTACTCTTCGAAGAATTCATCGGAAGCTGCAGAATAGATAAAACGGTTCTCAAGATCAAGGTTTGAATCTGGAGGATGAAAGAAACTATTGACATGGAAACAACACAAATAGAGTCAAACTTCTGATCTCTATGGGCCGACGTAGCACATTTGTTTTAGTTAATCCAACTTTTTTTTTTACTTGACTTTAACTTTGGTTAGTTTACTAACTGGACTACACCTTGTGAAACCTGTATCAAAGCTATGAGGAGTTTATATCTGCTGCAGGTTCACCTTTTGTTAAAGTTTCCAGAGGTTGTTTTGACTTCCTGTTAGCCATGTTGACTTTGGTCAACTCAGTCCAGTTTTGGGCTTTAGTGATAAGAATGCAGTGAGCTGAATTTGTCACAGAAGACAAAATAGAAGCATTGTTGCAAGAATAAACACAAGAATCTTGTATGTGTATCTTTGAGGGTCATAACTGTAAATGAAACTGGAAATGAAAGTTCCTTCACACACCAACCTTAGTCTACATATGTATAAATACACTGCAAACAATGTGCAGACATAATAGAAAGATAAGCTAATTTAATTTGCTGGATTAAACAGTGTCTTACTTAATAATGAGTTTATGTTAAATACAGCAGATCATCTTGCAGCTATGACTTGCAGGTACCATGACTGTCTTTTTTTATATTTTCCCACATGGTAGTTTTGTTGTGGTGGTAGACCATTTAAGATTTTTTTAAAAACTGCAGTGTCATTTTATTGGGACTGTTTCAGAAGTTTACACACTTTGAATGTACACAGTACAAGGTGTTCATTTAGGCTATGCAAATCCATGGAAAAATATAATCAGTTAAGTCAGTCTGGGGTTGAATTACTTCTCTGTGTGTGTGCATCATGCTAGAATCAACCTGGCTTCACATTTCTCATCCTCAGCTTTGACTTTGGAATAAAAGAAGGTACTAGTTAACACAAGAGGGAACTAGTACTGACTAAGATCAACCACACAGAAGAGCAAGCATCTTGATATAAAAACAATCCTTGGCAGGTACTGGAGTCATTGGAGAGTGGGTAAATGGGTGAATGGTTTACATTCCGTAGGGGGGTCAGGCTGAACTGTACTCATGTGAAGGAGATCTGTCGGAGAGAAGATGAATGAGACACTTTTTAATACAGGGGTGCCCAAGTATGGTTCTCAGGATCTACTGTTTTGCAGCTTTTAGATGCATCCCTGCTCAAACACACCTGAACCAAATAGCAAAATTCCCTCATCCACATGTCATTCATCTCTGCAGTAGCCTCTTAACAAACCATTCATTTGAGTTTGGTGTGTTTGCATCTGAAAGTTGCAGGATAGTAGATGTAGCGGATTGGACTCTGTTTTAACAGATAAACATTGGCGAAATCCAGAAACAACTGAAGTTACTTTGAGGCAAAATCTTCATGCATTCAATGTTTTATGCAAAGCACAGTTGAAAAGTGCTATACAAATTAAATTTGTGAACTTGTCTTGCCTTACAGAGGTTGCATGATATGGAGTAATTACCGCACTGAAGAAGCAGAGAATCTGACAGAGAATGGGCGCTCAAGCTAGTTCTTTAGAGGAACTGTGACAAGGCTTAAGGGTAATAGCTGTGACACATGGAGAGTCAGCACACAGACCCCAGGAGGAGAATCCACAGTCTGACTTTCCCAACCTAGACTCTGAAGGAAAAGCACCCCAACAGAAAACCAGCGCAGCTGGCCTTAGGCTACAGACCTGCTGGTGTTTGACTTGAAACAAGCATACGTGTGTTAATGACGGTAGTGTTTTACTTAGAAGCTGTACCTCTAGGTGGAATGCCTCTAAGATCTGTCTAAGTTTTGCACATGTGTACTTTTGTCACCAAATATCTCAGTGGACTCATGCACCTGTTAACGCAACAGATCAGTTGGATAAATTGACCATTAAGAAGGAAAAGAGAAACTTCCCTCCAACTATCTACAATCCTGCAGGTTGTAGTGTTTCCCTGCTGTGACACACCTGACACAAATCAATGGCTCATTAACAGGCAGGTGCAGAAGATAACAAATTGTTGAAGAACTTTTTCATTTGAATCAAGTGTGTTGCACCAGGGAAACACTAAAATCTGCAGAATGGTAGCTCCCGAGGACCGGAATTGGACACCTTTTCTCCAAAGCCTTTGCGTTTTTGCGTTTTTGCTTTTTTGATTAGATCAATTCAAGGACCTTTTCTTTTAACAGCATTGTCTAATCCTCCATTTCCCACATATTTCTGCTCAAACTTCTCAAAAAGCAGCTCATGCATTTTTCTTTTTCAGAGATTGTTGTTGAGGAATACGATTTTAAACTGTTTTGAAAACTTCTGTGAGACTTTGCTGGTAAAACACCAATTAGAACACCAAAGACTTTATAGTACTGTGGTAAATTGATAAATAGTTGTTAATTCCTGTGTAATTTCATCATCCATGTCAAACACAAAATGCTGCTTAGGTTTATGGCTGTTTTATTGGATTTGCTATTTCCTCATTAATTCATATGAGCAAAGCTAATGTTCAAATTTTATGACAGTCAGCTCAGTAATTGTTGAGGCACTGTTTTTTACCCATCATGCCACCGAGCATTGTCATAAACTTTGTGATGGCTCATAAAAAAAAAAAAAATCTGCGTTATAATTCAGATTCATCCTTTGAAGAACAAAAATGTTCTTTTGGCATTTATTTCAATTACGTTGTTATTTTGTCTGGAGCTACAGCAGCACAGTTAAGAGATGCACCGCAGAGATTTTTATATCCACATCATGTGCATTTATATCAAATTAATCTACAGAATTGCAGCTTTACATAACTACAGTATTGTGCTTCCCGCATCGGTAGAGTCTGAGCTTCATTTAATTTATGATGTTTTTTCAGACCAGCATTGTAGACTTTTCTTGATGTCTTTCATCATTTAGAATAATGTGGACACAATGCTGGGAAAACAGACAGAGCCAGGGTGGACAAAAGACTGACTTCCTCTTTGTTTCTCTTGTGCATCAAGCTCGCAATTAGATAATCACATTTAACTGATGTAAATAATTTAGAAGCTTAATGAGACCTGCCACAGTTTCCCCATTGTTGAAACCCAATGTTGTTCTTATTTTGCAAGCAGTTTTGATTGTCTCACACGCATCATATTGACAAAAGCTCACTTTCATGTCTTTTATAGCAACTTAGAGCAAAATAGATGTATGAATTGAAAACATGAGGCCTTTAATTAAAAAAAAAAGAAAAAAAGATACATTTCTAGAGAGGTGGAACTTATAGGAAGTTTGATTGATGCATTAAACAAACAAAAAAAAAAATGCTATTCAAATAAACTTGCTAAATAGCTTTGTGGCTTATTAATCAAGGTGCTGTGATTTTGCTGCGAGCCTGAAAGGTCTGTGTTAGCTTTTAGATGCCTACCGGCCTAATATCTCATTTCAGCAGCAGTGTTCTGTTGATGGGGCTCTCACATGCATGCCTCATGGGGTAGAAATGGTTTGCCAACACATTCATTTTCCTGCAACTGACATCATAGGCACAACTGAAGCATAATTGTTGTAACGTCATGAATGAGATGCAAAAGTGACTTTGCTGCTGTTATTATGCTGTTATTATGAAAAAGCATCAGACTCTGTAGTTACTGACAATAACCCCATGAGCTAAGCTGACAGCTGTAATTTGGACTTTTCATAGCAAGTGAAGCATCATATTTATCTCTTTTTCAGCAAATGCTACATTGTGTGTGTGTGTTTTTTTTTTTTTTACCTCAGTGAATGACTTTTGCGCTACATTTTTCTTAACTGCAGAAAATTATTACTTCAACACAGACAGCAGTCCTTTTAGCATTGTTCATATTGCATTACTGCCTGCGGCTGATATATAAATGGATCATTCAAAAAGTTCATCTAAACATGATATAAAAGACATCATGAAATATACCTGTACTTTTCCGGTGACAGCAAGCTCAAATGTCAGCTGTGAGCAAAATCAGTCTTAAATCTTTATCTGTCCCTGAAGGAGGATAAACTATTATAACATGTAACTGAAGATGTTGTGCTGGTTGCTAACTGTTTTTATGGTTTTCCATTCCTTTGCAGCGGACATCAGGTGGTCTGTCAATCCCTTTGTGTGCCTTTCAGGGCACTGTGTCTCTGCAAGCACCCACTGGCAAGACACTGTCTCTTTCTACCTATGAGGTCAGCAGTGATGGTCTCAAAATTTCCCCCAACAATGCCAAAAAGGTAATGTCCCTCACCCCAGTCTCTTTTCCAACAACATTCTAGCAAGGCAGGCTGCAGTTCCTGTTCATATCAGTTCATTAAAGTGACAGGTTGGCATTTAACAAATGTATGCATCATTTACTCTTAGCTAGACCCTACAAAGCTTAGGATGATAGATTTCTAACATCTTTAACCACAAACACAACATATATTCACAGTTTATATCTCAAATGGGCTTATTGCTTTTTTTATTTTTACATCAGATATGCAAAAAAATGGGCGATCTTTCATGAAATGTAGTCTCAAAGTTTGTATATCCTGTTGACAAAAGCAAAATAAAAACCAATCATTTTTTGAAATCCCAACTTTTTAGATACCGATGAACTTGTTTAAGTTTAAGCAGCAGTTTCGTGGATAGGTCCTAAAAGTTAAAGCCAGGAAAGACGGTGATCAGTTTTAACGTGCAGTTTTTACAAATTTATATTCAAGCTTTCAGACTAAATCTAACCTGCTTGCTATCAGTTTGGCCCGATTATGCCTTATTATTTTCTAGTATTCCTTATATAGTCTTTTTAATAGTAAATATAACATGAAAGTGTTGCAGGGCTTTTTTTTTTTAATTTTTTTTTGTTATTTTTTTTATCAGTTGTATGTGAACATGTTGCCCTTGTCTCTGGTCTTTTCACAAAGCAAGTGACATATTGAAATCCGGTTTTAAGTAAGTTAATATGAATGATAAAACCTGTTATGGACCTAAATGTATGTTTTATTTTCATTCACATGAATTTCATGAATTTGTTTTTACCCTGCAGTCAGATTTACCTTTAGAGCACAAACTTACTGACTGTAACAAGTGCATTATGGGCGATATGTACGTCAAGCAGAATTATTAGACATAATACAAGAACATCAAAACAGAGAAAGTCTTTAATACTTTAAAATACCTTGTGTAATCAATGTTTCTGGTTTGAAGGTGGAAGTGTATCGCTCCAAATCTGTTGGCCATGAACCCAGTGCAGAGGATGCAGCATCTGGAGGCCAGGCTGGGGATGTGAATGTGAGCTGCGTGGGAATGAACATGGAGATCGGCATGGGCATGGGGATGGGGATTGGAGCTGGAGTGGGTGACACCAATGTCAAAATCCACCTTGAGGTCCTGGAAATCTGTGATAATGAGGAGGCAATGGACAGCGTCTCTATCATTTCTAATATCAGCCAATCCTCCACCCATGCCCGCTCCCCATCACTACGTTACTCTAGGAGGGAGAACCGTTTTGTCTCCTGCGACCTGGGTGAGACTGCGTCCTACTCTCTGCTCATCCCCAGCAGCGGCAACACTGAGGCAGAGACCATCAATATCACCATACCTGACACTGTGGAAGCCCATCGGCAGAATAGCCGGCGGCAGACACAGGAGAGCTGTGGGTATCATGAGGATATACAACTGCTTAATGAGGCTTACAGAAAGCAGGCAGGGGAGGGGGAAGAGTGATTTAGACACTGAATAACAAGGGGTGGGCTCTCTAGGGGGTTGAAAGAGTAAATCAAAGCAGTAAATGGTGCAAGACAAAATTTTCTAATCATTCCAAATTTACTTCCTTCTGATCTCTCTTTAACTCGACTGACAAGGTGACCAACACAGACTCAGCTAGACTGTCATAATAGTCTTCTTGCCTGCTCTTGTGCTTCCTTCTCTAGGTAACATGATGAGAGCACACACATTACCCATCTGTAGGTCACACAGAGATTCTGTAGATAAGCTACAAAAGGACAGACAGTAGTAAACTGTTTTAAAACAAGAGAGAAAGACAGCCAAATGCTGAAAAGGGCATCAGTGCATCAGTATTCCAGCGGAGACTCGCACCATATGGCAGCCTGTCATTATAGGATAGATGCAGCAAGAGAAAAATTCACTTAGACGTTGAAAAGGAGGAGCCATGGTCTGATTTCATCTAATATGAAACAGCTTGTGATGACTACATCACTGATGACTCAGATGTAACGGGAGGAGCAACCTGACCCATGTGTCTGACTAATTCAAGTGTGTGTTGTGCATAAGGATGAAAGTACTGGTGTGATGTCAGGCAGCCACCAAAAGTATTTATACGTTTCCTTAAATGTAATTGATTTAAATGAATTTGTTTAATGATTTTCCTTAAAGTCAGCAGCTAAGTGTGTAAGGTGTCCGATGCCAATTATATTGCTCCAAGGAAATCAGACACACTGTATGTAATCCATGTTGAAAATGTGAATCCGGAGTAGAGAAAAAAAAAAGAAAGGAGAGGCACTTATTATCAAAGAGGAGGTTAGGAGGTTGCGTATGCTGAACACATTTTTATTCTGCCTCGTGCACATTCAGTGCAATTTAAACGAGTGACTGTGCATATTTTACTTTAGCAGGCAGCACATGAATGTACATTTCAGAGCCACTTTGGGGGATCATTTCTCTGCCCGCTCAGTTCACTTCCCATTCAATCAGTGAGTCACCGGGACCTCTCACTTTCTACATGCATAAATTCAGGACTGGGTGTACATTTCTACTGATAGTATTGTGCTCTTCATCATCGCTTTGAATCATCATATGGACTGTGAAAATGAGAAGCGTTTAAATCTTACTTCTCTGGGATAATATAAGTGTACACATCAATACTTGTATACACCCATGCAATATTTGTTTGTGCCAACATGAAATAGATACTGTTGGCTAATTTTACAATATATATGTTGGTAAATTAGATTTTTTTTGGAGTATTATTGAGTATTTTAGCTTGGTTCATCATTAAATGTGCACTGTTTGGAGTTCATTTGCAGATTTTTAACATGGTCCCTTAGAGATTTCTCTTCATCAGCTGCCGCAGTTCCCATCCTTCCCAAGACTGCTGTCATTAAAGATTCATACCAGGATATTGCTGCCAGCAGCTCCAGGGGAAAATGTGAGAGAAAACGTTGTACAGGAATATGAAAAATTATGAATGTAATTTTTTTAGTCAGTGTCAACCTTTTAAACTGTTATTGTGCCAAAGTTAGGCAGTATAAGCAGTGCTTCATCTCTTGAGCACAAGGGTTCATTCATGGTAGGAACTGGGTATTTGCTTCAATTTAAATTGGTGCCGATTGAAGGGTTTTCAGTGTTCGTCCATAGCAGAAGGGCATTTGTGCAGTCCTCCATAAAAACAAATGTATGTAGAAAGCATTGATTAAACGTTAAGTGGGGTGTTAGTTCAGACCAGTAAGAAGGACGCTCATGGCAGATTTCAGAGCATAAATACAGCTCAATGAAGGATCTTTTATTTCACAAAGCAAGGGGACCAACAACCCATATTCAGTATTTTATGTTCAAACTGATGAATACTTTTCTTTTGGAAATACACACTTTTTGTATTTCCAACTCTTTTGAATTTTATGAAGGCTACAAAAACTGCAAAAGTTGAAGAATGCTGAATAAATAGCTGTTAGGAACTTTCCGCATGTAAACAGGTTACACAACGTCCTAACTTAATTGGAATTCGGCTGCAGATATGGGCATGTGTGTTCATGAATGGGCCCTAACAGCGAGGAAGTAATTGCATCATCTGAATGTCCTCGGTGTTACACAGGACTGGGGTCCAGCTGCTTGCTAAGCTTCCTATTAACCATATGATATGTTAACCATCACTTGTCCTGTTTAAACCAATTAGGATACATAGGCACAATGTTTAATCACTCATTAACCATCTGGATTTATTCAGTCACATACTAACTTCCCAAACAGAAACCATCGTAGATAAAAGTTAATGAAGTAATTAACTTCTTTAGTGGCTGACCTTTATGGGATGTTGTGCCTCTAAGAAAAGAGTAGTATGATGAATCCACAGCTGTATGATATTATTATTGTGCTATTTGCTTTAGGCTATTCAAAATTAGTTTTAAAAAAAACAAACAAAAAAAACTGTTTCCTCATGTTTTTTGTAAGTTTCATAAATTATTATTCTGTGTTTGTGTATACACCAGAGAATTAGAGATTTAGTCTCTGATCAAGTGAAGGAAAGGTCAAAAATTATATTTGGAGAAAATAAGTGAAAGACTTAGGCACATGGCATAATAGATCTACAATTATGCACAATCTTGACCTGGAGATTTTCCTAATGTTTTATCATTTCTCTCTGATTCAAGGACATTTACCGCCCACTCACGACATCTGATTAATATGGTAAGGGGCAGACAGGCTGCATTAAAATTGACAGTGATACATATAAACAGTGTAGCGTTAATACATTAAATATAAGAATAAAAAGCCTCAGGGCACCACCATGAACATAAGGGAAACTCATAGAGCTTATATCAATAAATAAACCTCACATGCTACTTGTAGAGTTTTAATTTGACTTGATCTTAGGACCACACAAGGAAACCACAGATGATGATCCGTGAAAATAAAACAATAAATTTAACTATATTACAAACTACATAAATTAGAATATAAACAATTAAAGCTTAAACAGGAAATATGTATTTTGATGTTCAACCAAAGTTCATATTGCAAACTGGTGTAAAAATGTAGAAAAATTAAGCAAAAATTAATTAAACTTTGGTGTTGATTAATTAATGATCCAAGAGAAAGAAGAAAAGCTGTCTGAATCCAGCGGAACTAAATTTGAAGGTCTCTAGGACGAGATTAATTACGAACATAGGCAGATTAATTTAGTTTCACCAATCTTATGTGACAGTTATCATGTTCATATGGAAAATTCTCTGTGTGTCTGAACTGCGACGGAGCCTGCGTGGAGGCGTGGCTTACGGTCTCCAGCCAATGGGAGATGCTTTGGCAGAAGCTCAGAAACGCCTTGGATTCCTGTTTGAATATCAATGTTTGGTTTAATGTTACAAATGTTTCTGCTTTTTCATTCCCCTGTCCTGGTTTATCAGATTTAGACATCTGTGAACACATCTGTAAGTCATATGTTGTTGAAACCATTAGCAGTGATACACATGTAGAAACAGATATTGATTGATCAGCTATTCAAACAGGATAAAAATTAGATATAAAAAAAAAACAAAAAAAAACAAAATGAAGTGATTATAAAGCAAAGCTGTAATGTATGATGAAAAGGAAGAAGTGTGCTATATAATCTAATCAATTTATTTGATTAAACACTGTAAATCTTGATGGTTTGAGCTGTCTATTACTACATATATATATATATATATATATATATATATATATATATATATATATATATATATATATATATATATATATATATAGTTATTAGAAAGCATACTTGTTTGGACCTTTTTATGTACAGTCTATTATTTGGACATTATATTTTATAAGTAACAAACACACAACCGGATTAAAAGCAAGTGTCATGTCTGTATTTTGTGTGATCTTTAAATTTTCATCAGGTCTCATCAAATAGATTGCAGCGCGAGTTTATGGAAGAAGTTTTAAAGCACATCTGAAATGCAAGTTGAGGAGACAAATTTTATAAGAACATAGAGTCAAGAATGCAAAGGGGTATTTTACCAAATACCTTTGTCATTTGGGGGAGAAAACCTGAAATGAGGGTCACATTAACACGGATCTGAGAGTCTCCCAGTTGGTATTTAAACCCCACCATATTTTAGGGGTTTGTTGATTCAGCGGGTGACAAAACACAATTTGGTTTGAGTGATCAGCTCAGTAAGGGTATTTCTCACAGCCATTTTCACCCATGTTGCCACAAAGCTCCCATATTTATATCAGTAATTTAGTGGTGGAAAATTACCATTTTCTGTCTTTGTTTTCTCAACAAAACAAAAATATGTTTTTGTTTTATGCAAAACAAAACAAAACAAACAAAATAAAACTACTGCTTTGTTCAATAAAAAAGCCATGAGTGTTATATAACCTAATGATAATGTTTGACAATTTAAAAAAATCAAATTCACTGTTATTTTGTTGATCATTTAGAAGAGAAAAACTCCTGTTTTATACATATATATATATATATATATATATATATAAAAAACAAAAACATATTTTTGTTTTGTTGAGAAAACAAATTTATGTTACATTTTGAGTCAGATCAACTTCAGATCAGGATGTTTACTCTGTCGTGCTTCACAGAAGGTGTGAAATTCCTCTCCTTTGGTCTGCATAAAACATTTCTCTTTCTGTGACCAGTCAGCATTATCTTTCATTCATCTATAGAGAAGCTCTGCTCTTTACCTGTCTATAAACTGGCAAGCCCCTTTTCTCTAACACTCTTTGCAGACATCACAGAGCCACTCCAATCGATTTTATGGTTTTGAGAACACTTTCTTTCAAAGGACTTTTTTTTTTTTTTTTTATTGTGTTACTGAAATACCTTAGTCAGCAAAACTTCACTTTTTCTTGTAATTTGAATATAATCATCCTAAATACCAGTGTTCTATAACATTAAAACATATACATAACTGAAGATAACACCAAAGGGCCTAATAACAAACCCAAATAGTAACACCCAGTGATAATGAAACACCCTCTTCATTTATGTACTTTGTAAAAAAATAATTTCTTTATACATTATTTTAAACTGGTTTATATTTGGACATTTCCTAAGCATCTTCTCCAAGCTTTTCTACAATTTATCTTTAACATCTGATACTATAATATTTATCATAGATATCATCAGTTATAATATGTTAAAGGTAAACAGTAAATCTGAACGAGTTCTGAGAAGAATTGTGGAGGTTTGGGACAAATGAAAAACTTT
This sequence comes from Telmatherina bonti, assembly GCF_933228915.1. Lineage (NCBI taxonomy): Eukaryota > Metazoa > Chordata > Actinopteri > Atheriniformes > Telmatherinidae > Telmatherina > Telmatherina bonti. The sequence continues at coordinate 25,771,967 of NC_136627.1, read as the reverse complement.
TTTCCTTTCAGATCTTTTTGTTTGCACAACTCCTCTTTTATTCACAAACATTTCTCCTCACACAATCTAAGCTACAATTTTCAGCATTTTTTAAAAATACTTAATTCCCCTTGAGTCTCAGCATGTTCCTGAATTGCTTTTTCCTTTGCGCTGGCTCATTTCTAATCCCCGATGTGTTCCCTTGAGAACAGCCTGCTAAGATTTTGATAGAGCTCATATATTTAAAAATACCATAACAGATTTATCTTATTTGCAACTGAAATAAGAGGTTATGAATCACAAACGCAAGCAAAATATTTTGCACATGTTTTGTTTTCTTTTTTTAAATTATACAAGATTAAATAAATTTATCTTACTTCAACATTTTTTAAATCTCTGTGTGTGTATGTGTGTGTGTGTGTGTGTGTGTGTGTGTGTGTTTGTGTGTGTGTGGTTGGGTGGGGGGGGGGGGGGGGGGGGGGGGCAGATCTGAAGGTGTTTAAGCGATTTATCTAAAAAGAAGCAAAAGAACAACTTATCCATGATGATTTTATGTCAGTAAAATTAAATTTAAAAAAGGAATCAAAACTAATTTTAACTGTGTCACATGAACATGTTTAATTACAACCAAAGGGCCATTTGTTACCTCTAATATTTATCATATTTTTTCTATATTAAACAATTCAGTCTTTTTATCCTTTGTTAATAATTAAGGCAGTAATTCAAACATTCAAACTGGCATTTCAAGGCTTAAAATCCTAAAAATATTAAATGTTTAATACTTTTGAACACAGCAAAAGTCATTTAAAAGATTTATGAAAAAAAAAATCAGAAAAAATATTAATGTATTTTGCATGGACACTGTCGGCCACAAAGGTCACCAGAGGGGCCTAATTAAATTCTAGGAGGGTACAAGGGTCAGAAAATGTTCTGAGTAATCAGTCACACATACACACAAAACAAAACAAAACAAACAAAATAAAACTACTGCTTTGTTCAATAAAAAAGCCATGAGTGTTATATAACCTAATGATAATGTTTGACAATTTAAAAAAATCAAATTCACTGTTATTTTGTTGATCATTTAGAAGAGAAAAACTCCTGTTTATAATCATTTAAAGCCCTGTGTAGATTTTACAACATTCAGACCTCTTTTTGCAACTTCTAACATAATAGATGGAATATGATCATTCTGATTTAAAAAAAAAAAAAAGAAAGAAACTCCCTCTTCGATAAATGCAAACGAACATAAAGATCTGATTTAAATTAAGCTCATATTTCACAAAGTGAAGTTTATTTCTTCAAGACTTCCGGCATATCTGTGTCCATTTCTCTTCAAAATGTATAAAACCCTTCCATAATTACACTCCTCACTGTACTTTCCATATAATTGTCAGGGATCATCATATTTCACAACAGCCACCAGAGCTTATGATAGCATCTACTCCACAAGCTTCTGTGTTTAAAGCGTCATTTACACCATTTTCACCATAGTGTGTCATCTGCTGAATGTGCGTCATACCACAGATCATGTGTCTGCTGTTTTTTTTTTGCCATGTAATTCAAAGACAGACGAAAAGAAATAAAAAAAGGATAAATAGAAAAAAAGAAAAGCAAGCAGGAACAAGCACATTTTACTAATTTGATATCACAGCTAATTTCAAACAAATAGGGGTATAATCCAATGATATATTTGCTATTGGTGGGAACACCCAGAAAGAGTAATTTAAGAATTAATGGGAAATGGAAAAACAATTTAATAAACCACTGAAAGTAAAAAGGAAAAATAAGAGAGAACTTTTTACTAACTGTAGAATTGGTCAATTGTTTTTATGTATGTTTCACTTAAAATGATGTCTTATGTAAAGTAATTTTTCTCATACAGTTAAAATAAACGTCAGAGCCATTTATAATGACATGCAGACTTACCAAGGTTATTTACCACATTTATGTTCAGTTAGCGGGTGATCAGCATTTCAAATCACACCTTTCTTCACGTTTGGATTGGAACAATATCCAGGGAGGTTGCTTGGAATTTATCAATAGACAATTTTCACCAAAGTGCTACAGAACTGCTGAATCAGAGCCTGTAAGGTGATAGTCTTTAAAAGTCATGGTGGATCTTTGTCATTGGGCTGTAACCTTTAAAGCCCAAACAAGAGGGCATCACCTAATGTTCTTCTGGCCAGGACAAACCTTTTACAACATAACATTTGATTAACAGCACTGACTGTTTCTGTCTGAGCACATACACCATTCTCAGCTTTTGTCACTGATCATGTGACTTGCACATTGGTGACGTTCGTGGGTGGCAAAAAGATAAATAAAGCAGGCATATGCTACCAGCTCAGCTGCAACGACTCGCTTTTCATTTTGAAAAAAAAAAAGAGGTACATTGGTGCTGCGCCTTTGGATGTTCGAATCATCTTCCAAATGATGGAGTTTCATTTTCCAGACTGTCTGCTGATCCTGAACAATCAAACCAGATACGTAGAAGTGCTCTCAGCTCTGTTAGTGAATAATTTGTTAGTGTGTAGCAGAAAGGAACCTAAAAAGTTGTTTGTTTCTCTCAGTGTAAATGTGATGTGATGAAGTTGGATGGATATATGACTAATTCAAACTTCATCTCATAAATGCAACCCATGGGGACATATATTTGACATAAAAGTGTTCATGAAGTCAATAACTTTTTTCTTTCTTGGGGTCAATAAAAAGTCTAAAATTGCAGTTTTCTTAACAGTTTGCAATGTTAACTCCTAAATATAACATTGAAACATCCCCAGTTTCTGCATTGCATTAACATTACTGACGTCTGCTGGTTTTTATCCATCTTCAACATGAAGAGCAAATACTTTGGAGTCCTTTCCAGCTGGAAATCTGATGCCCTTGCTGCCAAGAAAAATTAATAGTTTATCTTGTTACAGCATATATGGTGTAAAGCAGTGTTTTCAACCACTGTGCCACATCACACTTGTGTTGTCTTGAGAGATCATCAACTGTGCTATGAAAAATTTTCCAATTTCGCCTAATTGGTCTAAAAAACACCTCTGTGTTCATTTAAACAGACTAAGGTTTCACACTGAGTGAGTAGAAATAAGAAAGATCATAAAATACCTTTTACTTTGTTCATTTTGAATTCCTTTTCAAAAAACTTTAACAATAATGACTTTATATAATTATAGTCTACAGAGTTTCTCTTTGTTTTTTTGTTTTTTTTGTTTTTTTTTTCATTTTTGCCTTGTGATGTTTTTAATGATACCGACACACATTGGCTCAAAAAACGTTGGAAAAACACTTAAGTAAAGGTTCTTGCACAATAAGATAAAATTCACAACAATGGAAAAAACTAAATTCCACAAACAAAAGTAATTTCAAGATTTTACACTTTCAGCCTTCGTAAAATGTCCTCTTTTTAAACTTTTTTTAATCAAATAACCTAATTACGTTTCACAGTGACGTCCATCTTTGTCCAATTTGCCATTGGTTTTTTTTCTGTTATTTTACTCAACCATCAACTTTTTATTCTCTCTTCATTCTGTTTGATGCAAAAATTAGTGACTTTTCAAAAGACCACCTGGTGTGCAGGCTGTTTTTTAACAATCAGAACAGATTTTTAGAAAGCAGTCATAAAAGAAAAGCAAGAAGCTACAGCAGGAATCTCTTCAGAGATCAATAAGACTTACAATGCACACTCACTCCAGGATGTTAAAAGCTCAAAGAATAATAAAGCAGGTTTTTGGAGATGTGATAGAGCCTCAGAGGTCATGTATCAAACATGGTGCAAGACTTGCAAAAGATGGAGACAGAAATATTCAGAATCTGCATTTCTTTCAGTGGTGTTTAAGTCAACACTGACTGTGAAAGAAACAATAATTTTGTCAATGAAAGCCAGCCACCTTAGTAAATCAATAAATTAATGAATGAGTCTAAGTGGATCATTCAGCAGGATAATCATCCATTCATTTACAATAGCAGCTTTAGAGATATATCCGTAGCATCAGTACAAATCATCACCATGCAATAATGAAAGCAAAAACCAGTTTCCTGCTGAAAGGAAATTTTGTCCAGGAAAAAAAATCCAATTCTTACAATAACATTTGCAGGCTTATATGCCACTGAGCACCTTCGGGATTCTAGTTAAAAAAAAACTACATTTTTACTCTTCTGTGCATGAACTCCAGGTTTTGCTGACTGAAAGATGGGAAAGCTGTTATCAGACATCCAACAGACACTGGTAGATTCAGTGACCAGATTTTGCTTAGTTTTGAAGCTAAAGCATGAAAAGGTCTTTCTCATAACACAGAAACTGTATGGAGGAATGGAACTGACAAAATTTTAAAGTAAATACTGGAATATAAAAATGGCTCAGAATGCAAATTAAATGAGAGGGGTGATCTTTTAAGGTATGTCTTGGGGACAGATCCTCATGTATTTGTCTGACATCCATCCTGAGCATGCACGAGGGGACAGCGGCATCTTTGTGAATTTCACGTTCATTCTGGTTATGAAGCAGAGGTAAACATGTCCTACTACTCTTACTCCAGCTTGGACCTGAATGTGCATGAGGACTTTTTGTGTGTTCTTGTGAATGGAAGAGGCCTACGGCAGCACCTGCTGCTGCTCACTGAGAAGAGTAAACAGCCTGTGCTTCATGTCAGTCACAAAACGTCTCCAATAATGGCAGGAAAAGGTGTTAGATTCGCTGATATTTGCTTTTTTTAAAAAAAATTTTTTAAGTATTTTTCACAAAATGGGTAGAAATGAGCCATTTGGTAGAGGTCAATCTCAGATTGTTTTCAATTTTTTTTCATAGCGTTTTAAGGAGGGTCTTAAACTTGAATATTGCAACAAAGTTGATAGGTTTTAAGCCGAGCTCTGTTGTACTTGCCAGTATAATTGTATATCATAGTACACCTGGAAATTGTGAAACAACAGACATTCCATCTATTACTTTATATAAGATGTACCTGAAATCATCACGTTGAAAAGAAAACCAGGATTTTGTGAAGCATGTCTTTTAGTTTATGCTCAAATGTTTTTTATCAAGTTCATAAGAGTTGTAAGATACAGACTAAAACCATTTTGAGATAATTGCAATAAAAAGTGTATTCACATAAGGACAGGGCGCTAGACTTGGTGAAACCCTGCTTCACTCTCAACCAGAGGCAAAAAAAAATATGGAGCTGCATCAGATCTTAGTGGTCTGGGTTGATCAGATTTCTATCAGAGTTTTTTCTCAAAATTCTTTCACATCTTCCCTGTGAATCAGAAAAGATGATGTGAATGTGTCCTAAATTATGGAAGTAAAAGAAATTGAGGCAATTAGTTTGCATATATTTTTCATTCTTATTTTTAACTATTTTTTAGTCAATTACTTTTACAGTGCAGAACTACAGTAAGTGTAATTGCACCAGTACGCTGGCTTGACAGCTATACCAATTAACCCACCATTCCAACCAACCATTCAATAGAAAAACTAATAGCTACGTTTCTTTTAATCCTTTGACTTCAACTCAATGAATGCCGTCAAAGGCCAGATCTTTTGGTTTAATAGAAGTCACTCTCATATTATGATCTTCCAGCTCTGCTTGAAAAGATAGAGGCTGTTTCTATTCTACTTACTGTATAGCACACTATCATTAAACTGAAGCATTCATAATTTCCTTGAGACAGTGTATCCATCGGGTTTTGAAAAGAACAAATAGGTGCTGTAGTCTAAAGCACTGAAGAATATCTATCAGGATACTGGCCATTTTTTACTCCAATGTTCAGCATGCAAAAGTCTTTTCTGCAAACCCACGTTTGACCTTTATAATTTAACATCTTCCTCCCTGGAGCCTGCTGTTCGGAGTCTGGCTGTCTTTCAGATAAAAGCCCTTCATAGCTTGGCTCCAAGCTACTTGCTGAATGGACACAGCCAAAGCAGCGCTTCATTTCCTCAGTTCTTTTGGCTATTTCCACAACCTGTCTTAAACTGTGCTTTTTTCAGTAAAGGCCCTTCAGTTGTACATCTGCTTTTCTCTCGTGCTATAGTACCTTAACTGGTCTGTGTAACAGTTGCCCTGTGAGGATGGTTTGTTTTAAAAGCTTTAAGCTGTCTGTTTGGGTCTCTATCTTGCTGGCTGAGGCAGATTTCTGTCTTCCCAGTATTTGGTTTGGCCTGAGGCTTTCTTTAAAGAGGTTTTTTTTTTCCTCAACATTAGTACAGTTTAATTTATTCATTTTCCATTCCCAGTTTTCTATTCAGAGTTGTGTGAGGGCTGGAGCACAAACAAGCTACCAGGTGAGAAACAAGGTGTGTCCTAGAGTTCCCAATCCATCACAGGACTTCACTTACACAAAAGAGACATACAACCAGTATATATATATATATATATATATATATATATATATATATATATATATATATATATATATATATATATATATATATGTATATATATATATATATATATATATATATATATATATATATATATATATATATATATATATATATATACACACACACACACACACACACACACACATATATATATATATATATATATATATATATATATATATATATATATATATATATATATATATTTATGTATGTATATATATATGAGAATTTGCTTTACTATTCTCTTGCTTTACTATTCTCACTGAAAGATGAAGACACTCATCATTCAATTAAGTGAATTTATCAAATTCCAGTGTGCTAATTCTTAAATTAGAGCTCATCTTTATACACAGACTTTCTATTTAATTTCTACATTCGTTTCTTCTGTGTATTGTGTAAAAGTCCTTCTTACTGTTACATTAACCTAATTCATCTCAGTTTCTCCAGGAGACGCACGCGCTGCCTTGCTTTTGAAAACGTTTTGCTCTCTGAATCAACAACCAATCCCAGAGGGTTACGTCATTATCCAGCTGCAGACAATGCATACGTAATCATTATGCGACATACCGAAGCGAACCTAGCAAACGTGAACTTTTCTACCAGCAGTACTTTGTTATTATTTATTTGCTGTTTAAGGGCACGAATCTAATTTACACTAGTGTTTATCAAATAGTCATCTGGAAGCTACCCGGTTTTTGTCGGTGCGCTTTTTGTTTTGCTTTTTCTTTTGGAGTCGAAGGTTAGAATTTACAAATCTATCCAGCAAGCTTGTTGCTAAGTAGCGTTAACAAAAAAACATCCAATCGCACGTGCATTAACAGCGTTATATTTTTCTGACAACGTCTGATTTTGGTGCTTGTCAGTGCCCGGCAGTATGAGTTATGGATATGGCGGTGGAGGTGGAAGACGAGGCAGGAGAGGAGGTCGCGGACACAGGGATGACAGCAGAGAGAGATGGGACAGAGGAGGAGGTTCGAGAGGTAGCAGTTCCGACTTTGACAGGGATCGAGATGGAGGAGGTCAGAGGGACCGTCCTCCTCCACACCTGCGAGGCCGTGAAATTGGTCTGTGGTACGCACGATACGGCGCTGTGAGGAGGAAACAAGCTGACCGGAGATCGGTATTTATAACATCTCTCAGCCAATGGTACCAGTAGCAATACACCATAAACTGTGGTGTAACTATCTGGCTTTTATGTTCATTTTGTTTTATGTCCAAAATGATGGCGTTTGCCCTACATGGGCCCCAAGTGGGCGTGGGCCCCGGGCCTATGCCCATAATGCCCATTGGATGATCCAGCCTTGCCTGCAGATGTTTCTGTGGAACTGCTAGTTGTTAAACTATGATGAATGTTTGGAAACTTGTGAAAAATAAAAACTTCAGGTGTATAAATTCACCTGTCATCCCACTCTCCTGTTCAGTTTTTAGTTCTGTACATATTGAAATGATTTTACATAGGGTTTCCTTGTTTTAAGCAAATTGACATCACCCAAGATGAGATAATAATTTCTTGACAAAAGTACAAAACTGCATGTAACCTTCTCAAGTATTCAACAATCTTTGTCTCAGTGTGTACAGTGCACAGCTGCTATTATACAATGCAGTGTAGAACAAGCGCATGGATGTGCAGATTTCACAGTTTCAGAAATGGAAGGTGCTAGTTGGTGTCTGCAAGGTGATTAATGTTGCTTTATGTTTGTGCGTCCAGCGAGCAGTGGTCCAAATGGACGAGGCCAGAGAGCAGCACATTACTAAGCTACTCAACTCTGTCCAGAGTGATCAGTCTGTACCAAGGAGAGACAGCAATAATACAAGGGCCTCAACATCTGACAACTGGAGCAAATCTGGCCATAGTGGTGGTCATTGGTGAGAATAGCTTCTATAGCTTTTGCACTTTTAATGCTAACTTAGAAGAATTGTAGATAGCAAAAAAAAAAAGTGTTGGTTATTTTTTCCTGCTTAAACTGGTGCCATTGTGACTCAATCTAACATATTAATGGTTCTCAGTTACTTTGATGGGGATATGCCTGAAGAGGATAAACACAAGGTTGAGGCCAAATCTGAGGATGAGGAAGAAGAGGTTACTCCAGGCCAGATGAAAGCAAGTCGCACATCACAACGGTAATTTTCCATGTGGCTAAAAACACAGAATATGCCTGAAAAATATATCTTTCTATTTAATTCTGCACCAGAATACTATTTTATTGACATTTATGTCATTTGATGTGTTTGTTTAGGGACTGCTCCATAGCAAATGTTAAAGATGAGCCTCCAGACAGCTGGGATGATGATCAGGAACACACTGAGAAAGAGAAACTCATGAGGAGAGATAAGGATCTGGAGTTCTTATTTCAGGAAGTAGTCAGAGATGGGTCACTGGATGCTTCCTTGAAAAGAGATTTGGAAAGCAAAAAGTCTGATTTAAAGTATAAAGAAATGTTGGTGAGTATTTTAATTATTATGAAAATTGAATAGCGTGTACTCTTTGTTGTATCATCTATGTATAGTTGAAAAAAAGGTTGCTGAAGTGTAAATATTAGTTATATTTGGTTCTGGGTTTTGAGATAACAATTAGGGCTCACAGACCCCTATGATGAACACAAACCCGGGCAGAAATGTTCCCTTGCCCGGACGCGGGTTACCGGGACCCCCCTCTGGAGCCAGGCCTGGAGGTGGGGTACGAGAGCGAGCATCTGGTGGCCGGGCCCTTACCCATTGGGCCCGGTCGGGCTCAGCCCGAAAGGGTTACATGGGCCCCACCTCCCGTGGGCTCACCATCTGCGGGAGGAGCCGTAGGGGTCGGGTGCAATGTGAGCTGGGCGGCAGCAAGGGGCGGGGACCCTGGCGGTCCGATCCCCGGCTGCAGAAGCTGGCTCTGGGGACGTGGAATGTCACCTCTCTGGTGGGGAAGGAGCCTGGGCTTGTGCGCGAGGTTGAGCGGTTCCGGCTAGATATAGTTGGACTCACCTCGACGCATGGCTTGGGCTCTGGAACCAGTACCCTCGAGAGGGGCTGGATTTTCTTCCATTCTGGAGAGGCTCCGAGCAGGTGTGGGCATTCTCATAAGCCCCCAGCTTGGTGCCTGCACGTTGCGGTTCATGAGATCCGCCTGGAGTTCCTTAAGGCTCTGGATGCTGTGGGGCTGTCCTGGCTGACACACTTTTGCAGCATCGCATGGACATCGGGGACAGTGCCGCTGGATTGGCAGACTGGGGTGGTGGTCCCCCTTTTTAAGAAGGGGGACCGGAGGGTGTGTTCCAATTACAGGGGAATCACACTCCTCAGCCTCCCTGGGAAGGTCTATTCAGGGGTCCTGGAGAGGAGGGTCCGCCGGATAGTCGAATCTCGGATTGAGGAGGAACAGTGAGGTTTCCGTCCTGGTCGTGGAACAGTGGACCAGCTCTATACCCTCTTTGGGGTCCTGGAGAGGGGCATGGGAGTTTGCCCAACCAGTCTACATGTGCTTTGTGGACCTGGAGAAGGCATTCGACCGTGTCCCCCGGGGGCTCCTGTGGGATTTGTTTCCGGGTTGGACTCCGCCAAGGTTGCCCTTTATCACCGATTCTGTTCATAACTGATATGGACAGAATTTCTAGGCGCAGCTGAGGTGTTGAGGGGATCCGACTTGGTGGCCTCAGGATTGGGTCCCTGCTTTTTGCAGATGATGTGGTCCTATTGGCTTCATCTGGTCGTGATCTCCAGCTCTCGCTTGAGCGATTCGCGGCCGAGTGTGAAGCGGCTGGGATGAGAATCAGCACCTCCAAATCTGAGACCATGGTCCTCAGCTGAAATAGGTGGATTGCCCTCTCCGGGTCGGGACTGAGGTCCTGCCTCAAGTGGAGGAGTTTAAATATCTCAGGGTCTTGTTCACGAATGAGGGAAGGATGGAGTGCGGGATCGATGCGGCGTCTGCAGTAATGCGGGCTCTGCGCCGGTCTGTTGTGGTGAAGAAGGAGCTGAGCCAGAAGGCGAAGCTCTCGATTTACCAGTCGATCTACGTTCCTACCCTCACCTATGGTCATGAGCTGTGGGTTGTGACCGAAAGAACGAGATCTCGTATACAGGCGGCTGAAATGAGTTTCCTCTGCAGGGTGGCCGGGCTCTCCCTTAGAGATAGGGTGAGGAGCTCGGTCATCCGGGAGGGGCTCAGAGTAGAGCTGCCACCAGTTGAGGTGGCTCGGGCATCTGGTCAGGATGCCTCCTGGATGCCTCCCTGGTGAGGTGTTCCAGGCATCCCTCTGGGAGGAGACCCCGGGGAAGACCCAGGACACGCTGGAGGGATTACATCTCTCGGCTGGCCTGGGAACGCCTCAGGATCCCCCCGCAGAGTTGGCAAATGTGGCTGGGGAGAGGGAAGTCTGGGCTTCCCTGCTTAGGCTGCTGCCCCCGCGACCCGACCCCGGATAAGCGGCAGGAAGATGAAGATGAAGTAGTGGTAGTATTTTTTTTAAATACAGACTGCTGTGACATGGCCAAAATATTACAAATAAAATAAAAATCACTCCATGACCAGATTAATCTAGTATTATTAATTTTTGAGTTGTTGCTACATTACTGCCAAACCATTGTGCAGAATAAATAATTATTTGGTTTCAGCGGAAGTGAGCAATGTATAGTAAGATACAGTCTAAGACATAGTCTAATACAGTCTCATGCTCTTATTGAAGACGGAACTAAAGTTGATCAGATTGGTTTAATAGTTTTCTGTCTTTAATTTCAGAAATTTAGGGAAAAACTACCTTCCTATGGAAAAAAAGAGGCAAGTTTTTCATCTAATACTTTCCTCACAGAGTAACTTAAATAATTTTATTTCAAACTGATTTGTCTGTTGTTCATATTAAGATGGTTATTATTTATAATCTTATTTACTGTCCTGTTTTAATTGTTTCTTTTCCTCACACTGTTTCCACCATTCCTTCAACAGGATCTGGTGGAGCTAATCAACTCCAACCGTGTCTTAGTGGTGAGTGGGGAGACCGGGTGTGGAAAGACCACTCAAGTCACCCAATTCATCCTCGATGACCATATCAATCGAGGCATAGGCTCCATGTGTCGAGTGGTCTGCACGCAGCCTCGTCGCATCAGTGCCATCTCTGTAGGTTATCTTGGATTACATGTCGTTGCACTGCTGACATGAAATATGGATGCTAATATGTGTGGTGTTGTGCTATTGCCATTTTCAGCATTGATCATGTAATATTTAGTCTTTTTTTTTTTTTTTTTACATTACTACCTGCGCTCTTAAATGCTTGTGTATATAATTGCCTCCTCTCAGGTTGCAGAGCGTGTAGCAGCAGAGAGGGCAGAAAGTGTTGGAAATGGAAATTCCTGTGGTTACCAAATCCGCCTGCAGAGGTAAGAAAGTCAAACAACTGCTGATCCATGAAATGGAAGTACTGGTTTCTTGGTTTGCTCTTTATTCAATTAACTCTCACAAATTGGTTTAGTGTGTGAAGGAGCAAAAGAAAAGGCACAGCAGAGTCAGAGTTGTTCTGGTTGGAAAACTGTTGGAACGAATATAGAGGCTCTTTCATTTCTCCCCCTTTCCTAAAGACGGTGATGTCTGCTAGTTTTGTCCTGTTAAGATAGACTAAACTTTAGGTAAAGTTGAGAGATGTACTTCTTGGCATTTGTCTGTGTACACAGTAATTTAGGTGCAGTTTAGGTTACGTTGGTCTGACCTATGGAGACCTAATCTGATTTTGGAATCAGAGGATGTTTTTAAAAAAAATTTTCGTTTGTTTTATTTGAAATGTACTTTGTTGCAGACGTACTTTTTTATTTTTAATCTATTCCTTTTATTTTTCCTTACCCGAATACATTCAAATTACAGACAAATGCAGCAAAGCACATTGGACAGTGATTTTCAGTACACATGAACATTGACCCAAAACATACTGCAAAACCAGCAATGGACTTTTTTTCAAATAAGATAAAAAATAGCAATATTCTGCAATGACCAAATAAATTCCCTAATCTCAGTTTAGTTTAAGATGGAGAAATAAAGACAGGAAGGTGCACATGTGAACATCTGATGGCAGCTATGGTAAAGACCCGGCAAAGTATGCAAAAAATAAAAAAAACAGCTCTTTGCTTTTGTACTCAGTTATTAGCTGTGGATTTGTTTTGTATTGAAACAGAACATTTTATTCCTGGTTGTGTCAGGTTTTCCGGTTACATTTGATGCTCTTCATAAAAAAGTTCTACATATTGAATAGGAGCAAGCTGTAACTCTTCAATAAGTCTAGATGTCAGTCATCTATTGTCTGATAATCAAGACCATGGTTATTACGTAATTGTCACTTGAGATTGTTTTGGTAAACGGCTAAAATAAAAATTATATCAAGTATAATAGTACAAAGAATAGCAGAAGGTACTGGTGAGAAAATAAGAAAAACTGTGGAGACAGGCATTTTACCTGAAGTGAAGTGAGAGTTCCAGGAGATAAAAGGTAGCTGTTATCTGAAAGGACCCATATACAATAAAATCTAGAGTTTGTGAGAGAATGAAATGCGTGAAGTAAGACAGGAGGAAAGAAATGAGTCAAGTGTGCCGAAGGAAATCTAATGAAGGGGATTTAGAACAAGAAAATGGGTAGAAAATAAAGTACTAGGCCGGTTTGAAGACTCTTTTCCGTTCCTTTCACTGTTTTTGGAGGTTCTTTTTTTTTTTTTTTTTTTTTTTTTTCCTTTTTCTTTGAGATGCTTCAAGTCACTGGTGGTACGATTAATCACTGTGTAAAAACTTGAGCAATGTCTTCAGACAACTTAAAAAGGCATCAGACATTCGTTCCCGCAGCTTTGTTGTAGCTGCCCACTGTTACTGTAATGTGGATAATGGTGGTCTTTTAGTGGTTATATGTAAAAACTGCTTTGTTAAACTTATAATGATGCACTAGCTTTTCCCACAGATCATCTCATTTAAAAACTAGATATTTCTGCAGTTTTTAGTTTCCTTTTTTTCTCAGTTGGTGTCCAGCTTCTCTTAAAAGCCAACATCAATTGACTAGAACATGTGTAATGTAGGCTTTGCAAGGCAAAGCTTTAATTGCAGGAACCAGTGGGTTACAGTCAGCGCACAGAGTTACTAAACGAAATGTCTGTTCGGTTGAAGGTTTGTTTTAATATGCATAATGCAGACAATTATATAAAGTAGAATTAATTGGATTCATAATGTTCTTAGACAGAATATAACAGAGAACAAACACAGGACCATGTGCAAGTCTTTTGACAAAGGTTTTAGCAGTCCTCAAGCTAAAACCTGACCAAAAAAAAAAAGGTTTTAGCTTAAAGACAACAAAGCTCCAGAGGACAAAAGGAGACTGGGGCTCACTAATGAATTCACAGCCTTTAAACAGACCGCGCTTTATCCCTGATGAACTCACAGTTGTGTAGAAACATTGGTCTGTTTGCACCATTAAAAGCTGCGAACAAACCTGCGTGGTGCCGTCTTCTCTTCTTTTCTGGACTAATTTATGTCTGCGGATGTTATCTTGGTTCATAGATACAATGCTCTAATCAGTGCTGGAGAAAACCAGAGCTCTTCACTGTGTAGGCTGCTGACTGATCTTGGTGTTTTCTTTGGAAGGGGGGATTTTGAAAAATGTACCATGCAGATAGCATAAGGGGAAGACAATGACAATCATTGTAGCTCAGTGAAAACACCTTGTATTTGACAGTAGGCCATTATAAGCTTTTCCCTGCATGAATATAAAAATTGCTGAAATTTGTATGACTGCTGTTTTGCCACTGTAATGGATTGACATGGTTCCTACATCTTTTACTTACTCACCGGTTATCCTGCTTATTCTGCCTGCCACATTCAAATGATCACTTGAATATCAAAGAGCTGAGAGATGTTATTGCTACTGGATAGTATTGCTGTGTAGAAACCAGTTGGGGGTATTGTGCAGAGTAGATGAGACAAGTCCAGCAGCTTTTTTTTTTATCTGAGGCACCTTAGCACTTTAATGGCTTCTGACCTGTGTCAAAATTGGCCTTTACTAGGTTATTTCAAATTGTGCTTTGTATCACAAGGAAATGGAATTCTGTTTTCCATTTTTTTTTTGGTAATTTTTAACATTTTTAACATTGTTTTTGTTGCATATTGTTTTTGTGAAGTATTTTGTAATTCTCCCCTGTATTCAGCACTTCATAAAAAATTACTTTAAGTTTTTCTTTCCCTCTACAATAAATCAAAGCTCCTAAAGCAAAGCAACAAAATCAAACCACTTGCATCAATTACACAACAAAGGCTTGACTGAAGTTCAGTGTGCCGAGGTTCATTTGGAAGTTTGTGCTGTTTTTAATGCATAAAAGAAATTTAAACTTGCTATGACTTGGTGTATAAACCTTTCATTGCTTATTTATAAATTGCTAAGGTAATATATAATACAATTGTGAATTTAAATACCTCTTTGGAGATTTCATGCTATCTCATCTGACTTTCACAGGAAGTCTAAACCAGTTCAGACCAAATGTTTCAGCATTTTTACCTGTTAAGGCTTATTAAGAGACAAGCGTTCAAACATATCAAAACTCAGTCCTTTACAATTAACATGTGTTGGATTGTGTTTTTATAGTGACTTATCTTATTTATATCAGATATATGTTGTTGCTTTCACAATGGTATTAACAGAGATATTGATCGTATCTTGAATTTAAATGACAAAGGCTCAATATAAATTTTATATATATATATATATATATATAAATATATATATATATATATATATATATATATATATATATATATATAATTTCTATATTTCTAGTGTATTTATTTCAACAAAACAAGTGAATTCTGAAAACCAAGATGCCATTGTGAAGTTGCCATCCAGCATGTAGCCATCCTATAATGATGTAAATATGCCTTTTATGTCAGGAAAAGGGATGTAGGTAGAAGTTTGAGAATTTTTATTGCTCGATTAATTTAATAACCAAATATATTTGAAATGTGTTAACCTTATGCAAAACCAAAACTCACAAGAACATAAAACCTCGGGAATAAACTTTTTAAACATAGTTCTTTCTGGTGGAAAATAATTCATTCTTGCTTAACTGGATTACTGTAAAATTTCACCAGTAACTATTACACATAAATTGATGTTGAAATGTGTTAAATGGAAATTTTAGCCCAGGCCAGTCAAAGTTAAGAATTGATAGGGCTTAAAAATGATAAACCATATTCAATAATCAACTCTTGTGATGTTGCATGATTCCATTAGTATTATTGAGCTGGTTGAAATCCCAGCTTCTCTCCCCGATTACCCTTCTTATATACCTATTGTACCATAAAGGCTGACAAAAGTTTAAAATAGACAGATAAAACCTAATTTGTATGTGGAGCACATACATTATATAATTAGCATTTTACACATGTTTGTCATTTTCCCTGTGGGGATACAGTAATTTGTGTTCACTTTCAGAGAATGTCACAAGTAATAAACTAATTGATTTTAATTGGCCTGACTAGTCAACTTAAAAAATCCCTTAAAATGCCCATCCCTAACATGGAAATATGACATGTTTTAATCCATAGCATGTCTTATTGTAGGTATTTTTGATATAAGCAGTATTTTCTAACTACATCAGTCTTATCTTCATGTGTACCTTTAAGTTCAGGCTGAACATCAAGCCAAAACCCAGAAAAAACCTTTGTTGATTCCTAAAATGGAAATAGAGACATTGAGGGAAGGTTGGGGATTTTTTTCCCCAACTGAAAACAGAAATTCTAACAAATTATCAGACAAATAATTTTTTCCTTTTTTTTTTTTTTTGTAAAGTAATTTTTTCTTGTTTGCTTTCTTTCTCCCCCTAACGTTTCACAGTCGGTTACCACGGAGACAAGGTTCGATCCTATACTGTACAACAGGCATCATTCTTCAGTGGCTTCGCTCAGATTCGTGAGTCTGAACACATTCTTGTTTTCTCACCTTGATATCAGCTTCTGCCTGCCTTTCAACGCTGCTTGTTTTCTCCGTTGGGCCTGATTTACTAAGATCCCTAATAAAGAGTGCTAAATTGGATGTGTACGCAAATAGATTGCACGTGTTATTTGTTTATGATTTGCAGGTGACAAACAAAGAATGATCATGCAATTGATAACAGGTGCAGACAGCAGTATTTAAATGAGGATTTAAAGTGCATTATAGTTTCACCATGGAGAGAGATTAGAAGGAGAGCGCCGGTCGCAAATACAAATTCAACCCCATAGATGGAGATTAAAATATTAGTGGAAAAGATAAATAACAAATATTACTGAGCTCCAACAAAGAAATCCAAAGTGGCAAGGTACAAGACAAAGAATTAAAGTAAAAAATTTCTTATTTAAAAGAAAAATGAAGATGCGGTTGAGGCAATAGTGAGTGTTTTCACTGCCGGGTTGCCCTGTAGTGCCGCAGTCAGGTTGGAAAAATGTGAGGTGTGCTCTGAATCCATTATGTGCAATCTGCACAAAAGAAACATCCAAGTTTAAAATTTGACATTGGCAAAAAAAAAAAAGGGGATAATAAGCATAAATAATGTCAGCTTTAATAACCATTAACCTTTACTGGCTGTGAATGTTTGACTAGAATAAACTCATTTTGAATCATAAATTGCTGTTTGTGTGTTGATTGTTATTGAATTAAAGAATGAAAAATGGATGCATTGCCCTCCCCACTCATGAAAAATGATTTTGAATCAGAGTGAAGGGCGTCTGCAATCCTGCAGCAGGGGGCTGTTGCCCCCACGGGGCCCATAGTTGTAGTCATTGTCTTCCCGTCTCCCTTGTCCTCCATGGCATCATTCTATGCATGTGTAACATACAACAAAAACAACGATCCAGATAATCTTGTCTGGACTACACAGAAGTGCTCCCCCAGTGCAGTCAAAAAACCAGAACCAGCTTTTCAGGATGCCAAAAGTTAGTCAATAATGTGTGGAATGATTTCTACGTGGCAAAAATCTAATATTATAAACCTTTACAAAAGCCAAACATTTCCATATTTACCATGTTAAGTCACACAAGTTGTACATTGGTAAAGTTCTATAGCTCCAATAGCTTTGAGAAAGCCAGCTACCACATAAAAGCCATGCTTGGTGTCATTTAAAGTGACACAAGTGCCTGGGAATGGAATGCATCTGCCCATAATGCTTAACATAGCATTCAGCACTTGTGACAGCACAGTAGAAAACCTGTTCCCTGGAAGATGGCAGCACTAATGGCAGCAGTGTGCTAGAATGATTCAGATGCAAGAAAATGCAACGCTGCAAGGGATTTGGTCATACAAGGTATGACATGACTCCTCCCTGTGACCAGTTTCAAATTAGCCCTTAACTCATCCAGAAGTGCCAAGATTGCAATGCCGGATAGGCAGTATGCCTTGGTGATGGTCGCCTTCCGTAGTGTCTACGCCTCCTCGTCGCTGCTACAACTGCTTTCATTTGTGTGTGAAGTTGTGGCAGTTAACACCTGCCTTTCAGATGTGCTAAATATAGATGCAAAAACAGCGACTGAAATCAGTTTCCCATTTCTTGAATCAAATTGCATGTGCTGCTGTGTTGATCTATTTGCATCTACTCCACCCAATATTTGGCGCCTTTTGACAGAAACACCCATAGTCGTATTCATCAGAGGCAAACATCGCACGCATTATTTTGCCCTGTTTTGAGAAATGCAATCCTCGGTGTGTTAATAAATCAGCTAGAGCATGCTTTTGCATTTGCAAATCTTTACTAAATCAGCTCACTCTGTCTTCCTTTGTGTCACTGTGTTTTGTCTTTCCTGATTCACATTCGACTCTGCTGTCTGTGGATGATTCATTAGTATGGGTCCCCATTCTCATAGGCAGAAAAATGAAGACATGCGCACTCACAGAGCATCAGTTGACTCATCCCTCCATGCTCCTCTTTGCATTCTGAGTGTCTTTGGAAAATAAATTAAAAAATTTAAAAAAATAAATAAATAAAACACACACACAGACAATGTAAGAACACAAACTTCTCTTTGATGTCAATCTTCATTTTCATTGAGACTCGGCACAATTCTACAGAGACACTTCAGGACTGAAGTTGTCTTTCAGAAAAGTCTGACATCACACAGCGTTCAGCAAACAAGTTGACAGTCAGCAAACTGCAGCTATGTCACTTATTTATTTGACACTTCTGATATGCCAACTTTCACAATGTAAATGGTGTATTTAGAAGAGAAAGTGGCAACCTCTTTGTGCTGAGAGCTAATAAAGCTGTAACTGATGTGCAAAAACAAAGACTTTAAGAGCAGACGACACTTTACTGCCTTAAATCTAAAGCCTGTATTGTTGTCAGATTGTTGTCTAGTATCAGTCACCTGGTGTTGGATGAGATTCACGAGAGAAACCTTCAATCAGATGTTTTGCTCATCATCGTAAAGGACTTACTCAAACTACGAGATGACCTTAAAATCATCTTGATGAGTGCCACGCTCAATGCAGAGAAGTTTTCTAAATACTTTGGTAAGCAGCTCCTCAAATAACATATCATGTTTTTATGGAACAGAAATGATGGCATGTTTCATTCCTGTCCTTCTCCTTTCAGATAACTGTCCGATGGTCCACATCCCTGGCTTGACATTCCCAGTGGAGGAGTTCCTACTTGAAGACATTTTAGAGATGATTCGGTAAAGCAATATCGTACTCAATCACACCTAAACAAAAGCAGACACACTTACACACTTACTTTGCTTAAACTGGATGGTGTCTCTGTCAGGTACCGTCCTCAAAATCGGGACTGCAAACCTCCATGGAAAAGAGGCTTCGGGCAGAGCCGCCACGTGAGATCTGAGAAGGAGGAGAAAGAGGCTGAGTACAAGGAAAGCTGGCCCTGTTATGCACGCTCACTGCAGGGCAGGTGAGTTGGTGAGAACAGCAGGGTAGTTCAATTGGCAGAGCAGCTGCCATGTTGATGAATGTGTTGTTTATGTGGGAAATAGGAGGATTTGGCTTTCTGGCATTCACATTTCTGAATGAATACCAGCCTTTTAAATTTCGACTTTGAGCTGAGCCCTGAGTGCGTAAGGCTGAATATAGAATGTTCTTGTTTTGTTCTGCAAGCAGTTTACAGGAAAGCACAAGTGATTCAGAGCCCGAGATCGTCTGATATGTTTGTAGTATTAATTATTTATACAACTGCATTAAAGTGTTGTAGATATATGATGGGAAAAAGCAATGTCTCATACAGAATCAAATAACTTTTATCTTTCTACTCAACAAACCTAATTCTTTATTTAGTACAGCTATTTAGGGGAGTAGCGACTACCAATATTATTGCTGTGTCTCCACTATGAAATGTGTTTACTTCTGTTGTTGTTCAATGTAGAAAATCTCTTAAAACACCACTCAAAGTGTGCAGTACTTTGAACTGCATACAACTTTTTACAGTAAACTCACAAGCAGTGAGTTTAGTGTAAAAGCAGTTTGTAGTTTAAGTAGATCATTGGTCCCCAGGCTCGAAATAATTTATAACTGTGAAAATCAGATCTTTTCTCCATTTTGGGCAAAAGCATTTTTTTATTTTTAGTTGTTTGAGGGGCTGGAATGCTAATGAGGTCAATGGGTTGACCATTTGTTCGGTGGCTGGTGAGTTTACCAAAGAGAGACATCCTGCTGCATTCGTTGCTGTGGGTTGCTGGTTTCCACTTGGTTTTCAGGGTCTGATTCAGGTTCCAACATGTAGGGCTGTATGCTATGTGTTGACATTGTAGTTTTTTTTTTTATTGAGCTCATTTTAGCCTAATCCTTCTGTTTATGAGACGTTACAATGACGGCGAAAGCAGTTGCGGTGCATGCTCCCGATGTAGTGCAGTGGCGGGAGGCGGGGCTTAATGCGGAACAGGCTCAATCCACTCGTTTTGCCCACAGGCTGTTCTGACAGCCTATGGAGAGGGTTGGTCTGAAGTAAATAAAGCGATTTGTAACAATAACTCGATCAATCCCAGCCCTTCTGGTCTCTGAAAAAAAATAAATTAGCCTGAAATGCACATAATAGTTCCACCTTAAGCTATTCCAGTTCTGGATGTGAAGCAAGCAAATGTGCTCTTGAAAGTTCTCCCAAAAAATGAACCACATATAGAGCCTGAGCAGATTTTAGTAAAGAAAAGTTAATGATTCCTTTTCACCTTACTAGTAATGATCAATTTAAATTAGTATGTTTTAAAAAAAAAAAGCAGAATTCTCTTCTTTACCCTCTTATTCAGAGCTGGAGATCTTTGTCTCATGAGCTGAGCTGAGTGATAATAAACCTACAGGGAGCAGTAAAACCACAGTACACATTTACATCATTTGGCCATGATGCAACTTCCTGTATATCTAGTTTAATCTAGTTTAATCTAAATTCAAATAATTATATATTCACAAATTATTTGAAAGATCAAATAGAGCTGATTAAGTTTTCCTTTTCAAATAAATAAAAAGGAAAAATGAACAAGAAAGAAACATTAAGTGAGTGGAATTGATCAGAAGTATTTGTGAAGTCATGATAAAGATTGTCTAACACTGAATTAAAATAGTTTTTTTTTTTTTTATACAGGCTTCAGATTGGAGCAGGATTTGTAA